>NC_136629.1:21259754-21594721 GCF_933228915.1 Telmatherina bonti
CTGCAGCTAATCCCAGGATATTGAGCAGGATTCCTGGGATGAGGCTTTGCTCCTTTGCTTTCCCAAGTGTGACGATGAAGAGCGTAGGGGGGATGTGGGAAGATGGTGGATTTGGGGTCTTTTTCTCTTCGCAGTCCCCATTGTAAGGAGAGTTTTCACAGTTTAGGGGCACAGTGTCTGGGATTCTCTGTCCACTGAAGTGAGTCTTTTTTTGGAGGGGAGGGAGGCAGCCAAGCAGTGCTGGTCTCTGAGGATTAAACCCACTGTGATAATCAGGATCAGTTCACAGTGTCCTCGAAGGGGGTCTTAGTCTGTGTCCAGCAGAGTAGGAGAGAGGACGCCGCTGTCCTGTGTATTTTCTGGCTCTCTCCACATCCCCCTCATATCCTAATGACATTAGCTCCTCTTTTCTGTGCGTCAGTGTGTCTAACTCCTCAACTATGAAACCTATTCAGATCCTGCATTCAGTCATATCTAGTTTGGCTTTACAGGCTATGCTGCCAATACTTCTGGGAATAAGTGTAAATGAAGTGATTCTAAAACACGTTTTGCATGTTTTTACTTTTGTAGAGTTAATGGGCTCCAGGATTTTTTCTCCCTGTTTGTTTATTAAAATGGAAAGAAGAGATAAAATCATGTTGAGGTTGAAGTAGCTGGATTTATGGAAGTTTCCAATCAGACATCCTGTTTTTACTCATGATTCTTCTTGCATATGTAGTTTTTCCTGCGAAACCTTTGTGTTGTATCTTTTTTTTTTTTTTTTTTTTTTTTTTTAAGAAAAACCTAAAATTACACATGCAGAGAAAAAGGATGCCATTTTGTTGGCAGCCACATCTGCTTTTCATATTTATCCATAACCCATTGAATCTTCAGCAACAAGCTGGAAACAAAAGCTCAGGAAATGGGTAGAGCTGAATAAGACCGTCACTGAGCTCATACAATGGAGGGTACATTGATTCACGCATATCCAGGTGCCGCAAGTATCTAGAAATAAAGCAGGAAAGTACACCCTTTTGACAGAACCATTGTTTTCTGTTCCAAGCAGAACTTAAACTGCCTTCTTACAAATCGGGTAAAAATTTGCGTTTCCATGATGCTGTAACATAATTAAAAGGTCTGTCATGTCTGAAATTAGCAGCGGGTTCTTCTTCTGAAACCCGTTCTTCCAAGTCATATCTACAGTAAGAACTTTGACAAATGTTGTTTGCCTTGTGCTGGTACTAAGATACGAGTGCTGACAACTGCAAGAATGCAGGCGAGCTGGTGATCAAGTCTTGCACACGCACAGACAAGGCAGTTCTCTGCACAAAGGCCAACAAATAAGCGCTTTCATATCTACCCTCCCCCCTTCTCTTTTGGACAGTTGAGGGGTTGTATGGAAAGCAGGGTTGGGGGCATGGTGGTGGTGGGGTTCACAGGGTAGTACTGGGAAACCAGTGTGTTGTTGGATTTCATGGTTTGGAGTTTGCTTTTTAGACTTTGAGATAAAAATCAGTTTGGATGTAAAGTCTTTATCTTTTTCACATCTTAATCCACGCTCTTTATGTGATCTGTGCTTAAACGCTGCCCAGTGATGCCAAATTGTCACATTAGTGAGGCGACATTTACATGTTGAGCTTTGAGTGGTAAAGCTGACTGGAAAAGAAAAAAATAAATCATGCATTCCCCTTTTAATTAAATGAAATTTATTTCCCAGTGTCTTTTTTTTTTTTTTTTTTCAATGGTAATATTTTATTAAATCATAATAGCACAATCTTGGTAGAAGTAAATATTTATTGAAAGCTTTCAATTTTACCGAAAAACAAAATCCTAATATTTGAACACAATTTTTTAATTCAGTTGCAGAGAATCAAATGTAAATTGTGTACTATTCCTAAATAAAGTATTGTTGTGCTGCATGTTTCCCAAAAAAAGTCTTAAGCTCTTCTGGCAGACTCTTGGTTTCAACAGACCCTCTGTAGTCAGACAGTGTCTGGCTGCGTCCTTTAGCAAGGAAAGGATTGGTGTTATTCGAACACATAACAGCTATTTCTCTTCCCCTCACAACAACTCCACTTTTCGGGACGCTTCCAGACCCACAAAAAGCCTGGCAGGTTTTGTTAGTGCTGCTCTGTTTTCATACTTTTACATAATTTTGTAACAAACAACACTGTCAAGGTCATTAAAATAAACCATTACATTTATATCATATTGCCCCTGTTTAACTGTAATGGATTGAATTAACAGTTCCTCCTTTGGGAAAGTAAACTAAAGGAAAAAAAAAAAAACCAAACATTGCAAATTATGTAATATGTTATTGTTTCTGCTTCTATAAGATTCAGTAAAAAGCCACATACGTGCACCCCTCATTGTTCTACTCGTGTCCCTGCCATTTCTTGTTCTTTTACATCTCTGCCTCTTGTGTCTCACATACATCCTCTGTGCTCTTTCTGTTGTTTGTGCACATGTAAACAAAAATGAGATCAAACACATGCCTCGGCGAGATGAATGTATTTTTCTCACTATGAGGTAGATTACAGTAATATGAGAAATGTTCAACTCCCTAATCTTTATAGAAAGTAATTTGTCTTGAACAGTGGGTCTGTAACTTGAACATAGGTGGGATAGTTAAATTGGAATGTGTTTCTTTGTCTTGCTGCCCCCTTCCATTGATAATACCTCTCATCATCATAGTAAACAGAAACCTTATATCTCTTTCAGTCCCACAGCATGGTATTTCATATTCTTATGACACTTATTCCCCCACATAATATATTTTCGATTAAAGTCTGTGGTGTAGAACTCCTTCCATGGTGACTGCATCCTGCATGCAGCTGAAAATGCTATTTTTCATCTTGTAAAGGTATTTTTTGCTTTATAATTCCATACTTTCTCCCATAGTGGAAATAACAGGGACGGTCAGCTTCAGTGTTTGCCACTGTGATGCACAGCTGCTGCTGTACTGACGCTTTATTAATGGGATTCAGGAGCTCATCTGAGCGTTCCGATAATGGAACAATGGAGTATCCTGCTTTGACAATACTTCATTTCTGAGATGCTACAATTGATCACCAATTCAGTTGCTAACTGCGGAAAATTGAATTTCTGGCCCTAACATTGTTCGCTAACCACGGTGCCGATGAGATGGCCATCCAGATTAATGATAATGGGAGACTGAGATGGCTTCTGAGACGGCTTGTGAATTTGATTAGCTCTAGACGGTTATGGAGACAAAGAGCAGTCAGACTCTTATGTGGAAGTACTTAATGAAAACCCTGTATGGAAGGTAATTGGGAAATGCTTGTATGGCTGCATGCACTTCTCAGCTTACTGTAGTCTATTTCACTTGCTTTTAGACATGCACACATACACAGAAATTCATCTTCATTTTCTCTAGTTGAATTATCTTGTTGGAAAGTAAACACACAAAGAGACATTGTATATCAGTTTTTCTGTGCGTCTGATGCGCAATTTCATACCACTGACTATTCTAGCTGGATGTCAGCAGTGTAGTCAACCATTACCAATTAAGAATTGGGTCATGTTTCTTTCCTCTAGCCCCTCATCAAACTGAGATGGACTGACTGAGGCTATTGAATAAAAGGATAGTGTTAAACGTCGGCTGCCGTGTTTGACATGGTGGTGCATGTATCCCTAGCTGTTGATGTGCTTTCGTCAGACAGTAGATACAAGTGTTTCATAGCTAAATGTGAGCGACACGGCTATTAATAATTTACTTTCAAAATAAAATGACTATATATATAAATATATCAATTAAAACATTTGTACTCATTTTCATGCATTTATGCCAAAACCCTGTGAAGAAGAATGACACTGAACATTAAACGTGTTTAATTACACCTTTGTGATGAGAGGTGGGAGGAAGTTAAATCCCTGTTGCCTAATCGTCTGTGCTCCTTAAGTCAAAAGGCATATTTTCAAACATACCCTCCCTATGTATGCTGTAAATCCGCACTTATTGACAGGCACAACTGCAGTCAGCAGTTCTGAGGAGTATACAACTGTGACAAGTTGCAGGAAGCAATTGTTGGCATGAATTGTGGGTAAATTTAGCTGTTCTGTTGGAACAGAAGATACACTGCAGAGAGAAGGGTGTTGGTGGCTGAAATGAGATGATAGACTGAGAGAAATTAACTAAAAAAAAGATTTTGTCATACATATTTATTAGTTAGGTTTTAACATTGTCATTAGACACAACAAAATTAAATAAGTTTGTAAGAAAAATCTTTCAGGATTTTTGAGTCACACCTCATATTCAGCATTGTTCTTCTGTAACATTATTAATATCTTTTTGAGCCTTCATTGATAATAAACTTGTTAGATTTTAGTACCATAAGCATCCAAGGTTAATTTACTGGATGAGAAGGCCATTATAACACTCCCTTTAGCAATTTTTTTTCATTGGCCTATTTTAAATCCCCCCCTGAAAACAGATGTTAATTAGGAACACGAAAAGGAGAAAAATTCCAAGGCAAGACACCAGCTTTTGGAGTGAAAAAGCACAAATGCATTTGCAATACGTTTTCTTTTTTTTAAAGTGCCAACCTGGACAGCATGGCGTTCTACTAATTCATTTACTTGGGACATTATTAAAAAATAAACACAAAAGAAGGTATTTGTGAGGTTAAACCTGCTTCCAATGAACAAAGAGTGAATTTGAAATGGGAATTAGTCAATGAAAGGGAGCTTGTTAATGAAATGTGTGAACAGAATGAAAGACGAAAGCATATGATTTCCCTCCTGGAGAAAGGTTAACGACTGTATGGACCAGAGCAGGTGCCTCGTGGATGAATGAATGCTGCCAACACATCAACATGTTTCAGACGCCATGTTCCGCGTATGTCAGGAAATGGTGAGATGTGCAAAAAACTACTTTGCATGGATCTGTGCACAGTTGATCTGTTTATGTAACGTGAAGACGTTAACACACATTCACGAGTGCTGGCTATGAAGCGCACACACATGTACTCTCATGACATGCAATGCTTGTTCTCACTGAGAATGCAGTGCAGTCTCACATAATTATAACAGTTAAGAACAAAACACTTGATATAAGTTCTTAAATGCATGATTCTGTCAACATATTCCCAACGTCCGCCGTCGTTTCCAGTTCAGTGATGGTCTGTATGTCATCAGACTAGTGTCCCACAGCAGCGGAGATCCAAACTGTCTCAGATCTTCTTGCCTCCTGTTGCACAGCTTCAGCAGAGACACTGCCCTCACCTGTCCACCTCCTCGTCCTTCGCTGTTGATGGTGTCCATGATGATGATACTTTTTACTCTTTGTTAAATATTTTGGCAGGAAGTCAGAAAGTTTCTGATGATGGAAGCTCCATCATCACTGAACCTCTTCCTGAGGCTGCAACACTTATTTTTTACAGTAGCTTTGTCGTTTACTTGATTTGGACCGTGATGGTATGACGTGACATTCGCATCCCACTGCGTTTGTGCATGGGGACTTTTAGTTGCTTGCAGTAGTGTTTGCTGGTTTTTGTTTTATTTTAGCATTGATTACACCCCACAGCATTCTGTGTATTTGTTTTAATAAATCATTTATTGTTTGTAAACAGCACTGGATTGCACTTCACAGCCTCTTGTTTAGAGACCACAGCATTGTCAGTGGAAGTGCAACATGCAATTTTATTTTCGAATCAAATCAGATAAAAAAGAAAAAAAACAAAAACATCTCTCATCCTAAGGGTTAAATAATTCTGTTCCAAAGTTTAAGTTCATTGTTTCCATAAAAACTGTCACTTTTTAAACCAAACAAGCACTAAAGCAGAATAACGCAGATTACTGCAAAACTATAATATTTCAGTAGATCTGAACACATTCTGAACAAATGCAAAGCATGCTGGGAAAGCATCTTCCTATCGTCAGTATGCTAAAAGTGTGTGCCGGCTATTTCATCTTCCCTCTATTTCATTCAACCATATCAGATTCATAGATAGTTAAATATATAGAAATATGTTTCTGGTGTGTTTCTATTATTTGGTCTTATTGTAATTTGCATATTTATTAATGGGAGGAGACGAGGTGGTCCTGGAGCTGTGCTCAGTTCCATATCAGCTGCGATGTATGAGGAAAAGATGTGCAGGAACAAGTGAATGATTCATAGCTGATGTTTTTGGGCGCACGCACTTTTCCACTTTTGGCCGTCCAACATCTTTCAGTATGAAAGCGAAACAATCCTTAATACATGAAGTCCCAGGAGAGTCTTCCTCTTTCTCTCTTCTGAGCCTGAACCTCAAGATAGTTCTCTAAATTGAAGACTTTTTGAAAGAAAAAAAAAAAAACTCCACTAATATCGAGCTTTCAGTTTTTATATTCTTTTCAGTGCCAGATATGTTTATATTGAAGCATAAGGCTTATCTTGCAGCGTTTGCTTTTCTAGTTTGTAAAAGACTTTGTTCTGTTTGGATATGTCGAAGCAGCCCTTAAAACAACATGCCAAATGGGACTATGGGGATGGCAGAATAAACTGATGAAATTTTTCACTGCTGGTCCTCTTATTTTTTTTTTTTTTTGTTGTTGGCTTTTGATTTTGTTTTTTATATTGGATCAGCTGCTATAGTCATCTGCATTCAGCCTGGCGACTGCTGTGGGTAATGTCCAGAGTATTCAGGAATTCTGTGTATTTGTGAAAATGGCTTCAAGGTGTAAACATAATCCTTTCTGTGACCAACTTATACTTCCATTAGCATATGGTCCCAAACACTGCTGTACTGTGCCAGCAGTGATTTTTCTTTCTGTGCTCAGCTTTTGACATGCTCTCATGCTCATGACTTCATCACTCTTTCCTCACATACACACGTTAGTGTCACAATACAAGACAGGTAGTGGGAAAAGGCTCTTTGAGGAAAAGAAAAGTATTGTAAAGACCCATGGCATGTTTTTGGATTTCATAAATATTATTCCCCAGTCAACACTTTGGATTTACCATTTATTATTATTATACTGATTCAATGAAAGAAAAAGAAAGACGGACATTTATATGATGCCAAGATGGATGCTGAATTTACCACCAACATGAAAATATCCTGTCATATTATCTCAATTTCTTCTCCATCATATATGTGAAATCTACATTGCTTCTGTTCCACTGTCAAAAACTTTGCTCCTCTGACTCCCCCACACTGTCTAAAGTCATGCTAAATTATTTTGATTGTTCCTGACATGGAGATGAATATACATCCACTGTTGTGTGCTTTTTATTAGAACAGTGATTGATTGAAGGCAGGAACCACAATCATAAAGGAGTTTTAGTTTACATGTCAGACCATTTTGCATATTTTACCAGTTTAACTTCTCACACAATATTTTCTGTAAATGAGCAACTGTGACAAAGCTTGAAAAGCAAGTGTCCCTTTTCCATCTTATGACATGTATTCACGTCTTCATTAGTTTGTTAGTTTCTATTTTCTGTCTGTGGTGCATTTGCCACTCGGTCCATTTATGCCAGAGTTTGTAAGACGTCCTTGCTTTTTCTCAGCCTGTGATCTCTTGGTAATTTTACATATTTTGATCTTGTTGTACTTGTCATTTCCAAATGTACATTTTGATTGTGGAGAAGTAAAGAGAGTTTGAAGCCTTCATTTTAGCAACATACAACGTTGGCATATTTTTCGTGAGTGCGAATTTATTTGCTCATACAGAGTTTAAACTTAGGAACTGTTGCATCTATGGCCAAGATGAATATTTTAAGCAGAAGCAAAAACACATTTTTGGTTAAAAGGATATGTCAAAATTTTTTGAATCTGTAGATGTTTTCACATTAGAGATACCATCTCGAGAGTTTGGCACAGTCTCTTTCTTTTTATTTGCTGGAGTAACTTATGCACCTTGGTAGCTGTGTCTGCATACTACTTCCAAGCACTCAAAAGCCAAGTAAATAAAGTCACAGTGAGGAAACACCTCTAAAGCTTTGCTCTGATCCTTTATTCCTTCTCACTCCAGCTGGCCTCAGTGCTCGTTCTGAGGCCAGGAACATTCACCCCAGTTTCCACGTTGGCAGGGACTTGTTGTCTCTTCCACAAAAACACTCTCACAAAGTACTGTATGGCGTCTGGGGTACAAGGCTTCTGGGGTTTCGCTTACGTCTTGGCCCACCTCCACATCAACCCA
Source organism: Telmatherina bonti (assembly GCF_933228915.1). Classification (NCBI taxonomy): domain Eukaryota; kingdom Metazoa; phylum Chordata; class Actinopteri; order Atheriniformes; family Telmatherinidae; genus Telmatherina; species Telmatherina bonti. The sequence goes on from NC_136629.1 coordinate 21,267,879, forward strand.
ATTGCAAACCAAAACTGACTCCATAATTCATCCCAGCCAAGCCAACAAAAACGTAAATAAAGAACAAAAGTTGTCTGTTCTACACATATCACAGGGCCTCATAAGGAATAGAGCACTCTTAAAACTGATCCTGCTGCAGGCCTAACCCCGACCATTTCTCTCCACTCCATTTTCTAAAGCAACAGTACAAGGCAGTCCGCCACGGTCTTTTCACTCGCCTTATCTCACATTGGCAGACATTGGGTCTCCCCATAGTCTGGACTTCTGTCTGAGCCAAAGCGCCCTGTAGCCTGACTGTTTCTCTCATCTGCACAGCCGACCCGTTATTCAGTTAGCCTCCAACTAATTGACTTTAATTTGTCTTTTGTGTCCTCCTACAGAGATGTGTACCTTTTAAATTTGTCGGTCATTGCAAGTGTCAATTAAAAAAGGTATCGCCCAATAAAATCAGTGAACAACTGATGTTAATTAATATTGGAGAGTTATTGTGTGTGGTATGGGTCCCGGCATGGCTCTCAGCACTTGATAACCATTTGGGCATGCAGTTTAAGTGCCAGCTTGGAGGCTGAGACTAATGAAGCTCATCGGCTAAAATGAAGCCAGTCCGTGAAATGGCCTCATCAGGTACATTATCGTCATACAATGAGAACATTAGCACCTTCATTTGGACATAGTCACACTTTCTTTTTTTCTACTTAATACCATTAAAATCACAGGACACAAAATTGTTAATGGAAATCTAATGAGTATTTAATGAAACCTGCATAAAACATCACCAATAAAGTAATATGTGGTGCACACTGTTTGCCTCGTGTTTTAAATTACAGTGATTGTCCCCTAATTAGTGGTCACTTTGGTTATTTTTCGGTTTATTGTTCTTACCGCTTGTCTATAAGACAGTTTATTGGATACTTATTGTTATTTTTAATTGGTGAAAAAACTGACAATATTGTTTTTGCTGCCCCAATCATAATCTCTTATAGCTTCTTGCTGCAGCTTCTGAAATGAAATGCAATAACTATTTCAGTATGAAATATTGTCAGAATTATTGCAGACTGAATATGGTGTGTCGAAGCTCTTGACGGGTCTTTGAGAGAACTTAGTCGACTGCTTATTACACAAATTAGAAATCATTTCTTGGCCTTGTTCAAATTTATTTGATTAACTTGAAAGGATGTTTCCAATATTGTACCAGCAGCTCAACTTTGAAATATTGAAACACTGTAAAGTTTCTTGAAGGTTCCTTATTTTGAATGTTTGCAACTGGTTGATGGTTTTCAAATTTTCTTTTTTCAATGCCTGGTACACTAAAATAGTTTTTCTAAAGCCTATGAGCACATATAAAATTACTGATTGCATTTTTATTCACCCATTTTAAAGTGAGTGAACTAATTCAAAAGAGATTTAGTCACTTTGTGCTAGGAGTTTCACAACTGAGGGCATAGAGATCCCTTGGCTGGAGGGGTTTCGCCTCAGATGATTTTAGTATAAAGAGACACGTGTTTGGAAGGTCCATCCACTGGTTAATCATTGTTCCTGGCCACCACTGAAACATGAGGACAAAAGAACATACCCTGGATCTCAGTTAAATACATAATCAAGAAGTGAAAGGAATATGGCATATGTAAGACCAAGCCGCCCTCACAGAGTGACTGCGCAAGAAGAAGACTGGTGAAAAAGGTCACCTGGAAACTCTGAAAGGAGTTACAAGTTTCAGGAGCCAAGTTTTAAGAGACTCTGCATACAACTGTTTCACCATTAAAAGCTTTATTGGAGAATGGCAACAAGAAATAATTAATCTGAAATCTTGACCAGTTTGCCAAAAGGCATGTTGTGGAAGCAATGGTCAAATGAAAGAAGGCCTTTTGGTCTGATGAGACCAAAATGGAGTTTTTTGTCCATCATACAAAGCACTATTTGGTGGACACCAAAAACTGCACATCACCACAAACACACCATCTCTGCTGTGAAGCATGGTGGTGGAAGCATCATGCTGTGAGGATGCTTCTCAGCAGCAGGCCCCGGAAGGCTTGTAAATGAATCCAGCAAAATGTAATGATGTCTGCATTTTCCTTACACTCCTTCAGGACATATCCTGCAGATCACTTTTTATTTATTTGACATCTTATCGTTTATGTTCGTTTTCTCACAAGCACGCCCAAACCTAAATCATCTCTCACGAAACAAAGAATATTATGTCTCAAGTTAACATAACTTTAATTTTATAGCCTCTTCCAGTGTGGTTAATGGTCTGTCACTCTGTCCAAGTTTTCCTGTCCTACAATTGTTTAATTTAGTTTAGGATCTCCTCTCTGCACATTTTAGCCTGGTTTCTCTCATTTTCTGTTCCTCAATAATTTATTATACCCCCATCATAGTACAAATGAAGCAGTCTGACTGTATTGTGTACTCAAGCACTTGAGCATCTCAGCAATAGATTTCTTTACCACAGACAATGTTCGATGTCTCTCTCATTTCACAAGTGCTAAGAGAGGATCCTAGCTCCTTTGTCAGCAGCCTCTGGAATCTGTTGTAAAACCTAATTACTCTCTCTTAAGTGACAGTCATCAAATGGGGCTCTTTGTCTTGGTTGAGTATCTGTTCAATATTTCATCCATTTGTTCTTCTGATTGGCACTCACCAGTAATGTTTCCACTAGCCCTCTAATAATGATGTATCTTTCTGTTGTAATCACAGATCCTATTGTACACACTCATGTATATTTCAGTTTAAAAATGAAAAAATAGCCTTCTGCCTCTAGTTTGGAAGATGCTCTACATTTTATTTTCCATGTTCTTATGGCTTTCTGTAAGATTTTTGTAAGTTAAAAGGTACAGCTTGTGACTGGCAGAGAAGGAGCAACATAAACGTAAACACAGCAGGGTTTATATTATTTAATGGTGCCTTATGTAGGGATTTGTCTTATAAGCACTGCAGCTTGAGGCTCTATTGACCTTGTACATCATATGACTTTATTTGTCATTATTCCACACACACATTATTCTGAGTCAGACTCGCCTGCTTTTTTTTATACATTATTGGCACTTATCTAATAAAGTGATGGTCATATACTACGAGTTGCAATTTTCTCATAAAAATATGGTCACATTATTCACCTTCACAGTGTTTAGTATTCTGCCTGAAAACAATTAAATACGGTAGAGGGAGGCCATATTGACTTTCTCTACCAATGTGGTCAGTCAACCACCCTAACCCCCTCCAAGATAAGAAACAATGGCCACCATATTAAAAGTTTCAATTAATCCTCTTCAGAAAATATTTGTATTTCCCAAGGATGTCTTTAGAAAACGTAAACGTAGAACAAACTTGATATTCAAATCACATTTACTTCTAATGGTCATTGAAATGACAAATCTCACAAAGCAAAGAAGCCAGTGGTGATAATACATCTTCTACGCTCTGTCAAATTCATATTAAAGCTTCTCAAATAAACTGCACCTCTGGATAAAACATGGAGTCTGGGGGGATGAGCAGGCAATCTAAGCAAATCACCACCTAGTGCATTTTCACCTTGTAACAGAGGAAGCTGAAACGTAGGTGAATATTGCATTATGACTGTACTCATTAGAAATTCAGCACATTTAACAAGTCAACTGAGGCCATGTGTTTCTCTGTTTCTAGCCATGGGGGTCAGATTTGTGTTGACAGACGGTAGCTTTGTGTGGTAAGGGAGTTGGCGGGTGACCCTAGAAGGAGCACCTGTCCAAGAGTGAACCTGCTGCTTACTATGTAATGCCATTGGGTGGGGTTGGCAATAACCCCACTGCCGTGTTCATTCTCCTCACTCCCCTTTCAACCCAGCCCTATGAGATACATAACTTGCCAGATCCACTCTGTCATCACAGGATTAATTGAGATGCTACACAGCAAAGGCACTGCATCCCTTAGGGTTGTGGTATGTGCATGAATGACATGCACATATGAAAATGGCCCCACACAAACCATGTCCAGTCTCAGATAAGGTCATGGTTTATTTTTTTGGGGTTTTTTTTTTTTTAATTTAGTCACCTCAGGGGACATGTAACAAAATAATCACCTTGGGTGACGGATGGACAGATGTCTCCTTGCATGCTTGTTGTAGATGTGTTTTCCTTTAGCTATATTCATAAAGTGAGCCATTACTTATGTCTGTCCAACCGAATTAGCCCAAACTTTGGCCATCTGGCTCATACTGATGATTTGCATTTGCATAGTTTTTCTTGCAATAACAACTATGTTGTCAGGATTTCCAGATTACCTTCTCTTTGTTCCTAATTCATGCTTCTCTCACAAGGCACCCCATTCATTTGAAAGCATTCAAATAAATTGAGAGGAGAAGGGGGTTACTTATTTATACTAGAGCCTGGTGATACCCTGCCAGAGAGACAATGGAGGTGAAAGATACTAAATGAATTCTGTTGTCCTTTGTGCTTTTGCTAGCTATCACCATAATTTGATTAGTGACCTGGTAACTATGAATGTATGGGATCTCTTCATTCAAATCCATTGGGGCTCCAGGGCCAAGAGTCCATGTTAGAGGGCTCAGCCCCCTTCTAAAGATCCCTGCTCTCACGTCATGTATACATACAACTGGGTGACTAGGTGATTAATGACAAAGCTCGTGGTGCCATTGAAAAGTTCTGGTGACCCTACACAAAAGCCATCACCCTTGTCACATTAGCACCAGTCTGGGAACATTTGGCCGTATGCTGCTGGAGTGCAACACAGGCAGTTTTTTTGCTTTGTTTTCTTGTTAAGATAGATACGGGGGTGCAGGGAATGTCGGCATCCATATTAACATAACCAAAGTTGACATGAAAAAATTGGATTATTTTTGGTATTTTCCTACAAAGTTTGAGGCACTGGTTTGGCCTTTCTGTCACATGAAGTAAAATCCTTTTGACAATTTGTGCAGCATGCTTTTCTCAGTATCCTCTTATTTCATTAGTGCAGTTTCCATGAGTGTATGTCTTCTCTGTCAGTTGTGTCTCTGGCTAATAATAATCCAGCATAATTATGAAATGAAGAATGGGCCTGCCAGCATTCCCAGCAGTGTTTTCTGAAAGTAGAACCTTCCACTGCTGCTTCTTCTCCTCTTCTGCTTAAGTTTGTGCTTAAATGAAATGTCTGGATATTAAAGGAGATAAATTATTAGTAGCCAGAAAGCCTCTGGTTGTATAAAAATTTCATCTGACTCCTGAAGTGCTTTAATTTGTGAGGTGCTCACAATCTTTAGTTTCTTACGGCCAATTTCCACCAGTCTGTGTGTGGTGCGTTCCTGCTGAATCCCAGTTTCTTTCTGACCTCCACCGCACGTCAACTCACACTGGGAGTGTGTCAGACACGCAATGCCTGTAAATGCTGTCTGTGTAACTGAAACATAAATTCACATGTTCTTTAGTAGGTGTCAATGGCAGTTCATAGGCAGCTGACCTAACTGAATGAGTAGTATGCATTTAAAACATGTGCTTATATATTAAGTATATTATTATATATATTAACTGTGATTCTGCACCTGTAGGATGAACATCTCATTGTCCATTGTGGGGAAAAGGGGAAAAAAAAGAAACAAAAAAACCCAATATTGAGACTCCCTGACTAATTTACTTCTAAGCTGGTGTCACCAGGTAGGCTTGTTTAATGATAGAGAATCTACATGCATGCTCTTATTTTTAAATTTACTGAATACTTTATGCTACTCTCATGTTTGATTTTCTGTCTTGTCCTACCTGAATTGCTAAAATTGTCATGTTTTATGCTCTTCAAAAATAGACACAGTATGCATGTTTGGTGCTGAGGAGCAATGAGGCACTTCTGGGACAGTCATTATATAAGCTTCTAACACGTGCCAGGGCATACCCGGCATGAGCCAAAATGGCAACGATTAGCTTTGGAGTCTGTGGCGCACATCCTCAGGGTGGAAATTGGCCTTTAGGTAGTGGAAAAAAAAGAGTGTGAGGAAACAGTATATCAATTAATAATGTTAATTTTCAGAAAAGACAACTGCCAAACCGAGATCATGGATATGTAGATGGTTTTTATTTTATAAACTTCTACTCGCTTTGAGATCTTCTTTCTACAGGAACTCTGAGGTGTCAATTAATAAGCCCCAGTGCTGTCTTCCTTGTCTACAGGAGGCTGATTTCACTGCTGCTATCACCTTTAATAAGAGTTTTTGTTAAAGACATTTGTGGCAGGAGTGTAACCTTTAGCACTTCAGCCTGATTGTGATTCTTGTCATTCTCACGACACTAACAACACATGGAATGTCTTATGAATTTTCCCAAGATATTTTTATTTTACTTTTCAACCTTGCAGTAAATTAAGTTACTGAACCTGCAATTAGGAACATCCGAAAGCGCAAACATAAGTTCTAGGACATGACACATGCAAATAGCATGCCGTCTGGTTGCACCGCCCGTCTGAAACTAAATTGTGAAGAGCATTTTATTTTAGGCTTAAAAAAATTACCCAACAAACACACCCTTGCAAAAATAAATAAATCCTGCTCTGCTACCAGCTTTTATGCACAAATGTTTCTTGTCACACTTGATCAATTTGGTCTGTTTGCTCTGCAGCAACTGAAACACTTTTGTGTTTACATACATTCATAGCCAAGTTTGTCAGAGAAATGATGTATGTTGAATGGTTCGAGGAATGCTTTCACTTGACTGTAGTAACCTGTTGGTTATATCAGCACCCACATCTGGTCTATACCAAAGTTATTTTGAAGCATGACTCCCTAGACTGAATGGAGCTGCTCTTTGCAGTGAAAACTGTGATGTATGTTTGAGATTTTAATGACAGAAAAGTTTTCAGAGTTTTACAGACTATTATAGGTTAGTTAAATATAAGGGATGGTTGGCATAAACAACATAGATCTAAAAATAATCACATGGGTTTGCGTCAGGCCTGGGAAGGACTCAAGTATACCATACTTCTCAATTTAACATGAGTCATGAGAACATCAGAATCCATTTGGGTTCCCATCTTCATTATGAGGTTGAAATCTCCATTCAACACAGCTCTTGCTAAAAAAAATAAATAAATAAATAAAAAAAATCCTTTTCTGATTACTGTCTTGCAAGGTGATAATGAAATGCAGATTTACTTAGTTACTCTGTGAGGTTGACTACGTTTGGCAATAATTTGTAATAATAATACAGCCATAGTTTGTACCATCTGACACTTAAAACATTTAAAAAAAATAATAATCCAGTTAGTGTCATTATAGAAAACTTTACAAAAACGTTTTGTATTTCCACATGGCTGCTCCAATATTAATCACAATTAACGTTCAGAGTGACAGTGCTAGATTTTTATGAGTTACCTGACTGGAAACAAAGATAAATTTTAAGTGCAGGTAACTGTTTACCTTGTGTGGCTGTTTCTCTCAGTAAAGCTACATTGGTAATGACTTAGCAGTCCACATCCCAAAATGACCCAAATGATCACAGCTTTTTTCTTTATCATCTCATCTAGTCAACAGAAGCTGAAGAGATTGTTTTTAAGTGTGTATTACTTGCTTGAATTATTTGATTATTGTGTCAATGAACTGGTTACAAACATCAGGGTTACAATACATGCTTAGAAATGCACATGGTTCCCTTGCCAGATGTTGATTTAAGCTCCTGGAGTGTCATAGCATTTATAGAGACACACATTGCCCTGCTAACTTGAGCAGGTTTTAAGCGGTGGTGAGTTTAGGATTACAGTGGCTTACATTCCTTGACCTACCCCTCCCACATGCCCAGTCTTCCCCTCAATTGAAATAGATTCCACTGATTTATTTAGAAACTAAAAAAATTCTACTTAATCCTTCCTCTGCTTTCATTCCTTGCCTTTTATTTCCCATTTAGATTTTTAGAGTTCCTAAATGGAAAATGAACCCCCCCCCCCCCCCCCCCCCCACACACACACACACACACACACACACACCCCAATCACCCCCTCAATGGGGAGGAAATGAGTTGTGGGAGCAGATTCCACTCACACAGAGATCTCAGTAATCGTGTGGCTGTGTGTCATCAGCAAACCACAGCGCTGGCAGCTTTTAATTAATCTTATGTCCCACCACCCTCCCTTGCCCAATGGTGGCTTCTCCCCTAAACTTTGTCTGATTTCTTTTTCTTTTTCTTTTTTTTTTATCTGTGTTTGACAGTGTCAGTGTGTGTTTAGATGCATTAGCTGGGGCAATTTCTCCATTTACAGTTTTTCAGCCAATTTCAAGTTGTGTGCAAAACTAACAGCAACAGAAAGATACTTCTGTCACTTTTCTACACCTCTGAAAGTGGGATGCAGCCTGCTTAATGCTCTTGTGTCCCTCTCCAAACCTTTGGAAAAGATGATAAACAATTTGAGACCGATTCGATGTGACATCACACCTTTTGTGGTGCGCTGCTCAGTCAGTCATGGGTATCCCCCCATTTTAATGCACCATTATGCTCTTGTGATGGAATGCTGTAGGATTGTGAAGCCATGAGGCCTTAAAGTGACAGTCTTCTCTTTGTTGCACTCTGATGAGACAAGATGTATTTATAATCCTAAAAATTGACACCATTGAATAAACTACTTGAAGAAGCAGAACATGGCTACCCTTGAATGGATGTCTACATGCCAGCTGCTGAACACCAGAGTACCTCTCTTTTTAGTGAATGAAAGACAGGATAGACTTCTCTGGAGAGACGCATTGAGCTCTTGACCGAAGGTCAGACTGTCTAAAGGGTAATGTTAGATCTGCTGTGGCTGAAATTCTGCCCTACTGAAAGATCACAAGAGAACAAAGTCCAGCTTATGAATGTGTGAAAATCAAAGCATCAGTATGTAATTGGTTCAGTTTAGATTGGCCATCTCATTACATCAGTGATATTTAAAAGACTTGTTCAAGAAAGTGCTGCTTGATGCTCAGCCTGTGATGTTTTCTCTCATTCTAAAAAGTCTTGATTATATCAGGTTGCATCTTTTTCTACATTTCACACCTGTGAATAAGATGGGTGCAGATGCACTTTGGAGTTACAAACCTTGGCTTGCTTTCAGTAATACTTGGCTGTAGCAGGTATTAGATTTACAAAGTGGGCTAAACTTGCATGCGATTAGACTGTCAACGTCGGGAAATAATGAGCTGCAGACAGAGCCACATTGGCATGCAAATACTGTACTGACATTCAGAGCTGGCTTAACATAAATGAGAGAGGAGAATGGATCGAAAGGGAGCTTTAGCTTTCCACTGCAGAGCCGCAAACCTGCTGGGGCTAATGGACAAGTAGGACTCCTCAGAACCTTTAAGAATGAAATGATTATTCCCCTGCATCAGACTTTGTAGACAAATGAGACTGAGGGTCGATTAAGTTCTAAGGGGGACGTAGCGTTGATCTCATAAAGGGCATCAGGAGATGCATGGCCTCTTACAAGATCATTTAAACCACTTAATGGAAGACAGGAATTAATGGCTGCCACAGAAAAGAGTCAATTATATGGATATTTTCATAACATATTGCATATAATTCATAGTGTAATGGCATCAACACTAATCAGCCCTTTGGTTTTGTTTTGGTTATTGCCCGTTTTAAATTAGATTATTGACTCTGCATGTTTTGGGTGTGCAATAAGTTGCTGTCTTCATACACTGCAGTAGAAGTGTTGCCATTATCTACTATTGTTGGGTGGCATAGTCTTGATGGTGGTGCCTCTTGTTAATTTATATTAATGCCAGCCAATTTCGAGTTGCGATGGATATATGTGCATGCCTTGTGCTCTCAGGCAAAAAATTGGATTCATTAAGAAGACGGAGGAGCTGGTTAAGTTTTTTGGCCTTGTGGTTTCAGGTCACTGAGTAATGTGAAGAGATGGAGAGGGTCCTGGCCTGGAGGCTGGGGGGAGCTAGTCAGAGATGGAGGAGAGAGGACAACACCCCCACATAGGGCCACATCACTCACACTGACACATTTCACACCGTACAATGTTTTCACCTCTCTGCTCTTTTACTGCCAGAACAGATTGTGCTTGTGACCAAGAGCAGCAATGTCACATATGACAATCGAGGGACAGCTGGGAGGAAGGGAAGTGATGACTTCAGGTTATTTTGCTTCTACATGTATCAATCAATGTAACCATGCATCAGTCAGCGTGACTGTTGATGCTAATCGTAGTTGGTGTGTGCACAGGTTCACAGGGAAGCACAAGTAATCATAACGACTGTAACATTCGGAATTACACACACAAACAAAGCACAGTCACAGATGCAGATATTCGCATGAGTTGTCGTGAGCCTTCTGTCAAATGCAATCATGACTGAATGATGAAGATGGCTGAAAATGTAAAAAAAAAAAAAAAAAAAAAAAAAACATCCGGTCCTTCTGTTTAAAAAAGAAAACCTAATTTACTTTCCTTTTCTCATGCATAAAATCTGCACTGTAACCTTTAACTTTTCAATCATTTTAAGATTTTATTGTAAATTTGTTGCTGGCTTTTACTATTTTTAATGTGTTCTTTGCACCATCTGTAACATTTTTAATATTTTACATAAAGCACTTTGAATTTTCTTGTGCTATACAAGTAAACTTGCGTTGCCTTGCACAGATGTGGTACCATGCCTTACATGTCCAGTTTGTTTTAATTCTGGCACAATTCAGTCATTTATGTCAAGAGACAAGGGAATATAAATGTTGAAGTGCCAGTTCCTAGTTTGGACCCATGTCCTCATGCAGGATAAATGGGTAAGTTTGTCTAAATGTTTCAGTATTGCTGAATGGGGAGAGGACCGCATGCATTGAAAGTAAGCAAAGAGAGCATTCACAAGCCTGTTTTTGGCTGGTACCTTCCAGATGAAAACATACTTTGAAAACATACTTTGTATGTACTTTGTTTTAGATTTGATGTTACAGCACCAGAGCTTGTGGGAGGCACCGTGGCCTCAGTTTGGCTTTCGACATCAGCATTGCTCACCACTGAAAGGTCATTAAATTATGGTTGTCTTTGATTCGCATTCTGTGTCCAATAAGATGGGAGGTTGAGGGAACCGCAAGCACCCCTTTTATTTTTGCTTTGAGCATGTGGTTGTTTTTGATATGCTGACATCTATGTTGAATACGCTTGTTTTCCAAAAAGTTTAAAAACAGCTGGCTTTTATTTTGGTCCCAACTCCTCTATAACAAAATGTACAATCTGCTCGGGTTCAACAAGCCATCTTCTCCGTTATTAAGTAACAGCATATTTAACTTTGATATTCTATATTATAGACAAGTTTCTGTTGATGTGGTCTTAGCCTGGTGCAACAAACCTCTTTTATAGCACAATAAATTATCTCATTTTAACATGTCAAATAAAATTGATCTAGCATCTGACTTGAAAATACATATGTAGAAAGTGGAATTGATTCTCTAGTAAATCATTGGCTCGCCTTCACAGCTTGCTTTTTAAAGCAATATATTAGTGAAACATTTGACTCTTCAGTGCTTTCTCTGTAGTCTGTTACGAATGCTGTGCAAGAAATGCCATAGGGTCTTTCTTAAGCAGAGCATTATCATCGTAGACCCGTTGCCCATCAGTCTATGTTGATGGGCTGTATTTTGTGGGCATTGATATGCTTCAATTTTTCATCTCTTGTGATCCTTGAACTAAGTGTGACCTGACCTCACTGACCTCGTATCATTCATGGGGCACATAGCCTGTACTTTTTGATCCTGCTAATGGTGCTGATGGAGAAAAACCATGCGCAGCTACTGGGAGAGGTGAGGTCATCCAGGAGGGCTTTGATCCGAGCATCTATAGGAATGCAAATGTGACCGGCTGCCTGACCAGTTCTTTACAATAGGCATAACAGAAGCTTGGAGCAGACAGTGCAGCTGCCCCCATTAGCTTTTCATAAAAGAAAAACATCATTAAGTTCTGTGTGTGCCACACAGGTGACAAATGCATCAGACAGCTTGTGTTGTTTAGGGAGTTATCTGACCTCAGTGGGAGCATGAGAGTGATTAAGGAATTGTTTAAGAGGACCGATGGGTCAAGGGACACAAGTAATAAGTGAGGTCACATAGGGTTCCATCAATTTTGTTGCATACTTTGATGAGCCAAAATGCATCAAGCTGCTCTTTTTAACATGCTATTTTTCACTTAGTCAGAACAAAAGGATGCTCCTTTTGTGGTTTAGCTGGGCTGTAATTTTTCAGACAAGCGACTGAATATCTGAGCATGGCTTGCTCATCCTCCGAATGTTTTGGTGATCATCATACCTCAGTTACTACAAACCCATTTCCTTCAGCCTAAAAGGCATAAATTAAACACAAAAAGTTTGGTACATAAAAGTAATTCTAGGTAGGTCATTAACACACTGTTCAGTTCCTTTTGGGCTTAAAAAATAGCAAAAAAAAAAAAAACAAACCAAAAACCTTGGAACATTTCAAGAGGTTATTACCATTACTTGACATTTGGATACTCAGCTCTGTAAAAACTGTAATTTTCCATTCACAACATTTGTAGAGCCATTTAGTTCATCATTAAGAAACTAAATTTTGAGACACAATTTTAGCATAGACAGCCAAGACAATTGTAGAAATGTGATATATTTTTTTTTTGTTGTTGTTTTTGGTTAAGTACGGTAATTTCCATAGATAAGTAGCACATTCATTTCTCTTTTATGCTGTAGAATGCTGCACATTTTATGCTTTTACCACAAAGCTTAGCACTGATGTAAGGCAGAATTTCAGAGTAAGAACAAAAACTATTGACAGCATTCATATGGAAGCTGTTACTGTCCCATATTGTAAAAGTAGACTGTTTACTTTGATTTCCTCTTAATGTGATTTGCACTTAGTGTGCAGAGTAGAGTTACTGTATACTTAAGGTTTGGATCACTTTTGCAGCTTTCTGCAGCTTCCCTTACTGTAATTAAAGCTTTCATAGTGTTAAAAGCTTGTGGGTGCATGCATGTGGCTTTAGATACTTTTTATATTCTTTTTCTATGTATATGCTAAATACTCAAATTATTGTGCTTTTTGTTTAAAACATATAGGCTATAACAGAAGAATATAACTTAAAATGTGTAAACTTAACATTCGCTTTGAGATAATGGTTTACTTTCTATTGTAAAATTATCTGATTTACCCTTTTTGCTGCTACTGCGTGTGCACTTTTTCACTGGCCCTAGCAAAAGTGAGCTGCGACCATGTCATTAAGTGTGCTGCCTGGAGTATGGCGTATATAGTCTGCTTTCTGCAGAGATGGGCATCCCCTGCAGGGTCTGCCTGTACCACCTCCATATGGTGGCTCACTGGGTTTCTGTTGCCTACGGCTCCTGGGAAGTTCATCAAATCCTAGAGTGCAGCATCTCTACCACCCAGTTTCTACTCCACCGTGATATTTCTCTCTCTGGCCAATCGTATAAGTTACACATGACTTCACAGCATAAAAGAACAACAGCAGCCTCGAGCAGATGTTGCTCCGCACATTGCCCATGGAGTGGAAACTATGTTTCAAAAATGATATCTGAGTTACTTTTAAAGAGTTCCCTGTTGTAGAAGAAAAATATGCCTATGAGGCCTCAGAATTCATATTGTTGTGAAGGTTAAACATGGAGTAGGTTCTGTTTTTCATCTTAAAGCACGATCAGAATTTGTGCTCACTGATTATTTTGAGATTTATGTGATTGATGTTGATTTTCTTTAGCTTCCTTTTTTGTAAAGCACTCCACCAAAACACACACACACACACACACACACACACACACACATATATATATATATATATATATATATATATATATAATATATATATATATATATATATATATATATATATATATCCTAGATTATTAAATACAGAATAAAATATTTTGTTGTACCCAAGGTAAGACAGATCAAAGTTGTGTTTTGTCCACTTTTTTTATTCTGTAATATGACCAATATTGTTCATATTCAAGTGTGTATGAAAAAAAGTCACTGGTTTCTTAAAAAGCTAAATACAATAAGCATTGGATCAAGGCACATACAAGACTGGCCAAAGGGCATACAATGCACTTTGGTTTTTAATTGTAAAGAACAGTTAACTTCAAATTGTGGCAACATAAGTGTCCGTTTGGAAAATAACAGAAAATAATACTCATAACAAGGGATGCTGACACTGTGGTAATTCAGATGAAAGCCAGCACGTTTCTAGTCTTTTTTTTTTTGGCCTAATGAGCAGAATGACGTATGGTACACGTTACTAAAGAGATCTTGCCATTGTTATTTGGCCCTTGCTGGCTTGTACAAATAGTTAGTGGGGGGTCTTCTGTGTCAGCCTGACCTGTCTACTTGTTTTGAAAAACAGAGAGCTCCTTAAGGTTGATGTGCTTCATCTGCCCTGTGCTGTGACCTACAATTCTATCAGAAACATTGAAACCCTGCTTTATGTTTTGTCTTCTTGCAAATGGAACAACATAACGTATTGTAGAAAGCAGAAATAGAAGTCATGGCACCTCATTTTCAGTCATTCAAACCGCCACATCAGGTGAATGCTAGAGTATAATTCTTGGTCCATAGCATGTGGAGATGGCTACTGACTGCTCCTTCTGTTAGGGCGTCATGCCTGCTTTGTGAATTTGTTTTGTCATCTGTGCCTTAGTTTTTACTGCCTTGTCATTTTTTTGCCTTTTTTGTTTTTCTAACAGCCACAAAGTTAAAAGAATGACCTGTGCTTATACTACAAGGTTTTCTAAAGTCTGATTGTTCAACACAGCAATGAAAACCCACTTTCACAGTTGACAAGTCATCATATCTTAATAGAACACAGAGTTTCTTTTGTTGGTCGATAACCTTAAGCAAAGGAAATACAGTACAAATTACTACAAATCTCTAAAATATAGAATTGCAGTTAGTTACCCACTGATGGTTCAGTGACGGCCTGCAACTGGAACGTTCTCCATCTTCATAAAATGTCCTTAAATATAAATTATATGGCAAATGTACAGAACATTGCTTCCTTAGTCTTATAGATCCAGTGTTTTGTAAAAGTCTTGCCACTCTGCTTCAGTCACACACTCATCATGAATGTCCGTGTGCAATATCATGAATGGGAATGATCAGAATCTGGTATTCCACTGTCTCTGTAGCTCCTGTTGTTAATACTGTTCTCCGTATGTGGACTTTTGTATAAACTCAAGCCATTGGATGGGAAAATTGTGTGTATCACAAACTCCTCCTTGGACACAGGCAGGTGATTTATAGGTATCATTTGAAAAGAAGTTTCTCTTATTTCTAGGATGGAGTTGTCCTTTTTAGTGCCAGCCTCAGCATAGTCATCCTTTCTCCGACGACCTTTGTTATAGGTGCAGTTCCTAGAAAAAAGCGAGCCATTCCTGTGAACATACCAGCACACCAGTGCCAACATAATTATTGCCAAAAGGGCCACAGCTCCTCCTATGATAGCAGCCAAAGGCAGACTGGAATTTTTGTAAGGCTCTTTCTCCTGCTCTCTGTTTAAAGTTGTAGTTGGGTTGTATGATTTGTGAGAGCCAGTCTCTGTCTCGATGCAAACAGGGGTCTCGTCTGACAGATAACTGTTGCTGGTCTCCATGGGAACCATGCATATTCTGTAGGCAGAGTCTGGTTCCAGTGCGGTGAGCAGATATTCGGTCTTCTCTCCCTGCACTATGGTTTCAGTGATGGAGCCAAAGGCAGGGCTGTGTCCCAGCTTTAACCAGCTGAGCCGTAGGGCAGTCATGGGTTGTGACACCCTCCATGATATGTGTATTGCATCTGCACTACTTGACTTCACACTGATGGTGATGATCTTTCTGCCTGAAGAGGTGGTAGTGCTGTGGTAATTCTTACTGATGTCAGGCCCTTTTACCACAGGCCGTCTAGTGACAAATGAGGGCCACTGGGACTGCGAAGGGCGTAAAGTGTTGGAGACTGTGCTTGTCTCGTATGTGGAAAAGAAGTCTGAGTCTGAGCAGTCAAACATGTCTGTCGTTAGATCTTTAATTGCCATGCCTTTGACCTTATCAGGACCCTGGCACATGAAGCCACGTACATTCACCTTAGATGGTAGCGACCTCAGCCAGTCACGCACCCATTTCATGCTGCAAGTGCATTGCCAGGGGTTGTTGCGTAGCAGGAGCTGAGTGAGATTGTCCAGATCTTCAAATACACCCTGTGGGAGACTGCTCAGGTTGTTACCAGACAGGTCCAGGCGATACAGCTGCCTAAGGAAGGCAAAGGCCCCAGGTGGGACCCGATTAATGTGATTATCTTGTAGCTGCAGTTTCTCCAAACTGGTGCCTGGCAAGTTGGCTGGCGGGGATGTCAAGGAGTTCCTCACCAGTGAGAGCTCTGTGAGGTTGATCAGGTTGATGAAAGCCATCTCCCCAATCCCACGGTTGTTGAGCAGGTTACCATCCAGGATTAATCGTTTCAGGTTGATGAGATCTTGCAGTGATTGCTCTGAGATGGAGGATATGCGGTTGTCATCAAAGCGTAGCTCCTCGATGCTCATGGGCAGGCCAGAGGGAATGGTGCTTAGGTGATTTCTGGAGAGAAAAAGCAGTCGGAGGTGATTGCTGTCCCTGAAGGCCCCCTCCTCTATGCTGACAGCTGACACAGAGTTATCATCCAGATGCAGTTCCTCAATGTAGGGAATCTGAGCTAAAGAAGCATGGGTAATCATTCGAATGTTGTTCTCCTGCAGGTGGAGCTCTTTTAGCCCAAGGGGAAGATTAGTTGGAAACTCATCCAGGTTGTTGCAGTAAAGGTAGATCTTCTCCACATTAGTGAGTCTACGAAGCTCTGTAGGAATTCCTGAACTCTTGATGCGATTGTTTTGCAGAAAGAGCACAGTAGCGTCCTTGGGGATTCCAATAGGAATGGAAGTCAGGGCACGGTCATTACAGTATATGAAAGTCCCATCACAGCGGCAGGCTGAGGGACATGAAGCAGAGGTGACCAAGGGGTTGGGAAGACCTAGCAGCAGCCCAATCCTGATGAGGAAGAGGACAAAGGACTTGCAGGGACGCACCATCTTGGCGGTGTGTTTCTGGCAGTCTTAACACTGAAAAAGTCCTGCAGAAAAGACAAAAGTGTAGATTAATGCACAAAACCTTTAAGAGGGAGCCAAATTCCATCTGGTGGTTGTAAAAGCTGCCTGCAGCACTTTTCTTGATTAAATAACTAATGAAAGAAAAACTTTTTTTTATTTGCTTTGCTGGACTGATATGAATTGATCACAAGGACTACCGGAGGGGGAAAATATCTAATGGTTTTACCATAACGTCAGAGCAAACTGTAGATTCACTGGACTATAGATTCCCAAGGATTTAGTAATTTAAAAAAACAAAACAAAACACAACAATATGAATTAAAAGTGGAACACTTTTTGGCTTTTCTTTTCTTTTCTACAGATTAGAGACTGCTCCACTGTAAAGACTACGAATTGAAACACTGTTTTAACTTCTGGGTCCGGGTTTTTATGAAGAGTAAAAAGTTACCAAGTTGTTGCACACATTTCTTACTTGAAGGTCTTTCATTGCTACAAACTACAAAGTTGAGCAAAGTCTTGAGATGAACCACTATAAAACTGGCATACCTTAAAGCCTGCTACAACATTGCAAATTTTTCCTGTCATCCCATGACTGGGGCTTATCCAGTCTCTCCGAATATTAAGAAGAAATACACAGCAAAGGGTTTTCAGAATAAGTTTAGCACACTAGTAAAGATCAAGGATGTTTTTTAAATTTTTATCTTGAATTATAAAATTGAACATTGATAAGACTTATTAAATTGCAAGATATTCATTTTTCAAATATTTTTTAGACAGTTTCTAAATATACAGCAGAAAGCAGTGAAAATTATATTAGCAAAGCTTTTGCATTTAATGTAATACTGCTTTCAGGTCCTAATCATGCAGTACTTATATCACATTTCTTCCTGAACGTCTTTTAAAATGGTTAGTGATTGTGAGGAAAGATGAAAAGTTATCTGTAATTATCATACCTGGTTTAGCTGAGGTGGTAAATCCTTTCCAGGCACCGAAAATCCAATCAAGATTTCCTCTTCAATTTGCTCTTATCCTCTCTGAAAGGAAAAGTTTGTCCAAGGGGTTTCTTGTGATATCCTGACCTGGTCAGTATTTGCTGAGCTGATCCTTGTGTGGACGATGACCTCCTCTGTGTTGTCAAAGGCTCATGTTTTCAATGCCTTTACCATGGCAGATAAGCCTGCACAAAAACCATCCACACTAACTAAAAAGCATGCACTCTCAAGTAATATTAAAAATCCTAATGGCTGGTGCAGTTATTAGGCTCAGCAGCCATAACAGCAAAATTAGATTTCTTGTCGTATAGTGATCCGTGCGTTGGTCAGTGTGAGCTTTAGGAAAGACTCCTTTCTGCCATCAGGCCTGGCAAGCATGATGAGTTGACACAAAGCCGGTCTGAGCCATGCCAATCCCCTCTGCCACGGCTTCAATCCAGGTCTGTTCACTTGTGTCGTCCACGTCTTCAGGTAACCCGGAATCCTGTATACACAATAATCCAGGGCTCTAGCTCCTTTTCCCAAAGCAGACGGCCAGTGCTCTCCTCTTCTGTACAAGGCAATACAGAGCGAGTTGCTTATCCTTTACGGCCCAGGCTCTCATGCATTCTGTGCCCTCCTTACACCTGGGGCGGTGCTCTGAAAAACAACCAGAAAATAACATATTTAGACTCCCCTGTTGCAGTGTTAATCAGTATTTCTTTTTTAGCATTACTTTTAGCATGATTATTATTCATTGGAGTTAAAGTTTTTTTTACATGACGCCTTAAGTTTAAAATTAGTCTTGAGGGTAATCTTACACTGAACGCGTTAGATCTTTGACCTGCCTTACATTGTGATTTTGTAACTATAAATACAGTTTCCTCTTTGCCATGTTTTAGCCGGGTGACCTTTCACAGCTAGACCAACGACCACATTGCTTTTCTATGGTGATAGACGAAAGAATGTCTGTGCATACAAAAGACAACTGTGATCAAGACCCGAAACGCCACAATAGCTATGGGTGGAGCTCTGATGCCTTTCTCGCTTGAGATCAGCGCATAGCAGAGCTTTGGGTATTTTACAACAAAACTATTCCTGTGATTTGGAAGGGGGGGGGGGGGCTGGGGTTGTCTGTCTTTGCCTGTCTTTGCTAGTTAGAAAACAAGACTCGTTCTGATTCTTTACATGAGAAGAAAAGTGATCCAAGCAAAGCTTAGTGAATTACTCAAACTCAAAAGGCAACCGTGACTATTGAAGCCTGTTAGAATATAGGATGAAGAACAGAATGGTTGTCGCAACCATCCCTGTTACTCCAGCTACTGTGCAGTCCCTTTTTCCCAGCCATGTCTCCCTTTTACACTCTATGAATACTGTTTCTACTTGCAAAACCAGAAATTCCTTTGCCAAAGAAAATGTTACGTTTCCTTTTACAACACAGTAGCTTTGCATCCTTCTTTGTAACAAACCATGTGACCTGTTGGCTGCCACTGTGTGCTGTAAAACATTTAAAGGCAAATTAAGAACAAGAGGCCTAGCCGTTAAACAGTTGTAACCCATGACAAGGAGAAGATTAGGGAATTGAGAGGCTTGTAACTTGATTACAACTCCTGAGATGCTGTCTCATAATAATGCCCCCCCCCCCCCCCCCCCCCCCCTTCTGTTCCATCTAAACACTGGCCCTCAGTCCAGTATTACATTAGTAGTAGATTAGAGTCTGGGGGAAAAAGGCACCAGATGCGACCACGACTAACTTGTGGAATAAAGGAGTCTGAGAAAGAAAAAAGATTAAATACTGTAATGGAGTTTTAGAAAATCCTGGGATGATGGAGGGCTGTGGGCAGTCCGTCTGTCTATTGGAATTAACTTTTAATGTGGCACTTAGTTATTTCTTTTCACATACAGTCTTCCATCCTCTAAATAATGCCAAATGTATTGTCTTGGTATGATTCCCTGAAATGTTCATATTGCATTAAAAAGAGCAAGAGAGAGAGAGAGAGAGAGAGAGAGAGAGATCTATTTCTGTTTTCTCAAGCAACCCAGTAACAGCTATCTGCACTTGGAATAATGGACTTTTGGTGTTGTGTCACAGGTTCATTCTCCACAGAAGCACATCCACGTGTGATGTGGCACACCATTTCAGGCTACTTGCCTTTCTTCTTTCCAACTACGACACTGTTAGTTTAGATAACATCATCTGAGTCGTTGCCCAGTCAACGGGGCGAAGGGCTTTCATCTAATAACGTATTGCAGCAGAGGTCTTATTGTGTTATGTTCCACTCTATTGTGTGTAATTTATCAGTCTGCTTGAACATAGGATCTTGCGTTTATTTTTAAAGGGACAAATTAAGGCTTGATGTATTTTTTTTACCCCCACTTTTTTTTTTCCACACTCATCGGGTTTCAGGAGAGTGGCCCTTCTCCATTGTTTGCTACAAGGAAAGCATGTGGACCGTGTAACCTCACAGAGGGCTTGAATAAAAATAAAAAAAAAACCAGCGATTTAATAATTCCTTTAGTTTACACAGCACATTAGCTAAGCTTTTTTTAAAATATATTTTTGTTTATTGTGTTTACTAATAAAATAAACCCTGCCACATTATGTATCCACATGTTAATGTGAACACAATCATTTTGAAAGCAATAGATGCAAAGTTAAATATTTTAGTGATGGATGTCTTTCTCTATCGGTCTAATAAGCTCCGCAGGCAGGACTGGGGATTTCTCTGGCAGTCAGAGTGGATTTTGCTTCATTTAATCTGAACTGGCAAAGTCAAATTGAGCATCCTGTAAGAGGGGGGGAAAAATGTGTGTGTGTGTGTGTGTGTGTGTGTGTGTGTGTGTGTGTTTATAGCCAGATACCTTTCAGTGGACAGCGTAGGAGGCTCATACAAAGCTGGACACTGATAGCCATTGTGAGCTGAACACGCATAAATGCACATTAGTCTGCAATAACAGAGCCCAAGACTTTGTGCCCCCTAGTCATAGACTGCGCAAGACAGGCTTTAGGAAAGAAAACTCAAACAGAAACAATTTCATGCCTGTCAAAAGTACTGCAGATTATAATGACTTGTAGTTCAGTAAAATGCAGAATAATAATACATGGTCTGCATTTAGGGAGGAAAGAGCTGTAGATGTAGTAATGGCAGACGGTTAAATTATTCATGAGCCCTGAAATTAATTTTAAACCACAGTAGAGTTCTCCGTTGGGAAATCAGTGCTGTTTGTATGTGGTGTTAATACTCACTCAAATTCTCAATATAATTTGGAATTATGATTGATTGTACACAACTACATTGTTGGTTGTGTTTCATGTAGATTATGGATCCAGAAATATGCATGTACATCAACAATTGTCAAGTTAATAGGTTTTACATTAATTATCTAATTAAAATACATTATTTAAGATTGTATGATCATGAAAACAAGCGGGGCTAACCTGACATGAAGGCAAAACGCTGTCTTTCTTGATTTTAAATCTTTCCTCCTTAGTGAATTTCTGTTTGGTATGGAGCTTTTGACGACTTTTATGCGCTCTAAAACCTTGTTCCTGTGACTGATTAACACTTAACGTAAGTCGTGTGTCAAGACACCTGGCAGAGGCCTACTGTGCTGCCGAGACACAATGGAACATTCATGGTCACATCTGAATTCACAGGGACACAGAACATGTTTCAGCCAAAGGGGGGGAAAAAAAGGGAGAAAATCTTTGAATTTCACCGATTTGGTATGTGACCTCCTGGTGCTGTCTTTAGATGGACTGAACAGATGATACTTTTGCTGGCCCATTAAGAGCATATAGGCCTGGGACAGACGGGGGTCTCTCTTTTGTAACAGCCTGAAAGGAGAGATCTGTAGCAGCTGCAATTGTTTTCCCCCCACATGGGGGTGGTAGGCACTGCAAGATAAAATGTATGTGTGAGTGTGTCTCTCTGTGACAAGCAAACACCAAGACATGAATGCTTATGTTAAGCTGCAGAAGCCTATCTCAAGGCAGGCCAGACACCTACCTAAAATAAAGGGATTTGTTAACCTCCCTTGTGGCACATCCGCTGTTTTAAGTCAACTCCACAGTGTTAACATTTGGGAACCAGGCTTATATTTTAACTTTGAGTGCAGAAAAATTAAATAGTGTCA
Organism: Telmatherina bonti; assembly: GCF_933228915.1. Taxonomy (NCBI): domain Eukaryota; kingdom Metazoa; phylum Chordata; class Actinopteri; order Atheriniformes; family Telmatherinidae; genus Telmatherina; species Telmatherina bonti. The sequence goes on from NC_136629.1 coordinate 21,289,997, forward strand.
CAAAACTTGGGATAGATGGTTAAAAAAAACACATCTTAGTGGATAACTAAACTATGAAAAGAACTAAAATAACCCCCCTTTGAGTACAGTAAGAAATTTAAAAATATATTTTTCCCTTCTGACCCACTCATCTTTTTAATGCTTTAAATTTTTTAGTCTTAGATTGTATCTTTAGTGACCTGGTTAGCTGTTAATCTTCCATGTGAATTCCCTCAGAAAACAACTGACTGGAGACTTTTGCCTCAGGCAGTTATCAGTGAAGAACTGGGCCTGTCCTCATGTCTGCCATGTTTAACAGGCCTTATTTTCTGTACACTGATTAGCAATAAGCCACAATTAGACTGCTTGACAAATTCAGTTAAAAAGCATACCCCATTGTTTGTGTCCTGAAATCAGGCTGCAATTTATATATAGCCTATGATCCATTATTTAAAGCCAGGATGACCTTTATCTTCTCATGAAGATAAAAGGCTGTGTTAAATTGGATTAGCAACTGTTCCTGCCCTGGTGTTGCCAATAGGGATTCCGTTTTATTGTATTGGTCTAATTGGATACATATCACTTTATATGAAGGAAGAGGAGCATTCATTAGCATCAGATCCTGACAGTATAGCAAAGAATCTGCTCTCAGTCGGCAATATGAGCTCGCTGGATTGTTTTTCATGCGCACCGCGTTTATTTCTTGAGTGCTTATTAATATAACCGAGCTGCAAACTGCACACAGGCGGGCTGCCGGGTATTTGTGTAGGAGCAGCGTTAGTATAACGTTACAGTACGCGGCTTAAAGAAGGGCTGCTGGTCGTGAAACTTGAGTTCAATGTTTTGCATCTGACTGCCAGCCCGAGGTGGGAGAAACAACCAAACTCTCTTCTCATCCTGACATATAACTGGAGTAAGGATGTGGATTGCAACAGATCAGAGCGGTCCAGACGGCGACGCTGGACGCGCATTTAGCGGAGTCTGCAGCCCCACTACCCCCCCTCTTCCTTCACGTCCAACTCCGCGGGATCTGCGCCGCAATTTCAGCCGCACACCGGGGTGTCTGCTCGGGCTGCGACACCGAGGCTACTCCAGACAGCCGCCCTAATCCTTCCAAGTTTGCATATTCATCACTCATCAGTTCGCGTACTCTTTTTGCTTTAAAACTGTGAAAGGCTGAAACGAGCTGTGAATAGTGGAGTGATTGCAGTCGTCCCTGCTGATGCCTGAGTGGCGCTCACATGTTCAGAAGCATCTCTTTGTAGAGAAGCATGAATGGGATCAAGAGGAAATTTAGCACGGCAGAAAACCAGAACTGGGGAGGGGGGACTTCGCGGTCTTGTGTTGGACACACTGAATTAAAAGTGATGCAGTTGAGGGTAGAAGCAGCATGTTATCCGCCGAGCTGATGAGGAGGATGTGCGCTGCCCACAGAAGAGCAGCGTTTGGTTGTTTTGGAAGGGAAAAAAAAGTGCGCTCACGATTCTTGGTGACTATTGGCTTTGTCACTTTATAGAGACTCAATATTATTCCGTTTGGGTCGACTACTAGATAAATAATAAAAAAAGGAATCAACTATTTAGATTGACACAACTCATGAGGACTCCGTGTTACTCTCAATTCCCTTTCCCAGAGAGGAAATCCAAAAAGGAAAAAAAAAAAAAAAAGAGAGAGAGAGACGAAAAGGAAACACTCCCAACAGGACTGTACCAGCAAAAGCCACACTTACCTCTCTAATCAACCCAAAAATAAAAAAGGAAAGTAACAGGTATCCTCACAAATTTAGGCTCAAAGTCGGAAAATAATAATCCCATCCAGGCTAGGAAGAATTAAATGTTGATCCAATAAAAGATAAAAAAAAAAAATAAAAAAAACAAAAAAAGAGAGGGGGGGAAAGTCCCCTCGCTCACAATGATGAAGCTTTTAGGAGTTTATCTGGAGAAGCACTGCTGTGTTTACTGGTTCCCCCCTCACACACACACACACACAATCAGCGGGCTGTGCGAGGACATGGGTGCTAGGGTGGATCTCAGTACAAATGTGGAGTTGTGTGTGCCTCTAGCCCTGCTTCAATAGAGCACTGATGTCATCTGAAGGAGGGGCCTCTCTCTCTCTCTCTTTCTCTCTCTCTCCCTTCCTCGCCCTCTGCCCTGCTCCGTGCTGGAGATGGAGGATGCATTGCTGACTGAGTGCGCTAGAGGGAGTGGAGGAAAGAAAAAAGCCACATCCTTGTTAGCCTGTACACTTAACATGAGCAAATAGGACGAGGAAGAAATGGTGGAAATGTTGGCTCCACATGGTGTTTTATTTAGGGAATATTTAGACTCTGTTAAAGTATGACTGCATATTTCTTTCAGATGTTTGAGGATCATATGTCAGAGCTTTTTTTTTTTTTGCATGAAGGGTCTTTGTGTCAAACATTTTCTGGAATGTGTGTTGAGTGTGTTTTATCTTCACTGTAAATATGTTTTTTGACAAAGTGAAAGAAATCAGATGTTACACTTCCGAGTTGTTTTCTTCAACTATAATAAAAATGACATCTAAAATGCTCTTAAAACATGGATTTTTTTTCTTTGTGTGAAGCACATACCAGACATGCTTTTTAAATTTGACAGTTAATGAATATTGGATGATGTTGTCACAGTGAACCAGAATAATTTATGACAAGATTTTAGAGTTGTGCTAATTGCAGATATGTGGGTCTGTGTTTGCGGCTGTGAACTTGGATGCTTTATGTGCACAAATGTATTAATCTCCGGATGGCCATAAGTCACCCCGGTTGACCTGCTCACAGTTCATGTTTAAATAAACTCAAACAGTCCAAATCCTCACAAGTCATCCTGATAGTCAAAGGTTGTACAACAGAGCTGACCCAGCAAACACTTTCTTGCCCTGCACCCCCCCCCCCCCCCCCCCCCTTTTTTTTTTCCCCCCTCCTCTGGCTACCTGACAAGCCACCACAGCCCTGCACAGTGAGCTTGAGTGGAGCAGCGAGCTCTGTTCATCTGTTGTTGAATATCATCTCCTTGTTGATGCCAGCAGGGATCAAATCTGTGTGACGCGTACAGCTGCCACGTGGATTCTCTTTCTTACGAACTATTAACTATTTCCTCTTGTTGATTACCTCCAGCCTATTTTACAATTAAGCCTAGAATGCTTGGAGAGTCTGCATCAAATTTCATTAAACAGTTGGTTTATTAAAGCGGTTTTATTCACTTGCTCTGGGTAGACTAAAATATTTAATGCTTCTGTTAGTGAGGACAGAGCAGCTGCCCTGCAGTGACACATGACAGGTAAAATAACAGAAAATGAAAAGAAAAAAAAAAGTCAAATAGTAAATTACAATGACCCAAAATATGTCCCTTTAAAAAAAAAACTAAACTTGATACTTTATATGGAGATATTTTATTAATATTATATCACATCTATTTTGTTCATAGATTTCAGCTATTAACGTTTAGTCAAGACAAAAACTCAGTTAATACACCAATATGTTCACCCTGTTGTCTTGTTGTCCTTTCATGTGCTAATTTGGACCTCTTGTCTTACTCATTGTTATTGCCTCGGTCTGGTGGCGACTACACAGCAGCGATGGTCTAAAAGGGGACCTAGCCTGACATCCCATACTCACATTTAACCAGGGACAGACTGTGATCCAAATTCAGCTTCAACACATAAGCGCATGGTTTAAACCATGATTGCCATCTTAACTGGAGTGCCTAGTTGAACAGACACTTAAGCCTGGAGCATCTGCCAAAACTACTTAGACCTCCACTGGAGGTTTTTTCTGATTTGTTTGCTTTCCAGCTGGAGTGACTCTCACTTTTGTTTGAAACACAAAGGGATTCCTAGATGAGTATAAACTGTCTGCCTGTATGCTATTCATTTCCAGGCAAATCAGCATTTTAAAAAAAAAAGGAAAAAAAAAAAAAAGTATTGTGAAATGTAAATGTTTTAGCCCAGGTGTTGTTCTTCAGAGACTGCGAGGTGAGAAAAGGCCAGCCTCGGACATCCTGACCTGATCCTTGGCTTCCTTCCATGGGGACAGAGCAGAAAACCCATGTCTGACCTCAACATGGCTTCCTCTCCTAAATCGACTGCAGACACATCTGTCAGCGGCTGCTGATTGACCCTCTCTTAGACGTACAAAGAGCCCCACTGGAGGACGAGGGTGTTGGGTTTCTGTTATCTCAAGACCAGGGGAAATCTGTTGCCCTGTTAGTCTTTTGTTCAAGGGGATAGGTGCTCTCCTTTCCCAAGGATGCACTCCAGTCTGTCTGGACAGTTTGTGTTTAGACAACACTAAAAGACTGTTTCCTACTTTGTTTTGCTTCTTGATTTTTGTCCAGTGATAGCTAAAGGCCCTTCAGGGTCTGCTGGCAACAAAGCAGCTGTTCAGATTGCACTTGGTCTTGATGTTAATCAAACCAACTTACGCCCAGTTTTTTTGTCTCTCATGAAATGCATTCAGACCAATAATTGATTTACTTTTTAACTCATGATGCAGTCAATAGATGAGGCTTGCAGTTCATGGGCTGTGGTACCCTGCTTTCTGTGCCAGAACCAGTCAGACTGGTGCAATAAGAGCTCAAGGTTCTGCGTATTATTTTCATAATTGTTGTATTTATTTGTCACTTAAGGTTTGCATTTATTGAAAAGCTTGTGTGAAGTAAAACACATTACCTAAACTGCTCAGGGGCTCACAGGGGAAAATGGAGACTGATTTTCTCCACTTCTGCTTCCGAGCTGCGACTTGAATTCATTATTGACAGACTTTGAATGTTTTTTAACCACTGCCAAATTAAGGAAACATGTAAAAGGCTGCTGCCAAAACCTTGGCTTTGTTTTTCATTTACCTTCTGCTTTATTTGCATATTCATCCTCTACAGGCAATCAGCAGCGATCTTTGCTCTGGGGCTTTCATCTCTGCTTTTGCCTTCCTCTAAGGCAGCTTTTTATTATCACAGCAGTTTAAGTTTGACGTGTGCATGATAGGTACTGTTTATTTTATTTTTTTTTAAAGAGAATTCACATTTTTGATTTGCAAGGGATGTAATCTGTGTGACAGGAATAGAAGGACTCCTTACAGGCGAAAACACAAATCAGTGAATAGGCAAATGTAGATGGATGCAGGATTTTATTTCTTTAGGTCTGTGCAAATGCAAATGTAGGATTCATGGTGTTGCCCAAAATGTCTGGCAGGAGAAAGCTTTGACTGATGGAGCTTGTTGAATCTTTATGCATATGAATGCAAATGCCGGATAGATGAAAAAGTGCTTTGCCGCATTATTGCTGCCACGCCATGCGGTAAGGTACGAACCCTTTCTGATGCAGATCCCAGATGTTAAAGGACAGTCTGACCCTTCTCATCTCTTGGGACTTTAGTTAGAAGCCGGAGCAAGAAAAGAACCAACTACAACAGAGACTAAAGAAGCTATCCTGCTGCTTAGGCAAGCTCAGTGCTTTGGTCAGTGCTCATTCGGGCCTTGTGTTTGTAAAGGAGCGACAAGGCATGCAAATAGCACCATCGGCCGTTTTCCCCTCTGGTCTTTTGTTTTCTTTGGTTGTTTTTGCGATTGCTGTTGTGTTGCCTGCAGAGACATAGGAACTCAAGGATGAGCGAGCTCCAGAAAGGAGGCTAGATGGGGGGTGGATGCTGACTTGTCAACCTCAGGACCTCCCATTGGTTAATGACCTCAAATACAATGCTCTGTGATCAGATTAGATAGAGCTCTCTTCCCCCACTGCACTAATCAGCACAATAAAGGAGATAAAGGATAGAATTACCATGCAGTGTTTTCACAGTCCAGCATACTTCTCTAATGTAGCTAATTGAAGTGTTTTTCTCCTGCTTTGTAACTGGTTTACCATTTCTGCACTAAAACTGTAATGTTTATCTTTACAATAGACTCCACCTGATGGTGTAAGTGCTGACATGACCTTAAAGATAAACAAGCAGCTTTCTGATAATAACCCCTAGTGTATGCGTAAATGGAGTGCTTTAAGATCAGGAGTTTTGTAGTCTCTCTGAAGAGTCAGTAGGAGTTTAGAGTCAGTAGGAGAGGAAGTCGCAGCTAATGTTATCTTTTGAAACAATGCTGTTCAAGATAAGATAGATCATAAAGTACCTCATGGTTTGTAATGCCTCGTCAGTTGTTAAACATACAGGAAGTATGGTTCCTAAACGACATCCTTTCATGTTAACAGAACAGGTAACACTCACAAAGGGAAACCTTGTCACAAAACTGCCAGCAAAGTGATCAAAGTGTGGGTGTATATGCTCAACCTTCGCCATGTTTCATTGATTTTCATTTTAAACCTGTACAAAAGGTTGATGGAAGTGTTGAAAGCTGAAAAATTCAATTCAACAGAATGATATTCATTCTTGCTGGCGGATTTGATAAGTTTATTTATTTATTGGAAGAGTAGCTGCGCATTTGGGCAGATAAAACTGTCTTATTTAGTATCAGTTCTGATGCAGTGAACATGTCACTCACATGACTGATCACATGAACTATCAGCTGTTTCTGCCTCGAGAGGAAATAACACGATGCGGTATTATTCCTATTTCCCTATATTCTACATCAGCATGAGAAGTTGCTACTTTTAAAAAAAACAAAAACAAAAAAAAAATTACGTTTTCCACTGCTGCATGTCTTGAGCTCTGAAAACACAAAGAATGACATCGAAATAGGCAAGACAAGTTTATTTAATGTACAAGACAGTTCAAAGTACTCTACTTGAAACTTTAAGCATTATAGATTGTGTAAATATGTGTCCATTATCACATTTTCGCTATCCAGTTCCACAGTTTTATATATTCATAAAATGTCTTTTTTTTTTTTTTTTAACTCAATATAATCATTAACTCATTTTGTTGTCTGTCAAAGCTATGAAGAGTTATGTTGACGTTTGGGACTGTGGAAATGGAGTGCACTTAAGAGTATTTTGAAAATTGGAGGAACTGGAGCTACTTACCTGGTATTGGATGTCACTTGAAGGCGCTTCGAGGTAACACCTCCAACCACCCCAAAAAACGTAGGCTTTCTGCAACCTGCACTTCAGAACTCGTCCTGAGTATTTTGGATATCAAATGTCTAATTTTCTCTCCAGCCAGGATCCGAGTTTAAAGAAGCCTTACAGAAAGTGGTGAAGAGGGAATAAAACCACTGGCTGAAATGAAAGGACAATTTGGAGCAGCAACCTACCAATTAACACTAAAGTGCAAGGTGCTTGTGGTGGACTTGTGAATGGCACTTTCTCTATATAACTGGGAGTAACTGGAGTAGAGGCTTTTTATTCCCCTCAGTTGCTGGGGTGTCTCTGTGGTTAACCTTCAACAAGACCAGAAGTAAATTGGTTTGTATTACTCCGGTGATGATGAGGTGTGGGAAGGTTTCTGTTTAATTTACATGTATGTCTGCTTCAAACTTTACTCATTTTTCTTGGTAACAACCATGTAAACTAAAGATCTCTATAGAACTAAAGATCTCATTAGTTTTCCTTCCTTCAGGGTGGATTGGAAACTGTTGCACAGCAAAAACAGATTATATATATATCAAAGTAAAGCATGGTAGAGTTTTTCAGTTGTATCATTTTGCAAAAAAACATAAAGAAAAGATGTTTTTTTTTTCCATCAGCGCATCATGTTTCCACAGTTTGAAAGTCTTTAGTATGATTACATTTGACAGAAAAAGAAAAATGTAGTTTATGTTTAAATAAAAACTCTATGCCAGAGAACAGTGCTTTTTTTTTTTATTACTGCCTTTTCCTTTAATCTCAGAAATGTATATTAAAGACATAACTGTGACATTTCACAAGCCAGTAAGAACACCTTGAAGCTGATCCAAAAACAAGTTAAAGTCTGAGGAAGTCAACCAGCTAAGTGTGGAAAGAGGAGATGAGTCGGTCTGTTGGGTAAACAGAAGTTGTGTCATTATAGCCGGTATCAATCACAAAGACAATAACAGAGATGTGAATTTATATGCAGCGAAAGGAAAAAAAAAAAAAAACCAAAGAAAAAAAAAAACATTGCAGGAGCTCCAAGATGTTAGTAGTCATGTGACTGTCGTAGTATTGATGTGAGAATTGCTGGAATGAAATGTAGATTGTCCTTTCCTCTGGCGGAATACTCTTATTTCCTCCATTATTTGCCATAAAACAACCTTCTGTAATTATATTCTCCATTCCTTCATACTTTGCTGTATACTTTTCTTATTCTTGTAAAAAGAAAAAAAAAAAGTGTGAACAGAAGTATGTTCAGTTGTGTTATTATCTATATCTTGTGTTCTTGAGTGTTTTTGGTTTAATATTTTGTCCTCTTGATGATTTTGTCTACAATTTCTCACTTGGCCGTACGACTGACCCAGTTTCTCCACTGTGATGATAAAAATTTCATCATGAACCCCATTTCTCTTATGTATGCCAATCACCTGAGTATATGTCATAGGAAACCTTGAATTAAGAACATGGAAATCCCACACGAGTTATTTTAAGCATTCTTTTAGCATTTAAGCTTGAAATTCTTTGCGTCATTTGTACAAAATTCAGCCATATCTGGTAAAAGTGGATCAAGCAAAGCAGCAGCTGCCGCCCCCAGCTCTCTCAGGACATGGGAACCCCAGAGAAGGCTCCGTTTAACCCCTTAGGATTAGTCCTCATGCCTACTTTAGCACTGGTAAAAGGGAAAACATCTCAGTGCATTGAGTCAACAGGGACTCATGCTTGCTCTGCTGGCTTCCCACACACAAAAAAAAATGAGCAATGACAAAAAAAAAAAGGGGTAAAAAAAGCTCTCATTTGAGTTCCACTAGATATTTCACTGGCTTTCTTTACCATTTGCCCTTCCACAGCCTTCACAGTGCATTACTGCACCAAAAATAGGAGGATGGAGTCTCAAAGTTCAGAACAAGCATGCAGAAATTTGCCTTGAATATTTTGTCTGCATCACTTAGTCCACTTAAAATGGAAGAAAGATAGTTTTTTTTTTTTAAATTTTTTTTTTTTTTTTCTATTGCTAGCATAGCATACCAGTATTTAGAGATATATTTCGCTTGGATTTGCCAAGCATCGTCTTGAGACAGTGTTTGTCCCAGCTTTACTCCTGACTTAGTGGACTTATCTGGCAGCCTGATATTATTTCTTAATGGCTTTCTTGCTCTCTCCGTCTCATAGTTCATCCTCTCCTTTCACATCTATACTATCTCAGGGTGAAGTTGTCCCAGTTCTGAGCCTGACTCTGTCCCGCTGGTGAGCGTTTGGGGAGAGGAATGGTGTAGACACAGCCCGGTGCGGTGGCAGAGGGCGTGGCCTCTCTCAAGCGGGTCCCCGGCTCTGTCTATTGACTTTAAGGCCTCTGCTGACATTCCCTTGTGTTTGTCTAGGCTTTCATCACAGTTCTGTTCAAACAAACACCAGCAACTGAAAACACATTCTCTCGCTAACTCACAGGAAGGCGGACACACATGCACACAATCCCACTCACACAGTGACATCATGACACATGGACACACTTTTATTTAACTCCATAGCAACAGGTGATGCCCCAGGTCCGAGCTATAGCAGCTGTATTATGTGTTTCCAAGGCTGTTCTTGTAAAAATAACAGCTGCTCATAATGTGACATGGGTAATATCTGTTGCTGCCAGGATAAAGTTGCTTGATATATTTGACTTTTTTTCCCCCCACTACCTCTGCGAGGATTTTATGCCAGTTGAGATGGACAAATGTCTTCTGCTGGTGTGGATTTATGTCTGGGTGGCTTCACCCTGGCATTTTACGCCTGCTTTGGCTCCACAACAGTGCTGTAGGAGGAGCAGAGGAAGACGGGGTGTCTGCTCAAAGTCACATCACAGTCTCAGAAAGGAAGAATATGTTAACATCCCCCTGTGGCTGCAACATGAAGAAGTGAGAGTTTTCAAAACCAGGTGCAATCCACACCTGCATGTGTTCCTTCCACCTCGCTTAATTAGAGTTCAGAATCCTCCAAATGAACGTATTCATTCTTGTGTCGTGTGTCTGTATGTGTGTGCATATGCATGTGTGTGTGGGAGCCAATGGGCTCAATTGAGAATTATCTAGCATTCCCTAGAGAAAGCATCTCCTCTTCATCTCTGTTTACTCACACAAGCATTCTTATTTCTGTGTTAGCTGGAAAGGCTCGACAGCCCGTCACTGAGCTGTATTTCCATTGTTAAAATCGATTCCATGACAGGGTTCTGTTTTTGCTTAAGTTTACTTTTCTTGCTAAATGACCAGCTTGATACTCCACCAGTCAAAATATTTGGACACATTTCCATCAAATCCAATGGCAAAACTGTCTCAAAGCATTCAGCTGGTGCTGTACATGGAGTTGGCAATCAGCGTGACATAAGGTAAGTAAGAGAGTTAGAAACATGCGGCTTCCAAAGTTATTTGCTGTGCCAGCACACGATTTTTAAACATGTGCAGAGCAACACAGTTCTTTTCTGTCACCAGATCTTTGAGTGGGTTGGTGGGGATCAGTCATATCATTCATCAGATCTGAAGCTGAATGTGTCAGAAGTATTAGAGTATAGTTGGATATCATTCTGTTTGATGTGCAGTCATCTGCTGGATTATAATTGGGACGAAGGCTGCTGAACCCCTCTTTGGTTCCTTTGAATGCAGTGACTTAGAATTCTCTATAGAGACTCAGTGTGTGATTTTTCCTCCGAGGCTGACAGGCATTTGATGCTTCTCACTTATCCAACCGCCAGCTTACCTGAACCACTCCATGTCTCTTTTTGTCAGTGTTAGACTGTTGTGTGATTGTGCAGATACAAGTGTTTTAGTTTGTGCCACATGAGGTCTGGTGGGTGTTCTCTGCTCATAAAGTCGGTTCATAGTGAGGCAGGTTTTCTCACATTTGCTGTCCAGCTCAAATGTGAATGCAACAGCTTAAAGGTGTAGTATGTAAGATTTTCAATATTTTCAAAATAAATTAACTAAAAAAATAACTACAATCATAATTAGATAGTTTTTTTTAAACATGTAGGTTCCAGTCTGTCCATATTTGATGTGTTATTAAATTACAGGTTTAATTAATGACAATGACCCTTCCTAAATGTTGCCTACCAGTAAAAAAAAAAAAAAAAAGTGCTTTTTGTCATTTGTCATTAATTAAACTTGTAATTTAATAACACATCAAATATGGACAGACTGGAACCTACATGTTAAAAAAACTATCTAATTTTGATTGTAGTTATTTTATTAGTTAATTTATTAAGAAAATATTGAAAATCTTACATACTCCACCTTTAAAGTTCCCAAATCAAGTAAAAATTTAGAAGAAAATATTTGTTCCTCTATCTCTGGCTGGTGTCCATGCCATCCACATCACATGACCAGTAGCTCTTAAACATTCATATTTGATAAATTCTCTTCTTTGTTCATTTGGTTGCATTTCCATGGTGACAGGGCTGAATCACACCCCCCAACCTCCCAACCACCCACTCACACAGCACAGAATTACAATCTCAGGAGGTCTAACAAAAGTCTGTAGCTTCACGGCACCCCTGAGAGGTGGTATTAATTCTCTGAGGCTGAAAGACATCAGAAATTTGCTGCACTACCTGATATCTTATGTTTTTGATTGCTGTCTTGAGACCAATATCGTGGTCACCTTGTCATAGTCATCATGGTCACCGAGTTGTGTTTATGGTCTAGTTATGATGCAATTGGAAAGATTTTTGCTTGGAAATATGGCTGCTATCACTTCCACTATTTTGGTCACCTGAGTTGTGCTTCAGGAAATTTGTCATAAGCTGCACTTTGTATCCTGCGCCCCATTAGCTCATCTTTTACCAAATGCTACTTGGTTTTTTCAGTCTTGTTCTAGTTTCTCCTGAGTTAGCGCTCGGAGGGTGAGTTAGCTGGGACTGGGGAAATATATCTGAAGCTCAAAGACCAAGATGCTTTACATGCAGTGCTCTGTACATCAGCAGAGGGAGTTTACAGGCAGTTTGGCTTCCATAAATTCTGATGTAAAGGCCCATTTATGCTCCTTCATGTGTGTTTATGGGGATGTCCATTTCAAATGTTTTCACATGTGGCGACCCTTATAATTCCATGGGTATTTTACGTTCCCATGCCATCTGCTATGTCTACAGTTGTTGATATTGTTCTGTTGAACTTCTTTTGCATCTTCTTCTTCTTTGGTTTGTTCCTTTTGCTGGTTGCATGTCAGCTATACAAGTCAGCTATTCCTCCAGGATTTCTGGTAGTATTGTTCTGTGTGTGTCAAGTGATAGATAATGTAGCCCACCGAAAATGGAGCAAATTACGAGCCTAACAAAGGTAGGAGATGGTCAAAACTGTCCATTTATCTATATGTCTGTCTTCTGCATCAAGCATAAGTGGCCCTTAAGTTGGGACCCTTTTAGACATGAATGGATACTAAACATGTCTACTTCTACTCCCATAAGTACAATGACACAGAAAATATACAGAGAATGTACTCTGTAGGTCCTCGGGTGTTTCTAATAGTGTCTGTTTCATATTGAAAACAAAGATTGTTTGTTGTTTCAAATAAGTTTAGTAGACTTATGTCCAAGGACGTTTCTCCTTCAATTCAACTGAAACCTGAATTGAGAAGTGATTGGTTTAATTATTAATTAATGGTTTAATAATCTGGAGACAAGAGGGAGTGACAAGGATGGGTTGATTCACGAAGACCTGATACTGACCTGCACACACTAAACACCCAGGGTCTGAAGTAAAATAAAACCCTAAACCCTAAGATGTACAACTATATAATGTATTATTTTGCTTATAATAATGTATTATTTCCCCCTGTTTTTACCCAAAACTAACAATAAACCTAAGCTTTTTCTCACACCCTTTCATCAAGACTCATCAAAACTATACCAGTTGAAAAGGATAATTTACCTGAAACTTCAATAAAACTGTTCAAAGTACTTAAACACAGGACAGACTTATGTGACATCTTCTAGCTGAAGTAAAATGTTCAGAAATGTAGTCTATTGAAAAAAAAAGAAAAAAAAAAGAAATGTAGTCTACCTATTATGAGACATGTTTATTCTGCAACATTCTTTCACATTTTATACTTTGATTATGCTCGATGTCTAATTTAATTCCACCTAACTTCACAAAGTAATTGCAGAAGAGTGAAGTTTTCTCATTAGTTTGTCAGTGTTTGTGGTGCTTCTGCAGGTGTGTCTGACTTCATGGTGGCCATGGTGAGACTGGATGTGTCTGTAATTGCTTATTTAGCCAAAGTGTGGGGAAAACAAACAGAAGGAAAAGCCAGAATGATCAGAGGATGGCTCTTTCCAGCTGCCTAATCTACTCAGGTAATTCTCTTCAAACCCATTGACTCCATACAAGCGATTGAATTTCAATGCATCTCTGATGAGATGGAAGCGGGGAAAAAAAAGTCAGGGGGAAAAAAAAGCAACCTCCCTTAGCACTCAAATGGATTGGCAAGCAGATGCTCGGTCAAAGTGACGGGTGATAAGTGCTTTTGCAAGCTGTAAGTGAAATCTTTATGCATGTCTTGCTGTATGTAGCCGTGCTGTCAGTGCCAATCCTTCATATGGCCTCTCTCATTTGCAGTGCCTTTCAGAGCATTTTCTTAGCTACAGAGCAGACAGCACCCACACTCTCATAAGCACCTGTGACCTTTCTGATGAAGTGTTCTGTTTATTTAAGCGGTATTGCACAACTGTCTGCTTCTCGGTGTGCTATGGAGAAATAAAATAAGAAACCCCAGTACTTTTGGTGCTTCATTAGTGGGACCTCTTATGGTAATTTGTTGTTGAAATGGATTTCATTTGCATTTACAAAGATAATAATTTCAGTCACAAAGCAGTGCACTTGTCATTTTGTCACCCTCTTAAAATAGTGGCCTGAGTAAGTTTTAAAAAAAAAAATTTTTTCAAAAGGAAAGAAAACTGAACGGAACCAGTTATCCAGAAAAATCGGCCTTTTGTGTGTTTAGAAAAATGAGAAAAAATATGTAGGTCATTATTTTTGGACACTGATGATATTAAATAGGATAAGAGGTAAAAGTGCATTCAGATCTAAAGATAAATCTGTGCAAGCATCAAACAATTGATACTAATTAATTAATTAATTGATAATCGGTGAAGGCCTGAGCTTGGAGTTTGAGCAGGTTAACATTTAACTATCGTTTCATTTACTTATACTCATAAATCAATAACTTCAACTTTACCTTGGATGGTATTTACCAGAGGGTGTAAATTTAATTCTCTCTTCTTGTATTTGAAGCTTTTGTTTAACATTCACAACACAATGCTTTCAGCCTCAGGCTTCTATGCAGGATTGGCTGCATTTTATTGTACGTGTTCTGTCTTCATTAAAATGGGAAGCAACATTTACATCTGTTCTGGGAAAGTAGCTGTTTCTTTGTAACACAGCAGAAAGAACGACTAAACCCAAAACACATTTTCTTATCAGTACTGCAGCTTTAATTTTGGAAGTTTAATGTGATCTAAAAAAATAGTGCTTTTCCTGTCGCCTTTGACAACTAAATTCCAGTTATTTAGAAAGCCCATTTTGAACCTGCCTCCAGTTGTGCATGCGGAGCAGCTTAAGATGCTCTTGCCTGTATTTTGCCTGCATTGCATTATGACATGAAGCCCCCTTAACTGGAGACTATGAGCAAGTCTCGCTCTTAAAGCATTGTCCCTCAGTTGTGTGCGGGTCAGAAGGTCATTTACAGATTTGCACGTACGTCTGCGACAGAGTTTAAGCTGAACATTTTATTTAAAGCAACAGCTGGATCAGTTGGAATGCTGTGCAATATCTCTTCATTCCTCACACAAAGTGGCCTCAGCCACCTTCATTTATTTTCCGCCTCACCTCATCTCACTGTATGCATTTTTCATCTGCATGGGTCAGGGGCAGATTCTGCTTTTCATCTGAGACCCCCACACCAATCACATTGATGGCTCAAAATTTTGTCGGCATCTGGAATTCATGGCAATCAGTAAATTGCCGTCTTAAGTGTAAGGCCAGCGCAGTCGTAATGGCTTGTGATCATAACTGGAGAGCATTGAATCAGAGTATCTAAGCCTTTTGTCTCTAAAGACACAGAATAGTTGGAGCATGGGTGACTACTTTAACTCTTTTTGCCTCAGCTCACAAAGCTGAACTTTCCTCACTGCATAGGTCTAATCCCCCTTTTTCCCATTCCAGCTCTTGGCCAGTCAGCAATCAGACCTCCTCCACATATCTATATTATAGGGGGCAATATTTTGGCATTTTTGTGTTAATTCCCTTGTTATTTACTGCCTGTTGTCTGATATAAGGTATAATAGCAAGTTAAAAGGAAAGAACTTAGTGTTTGGAAAGCAAGTATTGCTAGAGCTGTCTTGGTTGTAGTCTCCTCTGAATTTTCCAGTGTGGATGTAAAGTTCTTTACATCAGGGCTCTCAGAGGGCATTAATGCAAAATAGAAATTGGATTTAACGGCAACACATAGATGTTCTTTCAGGACGATTAGAGCTGCAGCCAGGCGTGTTGTCCTTCTACACTTGCCTGTCAAGTGTGAGATTAAGCCACGCAAAACCTGCACAGTCACGTTCCCTTCTTCCTCTAAGAAGTTTTTCAAAATACCTTCGTCCTAAACCTTTGGGCCTAAAAGGCAATCATTTGAAATGTTGGGCTGGAAGGCTTCATGACACAAAATCTGCTAAGGACCAGTCAGGGATTCCAACATTAAACGTGATGTTTTTACTGTGAGCTAAACTGTAAATAGCATGCTTGAATTGGAGGCGAAACAAATGTGCCTTTGTTCTAAGTTACAGTCTAGCCTGAAGCATCATTTATGTAATCACTGCAATCATTTGGGAAAGAAGGGCATGGCACATACAGACAGGAGACTACAGAGGTTTTATTAACTCAAATTATCATAAAAATGTGGAAAAAATATTAAGACATTTGCTGATAATTTTGAGAAAATGCTGAATTGTCCTGTTACAAATGTTAGACAAGAAATCAAGCAACATAAATCCCTCATTTAGAACAATTAGGATTCATATTTTAACATTTGTGTGAGTTTAATATTCCCTGTGTCCAAAAAAAAAATCACTTTTTACAGGACATGTTGTAGCTCACATATCAGATTTGCACGTTTAATGCTCAAGCCCAACTGCTACACATGCTTTGTATCAGATTGCAATATCATATTAAATCATGTGTTGTGCCTCATCACACCCACCAAATTCCTTTCATCTGGAAGGAATAGCAGACAGAATGCAATCGACTGTTTATCCAAGAGCTGATATGTTTACCACTGCACCGGCATTGTTGGGCTCATAATATCACTTCCAACCAAATGGAACCATCTCCATGTAGAAGTACTTCGAACAAACAGCATGGCTAGCAATATGGGTACAGCTAATATGAAAGATTTCAAATTACTAGGATTTGGGACACAAATAAATATCTTCCTAGGCATACAAAAGTCAGATGTAGGGTGAATATGAACCATTGTATAGCGGCTTCTTTCCTTTGTATGATAAAGATATGACTTCAGATAAACAAACTGGACTACAGTCTATTTTCTCTCTGCTTTACACTGAGGTTCTTGTAAGCTCAACCACCCAAAATATACACTAAACACATGACCCAATGGCTCCTTGATTAGAGCATAAACACAAGCTAAAATACATTTTAGAGGCTTCTGACCTTTTTTGACTTGAGGAAATGTGGCAAAAGTGTCATTTGGAAAACACGTTTTTCCATTATTAAGCCCAGATAGTTCTGTTATAGCGGTGCTTTCCAGCATAAACCACCCACCACTTCCAAACAAACCTTGAATAAATTGTGTATTCTCAAAAATGTAATCCAATGAAAGAAAGAGGAGAATGAAAATACCACAAATGATGCATCACTTAGTTAAAAATCTGTTTAGGAGTCAGTAATTTTCAGAGAAAATAATTGAATTTGTTGTTCCAAAGTTGCCAAACTACAGACCCTAATGAGGATACAAAGAAGGGTAAGCACGCAACTGATGGCTTGTCAATGAAGAATGCTACGATTACTTTCCAGAACAAGGAATGTCCCTAATTTACTTTATTTTTTAATCAAACTTAAGGCATTAAATTGTATCATAGAAGTGGCACAGCTTTTATTTTTTATTTTAGTGCCGTCACCCCATCATAAAACCAAAATAGTGAACAAATTAAATGCCTTCTTTCATTAGAACTCCACATGGTCCATGCCACTTGTTTCATACCTAAATTGTTTGTTACAGATGTTGGACATACTTCTTTACAGTATTTGTGGACATCAGTGATAAAATTGCTTACATAAATGTAAGACCACGGCATCACATGGCCTGTTTTCTGGGCTGTTTTCTATTCATAGGCTGGCAAACTAATGCATACTATTGACCCATGCCATACTCAGGGCAAGACAGAGATTGTCAGAAATCGCGAAACGCTGTGCTGAGATGTGATCGTACACTATGCTACACACTTAGATTTGACCCTTGAGTCTTTGCCAAATGTGTTGGAGTCGGTTTGTGGATCTGGACACGATCAGAAACTTAAAATGAACTATTTCAACTATTTTCAAGGGTTGTTGATTGGCTTGTTTAATATCTCAATGAGCATAGAATTACCCTGCACGTTTAGCGGAGAGAAGCTTGCATTGCATCTGTGTAAGCTACATCTAGTTTTCCTCCTCTCTTAGGTGACTGAGACAGACCAGGTTGAACATTTCCCTCATGTTTAAAAGCCAAGAGATTAAAGGAAAAGTGGTTTTGTGAAACTATTAATCCATTAAATTAGAATGAAAGCATTAGCCAGCTGCTTTCTAATACTTTCCCTCCATGCATATCTTCAGCTTTAATAAACCAGCTCATACAGTAAATTGTCTTGCTTATCCCAAGAACATCCACCAAGAACAGTTGTGAAGCAAATGGATTGAAACTTGAGTTTTGATGATGCCTTTCATCTTCCTGCTACGTTAATGATGGATGATTTTTTTTTATTGCTGTGATTCACCACTCTTCTTTGACCTTCTTTCTGTTAAAGTTGGGAAATGAAGAAAAACGTTTGGTATTGTTTTTAAAGTGTGATCTGCGAACTAATGCTTTGGATTCAACCGCTCAAGAATTCAACATTTGGTTTTTCATAATGTGACAATTGCTATCAATAAATAATGGGACTGGGCTGCAAGTGGGTCATTTTATTACCCTGACTTACTGACTATTGAATAAAAGGTCACTTAGGTGGCAGCATATGTTAGTCCAAACCTGCATGCATTATTCAATATTAATAGCTCTTTTGCAGAGGTTATGTTCATGGATGCAGGTGTTCAGCAAGGTGCGGGTACCTAGCCAGGCTGAACTTCGGCTGTTCACATCAAAAGATGCAGAATCTATGACTGAATGTTAGACAATCTAAATAAATGAACATTTTTCTTTCCACTTCAGTTGGTCCTAAAATGACTGCTGTGTGTTTGGTTTTTATTCATGTCTTTTCTGCTTTACATGGCAGAGTATTGACTTGCAGCTGTTAATGCAACACTGAACTGTATGTATTGACAAAGTTTTTAGGAGTAATCCTGAACCTGAGCATCAACTATCAAGGCAGTATGTCTCTTTTTGTAATGCAGGGCTCCATGAGGGCCAGAAAATCATGGCCTGTTGATCTTACTTTACAGACCTTATGTGCAAGGATTTCTAGAGCTTCTAAGAATTGTTTTACTTACTGTTCTGTCAGTGATAAAATCCTCTGTCTGTTCAGTTTGATGTTGAAAGAATTTTTTCTTAAAATGTTTTATAAAAATTCAAAACTGAGACATGACGTGATTTCTTTGTTCATGGCTTGTGGCCATCCTTCCCGTAGAGAGCCTCTGAACTATGGATTTATCTGATCCGATTTGCTGAAGTCAACATCCTTCCGCTGTCTCCCTAAACAAATATCTGTCATTTCATCTTTTACTGGACCTCCTGTTCCTCACTTGGCAGCCCATTTCCTGGCTTCATGCACTGCTGTTTCCTGTTCCTTGAATAAGACTGGACTGGAGTAACTACAAAACAATATGGAAAGTCAGACACGTGAAATCAAATCATAGCTGAGTGCATTTTAGCAGTTTGGGAATCACACGCTGTCTAAAACGGTTAATTTGAGCTTCCTGTTTTGGTCAGTCCGGTATTTATGTTAGCAGTGACGTGTTAAAGTGACTTTAGCACTTTGCATTGTCTGCATTTGGTAGTTTGTTTGCATATATGCTCTTTCGTGTGTTATAACAAATCGAAACCTCCAAAAAAAGTAATCAGCTTCAGCTTCAAGCCAGACGTGCTTATCCTTGTTGAACAGCTCTTTGATGTAACTGTGTGAAACAGTGACTGTATTTAATAGATACTGATGTTTGCTGAACCTTTTGCATTTTTTGAGGCCTAAAGATTAAACATCTGAAATGTTTACACTCACTCTCAATATATTGTACTTGTAATTTTAGATGTTAAAATCAATAAAATGTAACCTTATAATACTCAGTTTACTTTAAACAAAGTGCCGTAAATGTTGGACTTGAACAGAACAATGCAAGTAACAGTCGGCAGTGTGAGCTGGGCTGGACCCGGTGTTGTTTTAACAGTCCAGATGGGCTGGGTTGTACGGGCTGTTAGCGGGCTCAGAGGCATGAGGTCTGCGTGGAGCCCAAACAGCTGCTGCTCCTTAAATGAAACTTCTGACATTAACAGCGGTTAGTACACTCCAGTGAGGCCTCCCTTTACAGCTGTTTTGAGGCCATTTTGTCTTTTAATTGGGATGGGAGAGATCATAGATTACATTAGCTGAACAGGAGACTCTGTGGGCCAATGAGCTCCCACAGTGCAACCCCCCCTTTTTTTTTTATTTTTTATACCCAATGGGCTGCTTGCTTCCATGTAGCCTCCTGGTTAATCTGTCCCCCATCCTGAGTATCTGTCCTCACATGCCAACTTTTCATTGTGCCGGAGGCAGTTGTGAGAGAGCCTTTTACTCCGGCTTTTAGTTTATTAGCTCTCTGTATGTTTCCATGAGCAATGCGTTTGTTTTAAAACATTTTGAAATCAGTCATTTACCTTCAGCTTGTTGGAGGAGAAAATGCATATACAAATATTATTTTTCCTCAAAGCTAGTGAGCCGCCAGTCTAGACTGGGTGGCTGTAACCTATACCTGCTGTCTGGGCAGTAGCGACATTTTATATATTTTCAGGAGACAATCCTTGTATTTATGTTTAAGTTAAATATGCCCAGGAGACACCACTCCAGATTACATATCTGCAGTCTGAGTGCTTGAAAAGATTGACGTGCGACTGTTGGCTCAATTCAAACTTGATTAAGCCTAATTGAAGAATGAATGCTCTCTGTCTTTGACCAAGGTGGGGGAGGAGAGCCAAAGAGTTATTGACAGGGTATCAGTGCTCCCAGAGCGGGCCACAGAGCAGGAGGAGTGTGTTTTCATACCTCAAAGAGCCCAGGGAAAGGGGTCAGGCTTTGTAACAAGGATATATATACAGTGTATCCACATGGGCTTGTAAAGGGAACATTTGCACTCCCTGTTAGATGGAAAAAAAAAAAGGCCGAAATTCTTGTCCTATCAATCAAGAGTGTCTTTCGCTGTCCTGTTTGAAATGTCAGACAAGAGAGGTATGTATATACTCGCCACCTAACAGTCGTGCTTACACAACGGGGAATGCCGAGCAGAGACTAATCACATTGGATTGATCAATTCTATGTAAACACTTGGTGCCTGCTGAAGGTAATCCTGCACCAGTGGTATTTCTCTTGAATTCCCTTCCCTTCTCTTGCCCAAGTTTGTGCTCTATCTTTTGTTCTATCTTTTGTGTTTTCCCATCTGGCTTTGTCTGGGGGACAGACATAACTAACCACAAAAACAACAATTTGATCCACTCCTAATGATCTCTGCATATCACTTTATCACACAGCATCTACTGCTCTAGCATGTGTAGCTCAGCTGGCCTGCTTTGTGTTTTAGCAGCTATAACAGGATCCGTCTTCATCCTGCATCAGATCTCATTAAAGATGGAAGTGGAGATTAAACCACATCCTCTTTAGCACACTGCGGCACTGTGCAGGAGGCTTCCACTTCCCTTGTATTACTCATAAATAAGACTGAACAGGCAGTTCCTGCAGTGGCAAAAATGATGCTTGTTTGCCACGCCAGAGGAAGTTTGTTTCATCATACAAATGGGCAGATGCTCTGGACACCATCAGTAGCATAGCTGCTCAGAAATACAGTAGATTTTGCAGAGATTTATGGGTCTTAGTGGGGTGTTAGAGTATCGGTGCAAATGTGTGAAAATTGCATTTGAAAGGTTTTAGGTTTTTTTCTTTGGCTTCCTGCCTCAACATATTTTCCCACTTTTCAGTTCAAAATGCATAAAATGTGAACTGTCTGGTTTTGTTGATTAGTTAACCATGGGCCTTTGCTTTCCAACAGACTCATGTGGAGTTGTCAGAAAGTGTTCCTCTGCACAGAGTGAAGAGGGTGAAACTATGTTTCTTTTGTGCTTTTTTGTAGCAGGAAGAGAGTTAAGCCAATTAAATGCTTTGGAGGTTTGAAACAGCAACCTAGCTTAATAAATGATGAACGCAGCCAGAGCTAGCACTGGCCCCTTTTACTGGTGGCTCCTCAGTAATTAGAACTTTCATTACTGATCACAAATTACCTCGTCTTTGAAGTGGTTCCTTAATCCAGACAGTGTCACATTCTTTCAGTGTATTCAGGGAGAAAACTCAGAGACGCTAATCTGATGTTAAATCTGAATTTCTCAATGTGATTAAGCTGTAAAGGAGAGCCTCTGTTGTTTAATTAATTAAAAAGATAGACAGAATTTGCTGTCAATAATAACAATCGGTTTTGTTGATGGTTTTTGAAATTGTTACTGAATTCTTCACAAACTGTGAAATCCATGCAGTGTCATCTTTGTTGCAATTAGCTTATCTACAGTGGCAATGTGAGACCAATTAAAAACCGACCAATGTGGGCTGGTTTGCTCAGTTTGTCTGTGTGTGCTGCTGCCATTTCTTTTTATACCATTCATCCATCTCAGCTCTAAACTGAATTGTGTTTTAATCATGTATGCTTTTAGCCATGTGCGGCTTCAGTTTTCTCCCTTCTTCACATTTACTATTGGGAGACAAATAGACAGGAGCCCTTTTTGCTCACTGACTGGACTGCCTCATGATTGAGCTAACCTTGGAATACAGATTGATCTCTGCTTCTAATAGAGGTCACGCAGACATTTCCGTCTTTCAAGTCTCCAAAAATAAAAAAAAAGAAGATTTTTCCCTCAAATGTTTTACAATCAGATTCTATTTGTCAAACATTTGGCTGATTGACCTTTCGGCAATTTCTCATATTTACCTCTTGCCCTACAAGCTGGTAAAGATATAAAAGGGACTGTGAAGAGAGCTCTTTGTTTTTGTTTCTCAGGACTAAGGACCTGTCCCTACTCATACTCTCTGAGTGGTTGGTGACAGGAAAGACTAGCTGAGGTTAATTCAGGAAAAAGGGATATATCAAGTCTTGTGGCAGCCAATGCATTTCAAATGATGTGTCCTTGGGATGCAAGGTTACTGCTGAGTCCTCTCACAAGAGGCAGCCAGGAAAACTATAGGTATTAGTAAATGGACCTTACAATGAAAACTGCTCTCAGTGAAAAGGTCTTATTTGCTTGTGTAAAGTGTGTGGTTACACAAGCCTGTCTGCCTCTTTAAAAGATTTCATTGTGGGGATTCACCTCATTATGATCACTGGAGCAGCAACATTCATGTTCTTGTAAAAAGCTTACAGAAGGGTGCTCACGAGAGCCATTTTGACCAACAGCACCCAGAGCTTAAATGACCAGCTTCTTATTTCCAGCAGCTAAAGATTATCGCATCCCTGGGTCTTTGGCTTTCCCCTAAGGTGAAAGATTAGGCAAATAAAGTCTATTAACTCATGTTTTGCTCATCGCCAACTCCAACTGTTAGGCTGGTAGACTGTCTACACAGTTCTAGTTTAGCCAAGAAGTGCGTCTCCGCTGCTTTAATTTCAAATCTGTTCCTTAGTTTGGTTGTTGGCTGTTTGTTTGTTGTGTTAAACGTTTTAGTTACTCCCAGTGCAACTTAAAGTAAATGCAGTTACCAGTTTTGGTGGATATTAATTGAAACAGAAAGGTGGAGTTAAAATTCAGACAATACTCTACCATATTGGACATTCGCCTTCTACTGGGAGACTCCACTATGGAGCACATTAGAGGACTGTGATTGGACAGGAGGATGGAAACAAAATGTTATACAACGGAGAAAGTTAGAGTATAGTTACTTTTGAAATATGACCGAGGAAAGGTGAGCAGAAGTATGGTAGAAGGTATGTGTGACTTCTAAACCAATCACACTGTCTTGTCTTTAAAACCTTGTTTTTTTTTTTTTTTTTACAGCTGTCAACCATGTCAACCCTAATGGTTATTTGCATATTGCAACTTGTAAACCTAGCATGATTTTCTGAGGATGTGCACAAAGACACTTGCAAAATATACAAGATAGACATGAAAAACATGCATGTAAGTCTAGAACACTTAAAAGTAAGTGTTCTAGACTTAAGCTCAACTGGGATCTGGGTGACCTCATGAGGACTGTCACACTAGAAAGGACCGTTTTGGAGTGAAATGCTTCTGTAAGAATCCTGTTTAACTCCTGACTGCTGTGGTGGAAATGAACTGGGTTGAGGATGGGATCCCCTACAAACTCCTTGCTGCCATAAGCAGCTTGGTTGGCTTGGTGATAAAACATTCGGCGATGCAGAGATTGAGATTGTTGCTTGTATCCGACGAACATTGTTTTCCTGATTACATAACCAGAATTCTTAACTACTTTTTAGTTTTCATTTCACGGTTTTTAAGCCTTCTTTCTTTCTTTAATTCATTGAAAGTCACGAGTCTGGAAAACAAAAATCTATCTTCTGAGTTTTGGTTTTCTTTGACCTTGTAAAGTGAGAGGGGAAAAAATGGCTGTCAATTTTCATTCAAATGAGTTTTTAATTAAAAACAAGAGTAAGATTTTTCTACCTTGCTTTCTCTTCCTCAGTTATTGGATTCACAATCTTAATAACAAGCAAATTCTGTGCACTTCTCTCCATTAGCGCTTCCTTTTTGATTTTATGCAGAATTGTTGTATAGATTGTCTGATGCTTTCATTTCATGCTTTTCCAGACTTGCTCCCTTTTTTCAAGTCAGATTCAGATTTTCCTTTATAGGCTCCCACCTGGCAGAGAGTTAGCCTACTGTGAGGACAAGATAGGAATTTAAATGATTTTACTCTTGGATCTGTGTCTTCTGTGTCCAGTCGGGTGCAGAGAAAAAGAATTATAAAGAACAGTCGGTTAAATAAATCTGAGAGGGGTTCCTCCCTCTGAGTTTTCTTCTCCTTCAGCTTTCAGTCCTTTAATCAGCTTTGGATTTAGTCTCAGTGTGTGTGCTGCAGAAAACCTTAATTTTTCTTTAGCAGGTGTAAAAGGATCATAAATTGGTTCTCCAGAAGTGACAGGTCTCTCACAATGTAACTAGTGTGCAAGTGTGATTTAGCGTTAAGTGTACTAAAGTGAAGCAGTTCTTTATTCGCTGCCCCGCCTGCTTTTGAAGAGCCTCTAACACAGGAACACTAAAGCTCACAGTCTTGTGTAAAAGTCCTGCGGGTTGTATAGAAGTAAAAGAGGGTTCACTTCTTGTTATAAGCCAATTTTTTCAAAGCTGCTCACTTCTAATAGTACACAAACTGTTTATTTGGTCCTATCTGAAAGGAACATTTTGGGTGTATTTTCTGCATGAAAGTTACGAGACATTATCTTCCTGTGTTCTGTATATTGACACAAAGGGTGTTTGTGCTGTGACAATACAGAGGAATATCTAAATCCTTTGAAGTATTTTTCACATTTTCTTCTTTAGATGGAGTCAAAACTAAAGAACAAAATATAAACATCTTCCTTGAAAAGGGTATTTAATGCTCTCTTGGAGAATTCTCACTACAGATATCTTGTTTAAATCTTGGCCTTGGCATTTAGCACGACATTATGGTATCTACAGGCGGTGTATGTTCAGGTTCAACAAGGGAGTAAAGAGCTTGAAAATAAGCCATTTAAGAGTTGCAATTAAGCAGCTCTGCAAAGTTCAACAAAAAGGTATAATTTAATATGATGTAATTACTGTCAAGCTATTCTTTAAACTTGCTGTGCAGGTGATAACTATCAGTCTTAACCTGCAACATATCTGTTACAGGTTGAACATTGGATGTTTCTCCTTTTTATTAAAAGATGCAACCTGTCGGATTTTATCTGTTCTCGAGATTGCATAGTGTGAGCCATTTCTACGTTTGTAAGTCTATAGATGCATGTTTGTTTATAAGATTGATTAGATTATGTTTGCAAAAGTGACTTGGATGATGACCAGACAACATTGTATGAGTTACTGATTCAGGTTTCCTGGTTGTTGCAATTTCAAACTTTTTCTTGCCACTGAATTTGATTGAAGAGACTAAATATCAGAAGTTAATGATATTATTTGCTGAGACAACCGTAGATAAAAGAATGCTATGCATTATTTTCAGCCTAATATCTTCTAAAAAACAGTTAATTTATTCTACTCAGTCAATATTTGTCTCTGTCTTCATGTCTTTCTCTTGGTGTTGTTAAAGGTTGCATGATGAGGCGATGAGTTTCTAACACAGGATGAACTTCACTATTGTGGGTTGTTATCAGACAAGTGAGAAATACTGTCACCCTGGTTTGAGGAAACACACTGAAGGCGTTCTCCAGAATGTATAACAGTCTGTAGAAAACACTGAAATTGTTTTCCAATGAACAAAGCAGACTGAAAGGACTGCATTTTTCAATCTCCTCCAATGCACATTTACCACTTCACTCATAGAAGTGCATTTTGCACAGTCGTAGGAATGTTTAGATGGAGGCTTTGAATGATTTAAGGTACTATATATTCTTACCCTGTGGAGAAACACAGCTCTTACGTGCTTTGGAGTAAGCTCAGGCCAGCTGAGTGATGCATGAAACTTGTTCAACTGACACTGACAAATAACTGAAGAACCACAAGAACCACTGTCCATAAGGCTGACGTTGGTGGAAAACAGCCAATATTCTTAAATGGACAGTACTTGGTAACTTAGTTAAAAGGTATCTATTCATATTTAAGAATTTTTACTGACTCTTTGCTGCAGGTCACTTTAGATTCTGAGATATTTCGGGGTGTTTCAGGACACTATGTCTAAGACCTGCTCAGATTTTTAGATGTTTTAGGCAGAGAAATGTGATGGTGATTGTGCAAGTATGCGTTTGCATTCCTTTATGTAGTGTGAGAAATATACACCCAATAAATCAATAAATTAGCTCATATATCGAGGTATCCTTTCTTCCCTCTATATGCAAAGCAGAGTATTTCTTCTTCCATGCTTAAGCATTTGCAGGCTTCATTAAACACTACTCTATTTTTCTTTCGACACATTTTGTTCATGATCAGAGAGCTCAGGTTTAATTTACTTTCTGCCAAGCCTCCGTTTCTTAAACATATTTCTTGGTGGCCCTAAGACACTGACTTCTGTAATGAATATTTTCTTCTGTTTACAAATGCAATGGAATCCTTGTATTGGGAAAAAAAAAAAGAAATTACTTCACTCCCATTACATTTGAAAGACGACATATAAAACAAGATAACTGCACACATAAGCTTCCCAAGTCTATCAGTCTCCCAAGGCCCGACACTGATGCATTTTTCTTCTGCTGGAATTGATCAAATTAATTAGAGTTGGGAAATAAAGAGGCAATGGCCTTCCTAGAAAGCAGCTTTCATCCAAAAACAATTATTTGAGTGCTTTCTTTTCTGTTTTGTTATTGTAATTATGATGATGTTTTTATATCTATATCTATATCTATATCTATCTGTCTATCTGTCTGTCTGTCTGTCTGTATGTATATATGTATATGTGTATATATGTATATATGTGTATATATATATATCAGACGTAGTATGTGCATAAATATAAAAATAACCACAAGTGTATAAGCCAACTCTCATAGAAAGATATTTCTTTATGCTTGTTTTAGGTGCTGTTTTATCCATACTCCTTCATGCTCCTGCAGCCTGGACTATCACAGTCCCTCTTAACTGCTGTTTGTGAACAGTTTTTTAGGACAGCAGGAACTGTCAGCTTGAAGTGCCTCTTTGTAACTGTCCCTTTTAACCTTAAATTAACATAATATGTTATCTACCCAAACATATATATATCTGTATGCACATGAAACCCAGCTTTTGATGTTAGGGCTTTAATATGCTGAGCTTCTGTATCTAACAGGCAGGTAAGAGCTGTTATCAGTCCGCTGCTTTCAGTCGGGTCCTTTTTGTTTTGCACTTCAATGATTTATAAGGAAGGGAGGGGCTCTACAGCTCTGCAACTTATTTGTAGAGCTGCAGTTTCTATTGCAGTTACCTTAAAAATCAGACTGCGATTTAGGAAAGCTGTGAGTCAAAATGTTTTATCTCTGACAGATTGGAGGTTATAAATAGATCATAATGAAAGTTGATGTTACCGTATAGGATAAAACTGTTCAACATTATCAACAGCTTGGATGTTAAACCGGCACAACTGAACTTTCACATTTTGTCACCTCCTGATGAGAGCTTATTCAGCGTTTCTCTTTAATTCTCTCGTCACCCAACTCTGTTCTGTCAATTTTATGTCACTGTTGACTTTTGCCTGATCAGTTTCTTTGTCCTTTCTCCCTTTCTTCCCCTCACTTCCTTTGATTATGTCCTCTGTGTTTCTTTGTGGAATCAGCCATGATGTGCCAGTTGCTAGGAAGTGACACAGTGCTGTAAAGGGGGAAAAAACAAAACAGCAAAAACAAAAAATTTAAAAAAAAAAAGCATCTGTCACATGATATTCTTGGTAGGGGAAGGGGGAGAAAGTTTAAAAAATGTATTGCTCTATTACAGGTGGCTGATTTATAAAAAAAAACCTGTCAAGATGTGCAAACATTTTGATTTTGAATTTAATTTAGTTGCCAATGTGATTTCATGACATTACATCTTCAGTTCTTCAGTTTTTTCAGAAGTTCCCTCCTAAATTATTAACAAAAAATGACTTTTCAGAACCGTGCAACATTCAGTGATATGATTTTTATTGCTTAAGCTCCTTCTAAATTGTAAATTAGTTGTAACTTGACCAACATTTCTAATCGGGCAGTTCTTTTGTTATTTTGTCCGTTGATGGTGCCATGGTCTTCAGCGAAATATAAAAACTCTAAAAGTAAAAAGATTTACAACCTGTTAATAAACTTCTTGCAGTTAACAGACGTTGCATCTTCGACTCAGAGCTCAATAAACATAAAAGAAGATCCAGCCAGACTGTGGTTAGTGCTCCAGGGAAATGAGCTTCTGTGACATAAACCTCCACCTCCAGGGTGCTCTTCGCACATGACCTCAACGCTTACACCACTGTGATCAAATAAATGCTGGTGGGAATGGATTCTCTTGAGTGGCTGCTAAGTGCATTTTGATAAGGAAGTAAGAGAAGTTAAAATACAGTTAGTGTTAAAAAAAGACAATGCACTCTTCCGTAATTCAATGAACTCCACTTAAGCTATATGGGCCTTAAGTATGAGTGAATATACCTCGGCCCAGCTATCAAGGGCAAGACCGACCCTCGTTTCCACACTTCCTTTTTTTTCCCAAAGTGAATGCAGTGATATGTAAAGCGGAATTGGATTTAGAACCCAAACTTCAGTGGCTGAAGATCTTCAGTTTAATGCTCTCCTGGCTCTTCTGTCTGAAGAAATCTCAGCCGTGTTATTTTGGATGTAGTAAGGGGAATTGTTTGGTTTCCTGGTAGGTGCAGCTCCTGATGCAAATCCTGCCAGACCTCCACAGTGACACTGGGCCTTGTAACATTTGCTGAAAACCTATTTAATCACAGTAAAAACCGAGTGATATATCGTTTTATGTTAAACAAGATTTCAGATATTGGCACTAGTGTTTAATATCTCACCTGGCTAAATTGCTTTCTGAGCTGTTTCAAGAGTGAGTCGGTTACATGCTCATGTATATTAAACTGCAATGACTTTACGTAAGACCCCGTGGGAATAAACTGTGCGGAGAGTGTTTGAAAAGATATGCTGTAAACATTTATATGTATTAAAGCTCCTACTTGCACTTTACTCTCTGCAGTAGATATCATTTGCTATTGTGTTTCAAGTTGTTAGATTTCCTTGCAGGGCACTCTGCAGTCTTCATATCCATATCAAGTGAGATTCAACTATAGAATTACAGCAAACTGGGTGAAACATAACAAACTAAATGAATAATTAAATGCGTTGTTTTTCTGACACTGTTTGTGGTTTTTCACAAACAACAAATGTTTTGTTTTTTTCTGTTGTGGAAACCACAGTGCATTTGAGATTAGAATAACAGGAATGGATCGAAGCATCTCATTTTCTGAACCCTGATCTCCCAGTCCCGTCCCCCCCCCCCCCGATGCAGCGAGTCTTTCTCATACATGTTAATAGGCTGTCTTAAGTGTTGAAAACAATTATTCAGTCACACTTAAATCGTTAGAAAGTTGTTTTCTGTATCTAACTTTGGTGGCATTGACTCTCCCTTGGTGTCAGCTTCAGAGGAAACACAAACTCATGTTTTGCACAGCCCACCTACAGCTTCATTTTCTTGTAATTTCTCCAAGCTCCCATCATCGGATGGGGGGGTTGAGCAGATGCAGGTAGATGTATATTTATGAGGGGGATGTGTATTTCAGGGAGACACAGTGTTGTGAAAGTGACCTTGTTAGATAAAAGGAGGGCTTGGAAGCCAAATGATGAAAGAGAATGGGATCATCCTGGGCTCATTAATGTGGATTTGAAGGTCAGGTAATTATAACAATAGACGTGTGGGCTGGCTTTGGCATCTGGTTTTGTTGCTTTGTTATGATGGTGACAAGGCTGCGGAGGAATGGGATTAATCACCGTGACACAGGCTTGTTGTCACAATGATGCATTTAGACATTGTAGTTCTTTAAAGAAGGTGCAAAACCAACAGAATTTCACATACAAGTAAAGCGGTGTGAGGTGCTGTTAAGTACACAATACAATCACCGACCGATTAGGTGAATACACATTTTTGTCCCGGTCAATATAGCTGTTTCTTTATGGTTTAGACATAAAACTAACAACTCAAATGCTTCTAAACGGACTAAAGTTGCTTCACGTAACCGTAACTCTACTTAACCGCTGGTCTGTTTCTTTTTAAACTAAGACGTAATGTGATTTTCAGTGTTTTTGGGTGTTTTATTCATCACTATTCCGCAAGCTTGACTTGTATTGGAAGTTTTGAAGGCATAGTGAGTTCACACTTCACAAGTGATATGCAGCAGTGGTTCATATACCGCAAGATTTTTCATTTGCCTCTGTCAAACAGTTACAGCTGTCGTGTATAAATTTCTTCCGTTGTCAACTTTCTACTGTGATGTGACGGCTACTGATGATGCAATGCGTTTAGCTAACTTGGTTGTTGAGAACTTGTCGTGTCTCCATGGCAATATTGCACACTGGACATATAATTAAAGCAAATTCTGCCTACATTACTGAGCAGATCATAGTTTTGTCATCATACTCTCCATTACAGGGGTGTCCAACTCTGGTCCTTGAGGGCCACAATCCTGTAGGTTTTCTATGTATCCCTGTTCCAATGCACCTGACTCATATGAATCAGTTATTGTGCAGAACTTCATTGGCTGTTGGAGCCATTTAATGTGAGCGAGGTCTGCTGGGACAGGGATACATCAGAAGCCCTCGCGGACTGACTTCGGACTTGCTCAATAACATATGTTTGTCTGTATATTTTCCTTGCCAGATATTCTTTAAGTAACTTAATAATCATTCCTTGGAAGAATGCACTTTCATCTGTCTTTGCTCAGTTTTAAGCTGTATGTCCAGAATGATGATGTCTAAATTTGGCTTTTATAGTAATTTATATATATATAGTAAAGAATTCAAGGTTTTTTTTATAAAGTCACATTGCTTGTAAAGAAACTCAACAAGACAAATTTGGAGGAAGAGAAGAAAAGAAAGAGAGAACGATGGAGCAAGAGACAAGACTGTGTTGTACTTGCTGGAGAGTTCTCACAGGGCAGGTAGGATTCAATGTGGATCCTGAATCAGCCATCAGAAAGCAGATTACAGAGAAAACTGCAAAGGTTCTATTGTGCATCTTTTAATATTTGTGCCTTTGTTGCACAAACTGAGTTTTCACAGTTAGTTGTGACATTTATCTCAGTTTAGTGTTGTGTTACTCATTGTGCATCACAGTAGTGAAATGACCTTGCACTAATATTATTTTTTGTCATTTTGTGATTAATTAGCTTATTTTGCAAACTCACATCATTTCTTAAACATTTATTTCAACCACAGTTGCACTATTTCGAGCCATTCACTCCACTTAAAGTCATTTTTCTGTGTGAATGTGCTTTTTGTGATAGTGCCACCTCTGCCACCAGTGTGCCTGGCTCTCTCGGTGTCCTCAGGGACTATTATAAGCTGCAGTATAAAGAACAAAAATGCCAACGAGTATTTTCAGGCGAGGCCGCATGTGTGGTGTGTCATGCATTTTTAATGCGCCACATATAAGAAACAATACAAAGTCTTCTCTTGTCTCCCAACTGGTGGCTCATTTAAGTTATATTTGTCTTGGTGTGAATTTCAGAAGCTACAAACAGCAAAACAACCCCCATCATTATAGCTTAGACTGGCTTTAGTTTAACACAGAGCTCTAAAATTTGAGTTACTCTACATATCAAATGGTAGCTTGAATATTTTAAGTAGGTGTGTATGTGCAGTAAGCATGTGTGTCTGCATGTTCAGATACACAGTAGATCTGCTTGTTAATGCAGCTGCTGGTGTGGAAAGCCTGCATGTGTCTGTGTTTGTGTGCATGTGTGTGTGTTACAACACATTATTCTCCTAAAAATGAAAGTATCCTTCACTTCACTGACTTTCTGAACTTCAGCTTTCAGACCTGACGTGTAAGACATCAGAACACTTTGAAGAAAAGCACCTAATGACTGTCTGTCAACCAAGTCTGCAGATAATTGGCTTTTAGCTCTTTAAACTACTTTATCATTATTATTATTTAAGAACTTGTAGTTAATTTTCATTCTAGATGCTGATTTATGCCTGCGAAACTGGCTGTTAAAGCAGAATAATTGAAGAAAAGATGTGGTGCTTGGTAACAAAGAGCAGCGATATTGACCTAGATTATGTTTTTCTGGGACAGTTTGAGTGTGTTAAGTCACATTAGCTAAAATCGGAGTTCTGTCCATGTTGATAGATGAAATACAATTCAGAAGAAGTGGCAAATGATCCAAGACAGCACACAGATCATGCACATCACAGTTCATTTGATTCATATAGATTCATCTCAAGTCCTGCTTAAAAAAAAAAAGCCTTTAAGATTTGTAGATGCAGATAGGCTGATTGGATTACATTGCTGTGGCCGTTTGAGTTGTTTTGAGAAATTGCTGCAAAATTCTTTTGACTTGGCAACAGAGCAGGAAACCTTACCTTTAAAACTTTTTTATTATTAGTTTCTGTAGTCCACCTTTTCTTCCAAAGTCATAGCAGAGCACACGATTAACCTATGAGCTCACTGAGAAGCATGCGAGGCGCTACTTAGGATAAGGTGAGTGTGCATTTGATGAAGCATATTAAAAGAGTTCAGTTAAGTGGCAGAGACCAGACGGTAGACAGTGGATCTGTTTATTGCCTTGAGGTTTTGTGGTCATGCTCGAGCACTTTTTATTTAACTGTATGATCTAAGGAACTGCTGACGACACCAAACACCTAGATCCATGCCTCAGCGCCCCCTGCACAGGAGTCACACACTGAAGCCACTTTTGTGAAAGCTTCACAGATATCTTGACACAATGGTATGAGGGATTTGTTTCACCATCATTTTCCACTTGTTTGTGTCAGTCCTGGCAGTAAAACAGTACATAAACTATGCCTGACACAATCTGTGGTGAGGGTTATGTTATCAGTATTTATTGTAAAGAAAATACACAATAGTGGCATCACAGCATTTTCATTGGTTGAATCTTAAATGAGGTTACTTTGGAGGCTATGAGTTTAAAGGGCAGACAGCAAGTGGGTGTTCCCACATTGACGGCATTGCCATGTGTTTGATGGGCCAGTCTAATGGCGTCAGCCAACAGTTCCTAATGACCTACCGTCTCCAGGCAAACTAGGGAACATTTCCACTGAGATTTATGACCCATGTTGTGGATTACTGCAGGGATTCCACTTCAGACTAACAGCAAGTTATAGCCCACCCCATTGGTTTCACAATTTCTTCTCATTAACTGAGTCATTGCAAACCTTTAAGGCTTGCCTTTACTGCTGAAGAAATATTCAGGTTCAGAACTTGGACTCGTTGTCATTTTCTGTCTAATGTGATAGGTTGTTGTGGACTTTAAGATGTGCATTTGGTGTCCTTAAAAAATTATTAATGATGTTCTCTCGAGGTTAGACTGATTCTGATGCTTTAAAAGAAAAAAAGAGTAGTCAAACACCCATTAACAACGTATTCAAAAGAGATGACTCCACATGTAGACACTCAAAAAAAAAAAATGGTCTTCTGATAATACTAATTGTTCCGTTTCCCACTGCTTCCCTGAAGGTATAGATGTGTTGATCCTACACAGGGTGACTAGACTGAGCCCAAGGCAGGCAAAACAGCAAGGGGAGCTAGTTTATAATTAATACACACACTATGAAATATGAATTGAAAGATGGATGTGGTCGAATAGGAAATTTTAATTTGAAATTCACAAGAGACACCAGTTAGGTATTTATTTACAAGCAAATCTGCATTAATTTCTTCTTATGACACTACATGAGCATGAATACAGCAAAAAGGGAATGAAGACATACAGCAATATTTCTATATTTTTAATACTCCTCAAACCCAAAACAAAGATGAAACCTCTCATCTTCCAGTGAGTTATTGCCACAAGAACACCAAGCCGATTGTAGTTGGAAACACCCTCTGTCTGTCCTAGTGACTATTTCCACTAGCCTGCCTTTTACACATATTTATGCAGAAGAGTTGTCTGACTGATTAGCAGCCACATCGCCTATCTCTTATTAGGTGCGGAGTAAATGAAGTGCCCCCCTCAGGCAAGCATTTCCATAATGTCAGGTAATTAAACCCCAGTGTTTTAATAGCTCAGGAATAGGAAGACTCCCCAGGAGACTAGACAATGATGATAGATTATGCTGAAAACTAGTGTACTGTTAACTTGCATTGAAATGGCACTAAAACTATTTAAATATACTGATAATAGAAAATTGATATAGAATTTAATATGACAGTTTAGGGGGGGTTGTTGGCATAAATGCAATTTGGTGGTGTTAATAAAAGTATTTTTATTGGTGTTGAAAATGACACAGACTATCATTTGTTTGATTATTTTAGATTTGGCTTTTTAAATCCTGCAGCCTGTTTGGGTTTCTCACTGTCTTCTCCACATGCTTAGGAGAGGAGAGCTATAGATATAATTAGTTTTTTTTGTAATTTAACGCTTATGACACTAGAGGTCACTACATCTCAAACCTGAGAGCTTTTAATCAAATGAAGTCATATGCTGAACAAATGTTGATTTCTTGCTTTAATAATACCTTTAAAAAAAAAAAAAAAAGGATGAAATGAATTTTATCAGCTGCAGTAAAGTCCCAACTTTTATTGCAATATTTTATCTTTTAGGATCTGAAACAGAAAATTTACCAGCCTGGTTATAATAGGCATTTAGGAAATGGTGCACATTTGAGTTTAGTGCTTTGTGTTGATAGCTGACAGATTCCAGAGCTAAACAAAAGCTGTGGGAACACGAGTGTCTTTTTTCATCACAGAAAATCCTGGAGAGGTGCTATTGTAAACATGACAGTGAATTGTCAGTACACCCCTGTTTGGGTTGCTGTTTTTTTGTTTGTGCGTGTTGTTCTCATACTGTATGTGTGCACAAACACACTAATGCACAACAAAAGCCCTTTGATGAAATAAAATCTGCAGTAGGAGAGTTTTTTTTTTTCTTTTTTTTTTTTTTTTTGTCAAGCCCACTCATGTGTGGTGCTCAAAAGAGAACAATGCACAGCCATAATGGCTCCACAGAAACACGTGGAAGCTATGTAAACGCCAGGAGTCACTTCCACCATGAAGCCATGACCTAAGCTGTGATCAATTGCTCTCACTGATACCTCATGTTCATTGTAATTTTTTTCTCTTTTTTATGATATAGTATGTATTTAATTTGGCAGTGTTCATTGCTGATGATGGTATGCTTCAGCTCAGACTGAAAATCATTAAAAGTGTGCTGCTGTGTACCATTCTGTCAGTATGTTTCTATTGATTTAAACACCATAAACATTGTATTGTAAGATCTCTTAGCTGTTGCGTTATTACTAAGGTATTGCCTTAATAAAAATGTAAATATGAATGTCTCCAGCTACAGCCAGCTGGTAATTGCTTTTAGTGAATTGCATGTTTTATTAAGCACAATAGTAATTTGCCCCCCAACCAACCTCCCAAACAAAATAACAAATAAAAAAGCAACTGAAATGAACTGCTGATTGAACAACACATTAGCTGCCAACTTGCTAAAGAGTTCAGGGGAGGAAAAAAAAAACACTTTTGTCTGTTGGAGATGTGATAAATCCTCAGATGGCTGCTGTTGTCGGCAGCTTTCATCCTAATGCTAACTTTTGTTCTGCTAGACACAGCTGCTGTAGTGTTGATCACAGGTTGAACTGAGAAAGTAGCATCACTACAAAATGTTTCAAGTTACTTTCAAACTTTGCTCAGTCCCACCTAAAGCATTTCTGCTCATTTAGCCTTTTCCTGATTAATCTGTTCTACTGTGGGATAACGCTACAGGAGTCTGTAGTTAGATGACTTCATCTACACATTGGATCAAGAACATGGTAAAATGTATGAATGTGTTTAAACATTACTGCAATGCGGTTACTAATCCAAATGAAAGTTGGCAAATACAGCTGGAATTTAAAATAAACATATTTACATAATTTTTGAGATACTGACTTTTTTTTTCTCTTTCTCTCTTCAGCAAACTCCAGTCTCCAAGGAGGAGGGGGAGGTGAGTGAATATTCTTGTTAACTTGTCTTTATTTATTTCTTTATTTTTAATTGATTGCTCCCATGGTATTTAATAATTTCAATGAGATCCGCCACATAACTTCTATGCAGTTCATTCCTTGGCTTGCCATTGACTTTTGTGTCTATTTTGGTTAAAGTATCTGTGTTTAACTTAACTTAATGTAAGAGCAAAATGCCAGCGTGTTGCTGAGCAGCCATGCACTGTGCCGCACTGAGAGGTGGCCATTACTTTAGCAGCCTGCCGAAGAACATTATCATCAAAGCAATGGAGAAAATCCGAGGCAGCAGGCTGTGGTGTGGGAATGATGGGTGGGGGGGGGGGAACTCCGGTTGAATCGTACTGTCAGATCCGTACTGTCCCTCTTCTCTGGGAATTTTTGCAGTGACATGATTGAAATAATAATTCTTCACCACAGCAAATAAGCTTGAGGTAAAATGCCCCCCCGATGCCCCTGTTTTCCTCTTCTTCTGTTTTTGGTTGCATGAGGTATGTTAATTTCTAACCCACTTGACTTTTTTTTTTTCTCATATTAGGGGATGGTTTGATGAAGATTAAGACAACTGCTTTAGTCCTGTCTGTTTATCCATTAGTGGGAATGGTTACATGATGTTTTTAATTCGGAATTAATAATCCGGAATTAAATAATTCTGAATGAATGTATTCTTCTACGAGTTTACATGAAAATTATAATTCCGAATGAAGGTTTACATGA
Source organism: Telmatherina bonti (assembly GCF_933228915.1). Lineage (NCBI taxonomy): Eukaryota > Metazoa > Chordata > Actinopteri > Atheriniformes > Telmatherinidae > Telmatherina > Telmatherina bonti. Next base: position 21,326,914 of record NC_136629.1, read on the forward strand.
AACACGTCCTCACTTAATTCCTCTTTAGAGTGGCAGGTTGGGAAGGGTTCTGATTGGACAGACGTATGATGTATACCGGGGAAAAAAAAAAACAAAATTGGCTCTCAGCTTCTTGTCTTTTCAGTCGTAACTTGTAAAAACTACGTAATAAGTACCAGTTTCACCGCTATTTTTATTATAATTTTGAAGTAGCAGCTCAACAAGAACATACTACTTCACTTTTTGCAGCAACTGAGAAAGAGAATAAAATGATAGAGCACCGAACACAGGAGACAAAACAACGCGCATCATCTGGACAGAACAAGGTAACAGCATGCGCAGAACAACCGGAGTTAACTTGGAACAGAATGAAGGTTTACATGACAGAGGAATTAAATAGTCTGAATTAAAATGTGAACAAACCAGCAACTTAGAACGGAATTAAGTTTAATTCCGTATAGAAATTTGCATTATGAATTAAGTGTTTACGTGGTCGTTTTTCATCAGTTTAAAGCAGAATTAACTTTTATTCAGAATTAAAGAGGAATTAAAACTCCCATGTGAACACACGGCGTGTTTCTGTCACTTCCAATATGTCTAACTGTGTGATTGCACTGTACGATCCTCAGAAGGACAAAAGATCCTGGTGCTTTGTCTGCTCGGCATATCTATAAAATCATTTTTCTGCATTAATCTTTCTCTCATAGTTTCCTAGATCACCTTTAAGCTCTGTTTAGCTTTTGGTGGGGCAAATATTAGCTAGCTATGTTGTGTGCATGTGGGTAGGACCTGCATTACTCAGGATATGTTTATATATTGTGGTCATGATGTGAAAGAGTGCTTTCACATCTCTCTCTCAGAGAGACACATAAATATATTTTTAAAAACAAGCTACAAAAAGCAATTAAACATATTTTGTACACTTTGTGACAACACCATTCAATTTGTGTTTAAGCTTTCCAACATTGCAAATGTGAGACGTGAGAGGCAAATGACTGGCAAAAAGCACCATGAGAGCCTCAGTGTATTTTCTGCTCAGTGCACACGCTGTCCATTACGCTGCACATGAAGTAGTTCACATCTAATCATGTACCTTGGAGTGGCCCTTATCTCGCCTGATACATGGCTAAGACTGCAATGCAGTGTGGAATCCCTATCTATCAGTGACATGGAGAGACCCTCCGCATATATCCATTTTAAGATTTTTTGTGATTGAGAGCAGAGGTCACAAACATACATCTCCATTACCAAGCCAGACTCTGTAAAGCGGGGTATGCGGACCTCCTGATTGGTGTCTGTCTCAGCTGCAGTCAACTCTCAATATTGATTTGCCACGAACAGAGAGAAACACAAGAAGCTATTTTCTTTTCTATTATATTCTCATTATAGTTGCTTTGTGACAAATCACCTTTTTTTTACAGTTCTTCAAATCTCAGCGCGGTTGATTGATCCACTTCAAGTAATAAAAGGTGTTTGAGGGTTGTTGATTACTGTGTTTCAAAACAGCAGCAGCAAAGGATTTTGTTGAATTTGTGGCTGTCAACAGTGGAACGTAATATCTCATGTGTCAATTAATGTCACACTTTGCAAAAAAAAAAAAAAAAAAGAAAAAGATTTCAGTTGATTGTGACCTGCAGCTGTGGTTATTAACTCCAGAGGAATTCTAATTGTAGCGAGGGTCTTCTTTTTTCTCTCTTTTTTTTTCAGAGCAAAGCCTCTTTTCATCCTTAATTGACTTCCAGCGATGCTATTCCTGCCAAGTTTGTGGCACAAGATACAAGGTCAATTAACTAAAATGCTAAAACTCACATTTCATGTGTGAATAATGACCCCAACAAGTCCGCCTGCAACTTCAGAATTTTATTGGTTTTCATATGTGTATTTCTGAGTTTGCCTTATTTTGTTTTATCATCATAAGGAATGATGATCAGAACTAGTGATATCATAGATATCTTCATGGAACTGAAAATGTTATTCCCCCTCTTAAATATAGCTCTACACCGTTTGTCTTCAATGTTTTATCTTCCAGTCTTTATCACTCAAAGGTGGCTGCTAAACGTGCAAAGCTGTTCTCTCCGTCGCCCTGCCCACCGCTATCTGTGACTTGGCATGTGAAGACCTCCTGCCACGGTGGCGGTGAGGATCGATATGGAGAGGAGATGTGCTCTCATATAGGGCCCTCCTTATCTCCCAGCTGTCTTCTTGGGCTCTGTAGAGGGCCAGCTTTACAACAGGATGATCCATCATGCTGGCCTCACACACCTGAGCTGTGCTTTTTTTTTTTTTTTTTTGTTTTGTTCTTAGCTCTGGAGGTGGGCCTTTACATTATGTAAAACAGTTTAGCACCTTTGCTGTGTTTGTGGAACTGAAAGAAAAACAAAACCTTCTATATGTTAATTCTTAGCAGAAAAAGATTTTTTTTACCAGCTTTTGTTGTTAAATCTGTGGTCTCATCAAAACGGGCTCGCAGCCAAAAAATTGCTTGTTTAAAAAAGGAAAAAAGGATGCGGAAATGTGATAAATGAAGCAAGTGCAGTTGAGTTTTTCCTCCCTCACTTTCCAGAAAATGCATTATAATATTTCTCGTATTAGTTGTGAAGACAGAAAAGTCAGAAGAACAAATTTTTATGCCCCGATGCTCTATTAAATCCTTAGAAACCACTGATGGGAATTCTCTCTGGGCTGCACACCCTCAGTATTATGTACACAATGGGGTCAACCAAAATAGTACTGTTATCTGCGTTAGACATGTTGGTCTCACTGGGATTCCAAACGTACATAGAGGGAAATAACAATGATCTCTGATAATAGCACACTAAATGAGGCCTCTGTGAATAGAGGGTAATTATGAATAGTACCAGGTTGGCCATGTGATGTGTGTCACAGCATGGCTGGATGCTGGCACAGTCCCAAAAGTACAGACCTAATGTAAACATCATGTTGTCTATCCTGCCTTTCCTTCTATTTGTCTCTCTTTCACGTGCACACAAACACAAGCGTTCAAGCACACACTGGGCCATGTAATGATACCATGAAGCCCTGTGTAGCCAGGGAGAGGGAGCTCCCCATGCTTTTGATGTCTCCATCCAGGAGGGGAATTGCCTCATTAGCATTCTAACCAGAACTGCTGGCCATTTAGCACTAGGCTTGAACCAGACCACCCAAACAAATCGTTCTTCTCAGGTCGGGTCTCCTTTTTCTGCTTCATTCAAGCAGCAGGACACATGCACGGTTGTTGTTTTTTTTTTTTTAATGTTCTGACTCTAGATAATTTAGCCACAGGCTGCTAACGCTCCATGAACTCAACCAGCCTTTGTCATTGCTTACATAACATAGTCTACTGCACTGTGAGCCTTTTGCTCTCTATGAGTTTTCTAAATTGCGTTGTTAGTCATGACAAGTGCCAGCACATTGAGGTTTATTATGCGTTTTGTTGTTATGCGTTGCTGTGGTGGTTCTCTTGTGGGCCTTTGTGCTACTTTACAGATGCACGTCATGGAAGGTAGACTCGCAATGTCATGACGGCGCAATGCTCTCTCTCCTAACAAAATGATGTGCAAATATCTAGGGATGGGATGTATCTTTGCTCCTAGCTGTAGAGTCCTAGTTAACACAAAATGTGAGAGGCTGTTAAATTTATCCAGAGAAACACGGCATCAGCAGTGCATGTTCAGCAGAGCAACTGCAGGACTGGCTCTGACTGCAACACGCAGTTCTCCAGTATGCCTTGAAAAGAATGGATTCAGTTTCGGACATGTTTGGATAATCCTTTATCAGGATTCCTAAGTGCTTCATAGTGCTTATCTCCATCTCCATCCGTTATGCAAAGAGCTCTGTTTTCTTTTCCTGTCACCTCCAGGTGAACCATTATCCTTGGTCTAGGCCCTGCCTGAGGCTTGTTTATTGAGTAGATCAGAGGGGACCAGGGCACGGTGCTTTGCGCTGGGGGAGGGAGTGTAGGTCGAGATACTGGAGGGTGTTGTGTGACAGTCTGGGTTAGATGGCCTTATGTGCGTTACACTTCTCCCTGGATGCCCCACAAACTGATCCTTCAAAAGTGAAATATTGTTCTCTCAAGTCATAGATTGCTTTTTTTTTCAGACTGATGGTCCTCAGTTCACAGATGGTAGTAACAGCCATTAGCATAACTTATGACAAGGAGAGCGAATTTCCCCACAGAGTAGCCTAAATAATGTAGAATGATAAATTGAATGCAAAGATTCTTCAGTCAGCAGGATCCCCTTGAGATTTACTTATCTCCTCGTGTTTAGCAAGGAGTTAGTTACACTCTGCTCTCCCCCCAGCTTGTATTTAAACTAAAATGCTCCATATTCTTTTAAAGTGTGTTTGAGGGGCATTGGTATGAATGTGTGTCTGTCCTCCTCTTTGAGATTAGTTTTGCTTTAAAAAAAACAAAACAAAACACACAATATAAACACATTTATTCTCTTTCAGTTTGTGTGATCAAAGGAAATAGTTTTTATAAATGCGCCTACCTCTCATTCGCCATGTCACCGTTATAAAAGGGTTGTACATGCACACTCTGCTGCTATGCTCTTTGCTTTTAGTTTCACCATCCAAATATGTGGAAACCCTACTGAATTGATTTGAGTCAGTGATATTTATGCAGCAAATGATACAAAAAGTGCTTCCTTAGCAAAGTTAGAAAACAGCTTAACCCTACAATCCCCAAATGCGTGTTGGCATTTAAGTATTGGATTTATTAAACGTATTAAATTGGATATCTGGGAAGTAAATTATGTTTCTATGAACAAAAAAGTTAGTTCAGAGAAAAATGATTTAGAAGATCATTGTTGCAAATACAGTTGATCGGGCGCATTGAGCTTCTTGCCCAATGGCTGCAGGGTGGCATCAGTCATTCCATTGCAATAATGATCATGTAGGAAGCACCCCCTTTATGTCAGACCCCATTTTCTCCAGAGATAGTATATAATATGGATAGAAATCCTCTGAAATTAGCAGGACAAGGTCATCTGCGGGATTGAAGTTAGGTGTACAATAATAATGATGAAAACTGCATTTCTGTGTGAAAGCCCTTGTCCCATCTCTCTCTCTCTCTCTCTCTCTCTCTCCTCCTGCTGCCACATAGAACAGTCACCATGAACGTACCCCTTCACCCCTCTCCAATCAGCAGTGATGGATGGACTAATTGATGCAGAATGATTTGGCCATTCATTTTATCCCACAACAGTGGCTTCCATATTTAGGATTAGAATTACATTATAATAGGAAGGGAACAAGAAATGGCCAGGTAGTCACTGGGTAATAGAAGGATGCAGGAACAGTGTAAAGAACAGTTAAAGGAGGGACAGAAAAAAGGCACACAGCCATCAAGCGAAGCCTTCGCAAGACTGGTCAGTTGTGTCAAGCTTACTTTATGAGACATCAGGGAATGTTCCAAGGAGTTTATGGAGAGGTATGTATCTATGAATAAGTGTGAGCAAGAGGGGGCACATAGCTGCTATGTGTGCCGGTATCCTTCTCTTTGCCTATGAATCATTCATCTCTGTCCCCATGTATAAGTCAGGCTGCCGGCTGTTGCCTGCAGCAGTCATGTCATTAGCTAGTTGATGGCATCGCTTGATCTCTGGCACTGCAGTGTGGGTGAGGAAAAGGGTCTAACTTTAAACAGCGCACATATCTGCACATCAAACTGTATGGAGCTTGTGCTGTGTGACTGGTGGAGCGAGCTTTCTGGAGCTAGCCAGGACCACGCAGAGATGTACTTACATAAAGTCTTGTTTCTCCTCTGACATTCACATTTACTTTGTTATTCTTTTAGAGCGTTCAGGCAGTATCAGAGTCACTGTCTATAGGGTCATTTATGGTAAAATGCTTTATCCCTCTATAATCTATTGGTTTGATATACCAGCATAACCAGTCATTAAATGGTTTATAATTTTGCTTTTCAGTCGTGGGTAGGTATAAAGTGTGCAAAGATGACAATAAAACAAATACATTATCAGTTTTCTCTGTCTTTAAAATTGTTTTAAATGTACATTTCTCTTTTTTTGCATGTGCCATGTTTTAAAGGAAACACAAGCATGCAGCGAGCTGTCCTAAATTCTCTGAATCAAATAAATATATGATATTGCAGTCAGGTCCTCTGCTTCCCTCAGGGTTGCCTCTGTAAACACATTGCAGCTGTTTGTTTTATTTTGTGTTTGACCTCTGCAGCCTCTCTTTCTCTGTTTTGTGCTCCTTTTATTACTATCTCTGGGAGGAAGAGGGATGTTTTTGAGATTCCACATCACGTATACTTGGACCATTTTGTAAATCATTTGCTTTTATTCAGTTAGATCTTTATTATGTCAGCCCCCAGTGTACACAACAACTATGACAACTAAAGGACTGGAAAAGTGGACAAGAAGGTGTCAATTTGTCTTTTTTTCTTTTCTTTTTTTCTTCAAATTGCCTCACATCTGACCTCCTCCTGTACCCCCCAGAGTTCCTCTAGTGCACCAGTATTTCTGGGTCAGTTGATACGATTTTAGACAATACAATGCTTTACCAAGCCCAGTGTCGGAGCACATTTATATCCTGCACAGGCTCTGTTTGTGACTGGTTTTTGGTGGATCCTGCACACACTTCACTGCACCGTTTATTTTCTTTTGCATGCATGTGTCTTTGTGGATTACCTATACATCCTTTACTCCTGTGCGTTTTTATGACAGTATGTATGAGCGTGGATGTAATTGTGCCAATATTTGTTGACATGATTGTGTATCTGTCTGGATTTTGTGTGTGTGTGTGGGACTCCCATTCAGAGATAAATGGATGCTGAGCTGTCTTGTCAGTTGACTCAGTGGTCAGTTTTGGTCCCCGAGCAATGCACAATGGAGTGATGGAATCTGACAGACAGGGACAATTCTTTACAGCCCGATCCCAAACTGTAGTCACCACAATCAAGGTACAAGGACTTTACATGAGGCTCTGGTAGCTTAAAGGTGCATGCTTGCTAATAAATCAGAAATAGCTGATCTATATATCAATCATAAACCATTATTATCAAATACATTTCTTAGACTCTAAATAATTGCATTGTGTATCAAGAAGACACGACTTTCTGTCAATCAGACCTCCAGTAGAGACATGTATAATTTACACATGTAAAGTTGCCGAAACTCTGCATGTCCACTAACTACAATGACTTGTAAAGTACAAAAGGCCCATACTCTTTACGGTCCTGCTGGAGTTGTAAATAGATGTTTAGTTTATGTGTGACAGCACTATTATAATGGTTCATTTAATTAGCGGTATAAGCAAAAGAAGCCGGTTCACGTCAACTTTTCTAAAGTTGCTGTTGGTGGCTGATTAGTGGCATTTCTCTGACACTTTCTGTGCAGCGACTGACCTGTTACAATGGCCTTTTGCCAACTAGTAACAAACTGTCAAGCTTTCTGCATCTCTCATGGGGCAGCCTAGTTAGCTGTGTCTGACAGGCCAGTCGCCTACATGGGGGGGGGTGTTTCAGCCTTGGGACGGCAGAGCAAACTCCAGAGGAAAGCTGTCATCTTTTTTTTTTTTTTTTTTTTTTGTCAGACCACAGGGAAGAGGAGGAGCTTCGCATCCTCGGTCTCTTTCTCTAACTCTCTATCTATATTTCTCTTTATATCTGCCAGTTCCCTTGGTGAAGATCTTCACTTTCCCAGAGCCTGTTATGCCCATCTCTGCCTGACTGTGCAGAATAAACAGACGGGTGTCAGAGGATGAAACACCAAGTGTCCCCTAGGAGCAGGGCTTGTCGTTGTGTTAACTCTCTCTCACTATTGCCTCCTGAGAACTACAGCAGCTATCCCAGTATGCTAGCTGAGTGTGACACTGAGACAGGCAGTCGGACTGAGGTGAAAGACGCTCCATGTGTCCTTCCTTAGGGAGAGATGAGCGTTTATACCACGGAGATGATGCCCGCCACTCCACCTAATCCTCTTTTCCCAAACACTTCATTATCACCCACACACTGCAGCTGCAGTTTGTGTGTGTCGACAGATCTATGAGGAGAGCCAGAGAATCCCTCGTAAAGGTGGAAAGAGAAGAAAGATTACTGAACAGAGAGAAGGGTTAAGAGCACTGAGAGAGGAAGGAAGAAGGTGATGTGGAGAATGACAGAGGGGTACACAGGGAAAAGGGTGTGGTGGAGGTGGACAACAGATATCAGACAAAGTGGGTAATAGTGGGGGAGTGCAGTTGGTGTAACGTCTTCTGGCTTTTTCCATTAAAAACACACTGGAAAAGGAAAACAGGTCCTCATTTAGCGATCAAACTTTTTAAGTGAGATTTCAGATTTTGGTATACACAAAGCAATTAATACTAATGTATTTGTTCCTTTCTGTGTTGAGCATGTGCAGACATATCTGCTGTGAAGAAGATTAATTTCTGAGTGGGAGAGTGCAGCAAAGCTATTTGAGCCCACTGAAACATGTTGGCTCTCTACTGTGAGACTCACATTAGCACATGCCATAATTGATGGAGGAGCATACTTAGCAGTAATAATGGGCATGGGCATTACAGGGGGTGGTATCAAGACATTGTTTTCAGAGAGCTCTAATTAAGCTTTTTGCTGGCGCTTTACTGTCGCACCGACTGTCCAGTATCATCAGGAATGTTTTCTAAGTCTCTGGTAAACACACTTCTTGCCAGTCAGTTTGTTCTGTCCCTCCCATGTGCAGCAAAAATAAATACTTCATCAAACAGTGAGAGAAAGAAATCTTCTCTACTGACTCTAGTCCTAGCCTAGATGCAACGTCTCAATACCATAAGGAGCTTTTGTGTTGACAGTTAGTTGGTGGACTGACTGCTGCTCGCGATGGGAGATTCAGCCGTCGAGGCCAGCTGGGCAGCTCCCACCACCAGCCAGCTCCACCTGTGAAACTGCTCAAAAAAAACTGATCTTTTTCTTTCAATATCTACGGTTCTGCAACTGATCAACTCCACGCTGACACTTTCTCGAGCCTCTTCAATCATCAGAGTGTTTTGAGTCAGGGGGTGGCAGCTCTAATATAATTGAGTCTGTATACATGTCGGAGGTGGAGGCACAGCAAAGCACACACAGCTGTAGTGCTGATTGTGTCTCAAGTGTGTGTGTGTGTGTGTGTGTCTCCGACCCCCGTGAAAAGTCAAGATGTGGGTGGGATAGAAGTAAACAAGGGACATTTGACCTTGATAGCACTTTGCCGGTACTTTTACCATCACTTCCTTATATATCACGTCATCCCCTGTCAATTGTTTAAAGCTTTACTTGGACATTTTGGAAACATACTGGCAAGGCACCACGGATTAGGAACAAATGCCACAGTGGCTGTTTTTATACACCATGTTCTACATAAAATAGTAAGCCTGAAGGAAATTTTGTAAGATAGAGAACAAATGCAAGCCTCAGCTGACAGCCCCTGGAATGTGTTTCTCCCCCTTGGTGGGCAGCCTCACTGAGCGTGACAATAACAGAATGCCAAAACACGGATCGGGCCAAATGAGCTGTGAACATTAACAAAGTAGCGAATTTGTTCTGTGGTGTTTGGGGTGGACATGTGTCCCCCCAGCATGCTAAACTCTGCAAAGAGTCTTACTGACAAGCAGGCAGTGAAAAAAATGAAAAATTATTAGCAAAACATGGGAGAAAAGACAGAAAAACAGAAAGTAAAGAGTACCGAGCAGGGCATCAATAGTGTAGTCAGCCCAAGGATTATGTGTATGTAAATTAGTTTAGCATTGCAGTACTGAATGTTTGCATCTTTTTGCTTTGCAGCCCACCTGACATTTGTCATGGTGTATGTTAAGCTTCTGAAGCATGAGCAATAAACCAGTGGTGTGTTTGTACTGTCAACCCTATCTGATTTGATTGTACATGACAAGTTATTTGGGATGTCTTGATCAAAATAGTTTCCCCTTTGATATTGACCCAAGACACTTAAGATTAAACATCTCTTCACACAGTTTCAATCTCATATTTGCATTCTTGTACTGCCCACAGTTGGGACTATAAGGCATAAGTACATGTATGTATGCTGGACACCTTTGCATCTTTGCAGTTCCGTAATAAAACAAAAAAAAACAAAACCAAGGGCTTGTAATTTATTTAGCATTTTTCCATATTTCTTGCATTATCACACAGAATGACATTGACTTGGTGATCATCAGTTTCTCTCTGGTTTAGCTTCTCTTCCGTTGTCTGCTTTACACACTCTGCTCTATAGAACAAAAACTGCAGGCCGTCCATTTTACATGAAATAAGGAATCAGTTCAGTGTGTACTGGGATCATACATTCAACTAAGAAAAATGACTTGACTCAACTTGAGTCAACACAAGTTGAGTTAGATCATACTTGTAGATGATGGGCAACACCTTTTGTGAAGCATGGTTGATGCTGTGTGATATGTGTAATATTGAGAAAGAGTGATGTTCAATGGCTCCACATATCAAAAGCCTGTTATTAAGTTCAGTCACTCTTTCTTTAATCTTTCCCTCCTCATTGCTGTACTGCTGTAACTTGTTTTCTCCCTTAAAACTTTTCCTCCGTTTTGTGTTGTTGATGATGCTGAAGTCAGCTTTCATTATGACAGCTTTCAGTTAGTCAGTTAAAGGCAGAATTGACCATTTCTGCGTCAAAATAAAGACCAACTTTGGCGTTTTTTCAGTTTAATGAGTGAAGTCACTGCATCCATTGAAATGTCTTCTTTTTAGGTGTTCAATCATGTTGGTGATGAAGCTCTTATCACCTCCGGCTTGCAGAATGGTGGGATTATACAGACATTACAAGTAGCTGTTAGCACAAGCTTGTTTTTGGTTAAGAAATAGTTCCACACAACAGATGTTAATAATGTCCACCCACAATATTTAAGCGTGACACCAGTAAAGATGAATCAAAAATACCTTGATTAGGACCCCAACGCAGTACTTGAGATAGGATCAGGGCATCCCTACGAGTTTGTATCTGTCGTCTGGTTATATGTGAGAGTGTCTCATGTGGGTTCTGTGTTATTCTTGGCTGAGGCAGGAAACCTACAGCCTCCCTTTGCAAGCCTGACTGTGGCTCAGCTGGTAAATGTTTTATTTACTGAGCCTTGAAGAGATAAGAGCGGAGTGTTTTGAAATGTCTGTCTGAGAACATCAGTATGCTTCTTTTAAGTGCTGATTGGTCATTTGGCATCCATCCCTCCACGCCAACACGGTCTCCTAAAGCAACTCAGGAGGGCTATAAACAAATGCAACCAATGGCAGGACTATAGCAAAAGAAAGATGGACATATCTTTCTGTCCCACTGCTCCTTTAAATAATTCCACTGGTCTGTTTGACAAATGGATTTAAAACTTTGAAGTTTGTTGATGTTAAATCTTTTCGGGTCAGACTGTTGTGTATTTTAACATTTACTCTCCATCTCCCTAACATGTGATAACAAAGGCACAAGTTAGAAAAAACCCAAACTTGCATGAAAAAAGGATATGTGCTGCGGCTGCTTATTAATTTTTTGGTGTACTTCCTGAGGTGAAGCGCTCTCGACGTGCACGCTGCTTTTGATCATTCACAAAGCAAGTCGTATCAAGGTCTGCGCTGACACTTAACAGATGGTCATTAAATCATGCATTTTATTTTACTGGAGCGTTTTAACATTCCTGAGAGATCTCGGTGCTTTTATTGCTGCTGTGGATGATGGCTATCATGCTGATTAGAAACATTCTAATTTTTTGTGAGGATGCCAACAGAGCTAATGGAGAAAACAATGTGCATACTAACACTGCATTAATTTGGCCTCAAAGCTCACTACACTTTGGAGGGGTCATTTTACGTCCAGAACAGGCCACCTGTGAGTTTGTGGGGATAAAGATATTCTCCATATTTTCAGTAAAATTTCATATTCATGGTGCATGCGCCTGCTTTTATGCAAGTCCTGTGCAGCATATTGAGGACTGGCCACATTTCAGATGTCTCACCTGCAGCTTACTCCAGAAGCTTGTTAGTCTTTGCGTCACCCAGTATCACAAAGACAACAATGCCACATTACCTCTGCATGACTGATTGAACTGAAAATCCACCTTAATGATGCGCGACCATTTAAAGGCTTTTAAATTGCTGACGTCTACAAGGTAACACCGTTAAGCAAGAAATAATTGACCAAATCTCCTAAAGGTATTGATGGTTTGGTTCTGTGTGCAGCTCAGTTGTAGCAGATTCAACAAGGATATTGTTGATGAATGCCACAGTATTTCACCTGCAGAGCATTTCAGTGGGTTCTTTTAGAACAACTGTCTGTGTTGTTAAGATAAGAAAATTCATGATTTTTGCATTGGCTCTTAGTTTTTATCTGTTTCTTTTCTTGCACATGTGTGGAGTCTCATGTGCCTCTATGTTTGACCTGTTTAAGCTTGGCTATGTATACATTTTCATCAGATGCAAATATATTACAGTTCAAGCTTGTGCAAATGAAATCTTTTGAAGTGTACACCCACACAAATGCCTACGTTAGATTTGATTGTTCTGGTTTTGAAGCGAGAATTCCGTGGCACCAAACATTACCATTTTATATTAGAAGGCAAAATTAAAGACAAAAGACTTTGTATTAAACTGTCATGGGGGCCAAAGTTCCTGACTTGGCAATTTGCAGTCTTTTCTTTTGGTTGAGTGGTGACAATATGCTGCTATAGGCTCAATTGGGTCCCTGTGTACTGCAGTGTGAAAGCAGCTTGGCTTTTTGCCCCTGGGGTCAGTGCAGGGATCTCATACACCACGACTGATGAGCTCTAATCTGGCCTCCTCACCAAACACAAGCCTTTCTCTGTAACCTTCAAGCCACGAAACACAATTTACAGCAGCGGTGGGGGGTCAAAGGGACCATGCTGTCAACAAACAAATGGGGAAGTGGTGACACAGTGAACCCAACCATCAACACATATGCAAGTTTAACAATCTGGTCTTTCCCACTTTTTAAGGATTGGTTTTAAATCAGACTAAGTTTGGATCTTTCTTTCCTGGATTCCGACATTACCATTGTTTACATTTTATTATTGAAAAATCCCTGATGGTCAGCATAGACAGCCCTTATATCTTGTTTAGTCATGTAGTGGTTATCCAGCAGGGAATGGACCATAGGGATAAATTAAAAACAAATTGTTGAATTACATGTAGTTCAACTTTCAGCCATTGTCATTTCAAGATGCACAGATTTTAATAGAAACATTATTTATGTAAGAGTAAATTAATCAAGAAGAAAAAAGCTTACTTTTCTTAATCTTACATGTGGTTTATATTTTACATTGTGAGGTTTTCTTTAAAATATTTAGACAAAGTCTATACAAAGTAATGCTGACACTTATTCATATTATTTTCAACAAACTTTTGACCTGAATGTCTTTTTCATTTATAAAAAAAATATTCAATGCAATGGGATTTTTCTGTAGAGTGATACAAGTAAACTCTGCTCTAAATATAAATAGTAGATTACAGTTACAAACTAAACAGAAAAACTAAAAGACAGAATCAGATGACAAAGATTATACAAGGCACATCATATATGAAAGCCCAATGCTTCTGAAAACTACTCAGATGTTAAGTATTGATTATTTGTTTAGTAATGTTTATTTAAAATTCTTTGTCTTCAGTGTAGTATTGAATATTTTCTGTGATACTCTAAGTGAGCCCAACACATATTGAACATCTTATTTTTTGATATTGACTTATGTTCTACCTCTGTCCTTGTAACCATTTTAGAGACAGCTTTGTGCTAACTTCTCATTTGATATTCATTAAAAATGTCTTAACCTGCATATATCTGTTCGGAACAGCACTCCTCTCATGCAGTTAATACTGCAGTTGATTAAAGAATTTAAATGGTCCATTTAACCAGTAATGCTTGCGAGACCTACCTGTGTGATAGCACCATTACTTTGCAGTAATTCCTGCAGGCGGCAGTTTGAATTGATCCCCCTTCAGCCATCAGGAAGTTTTAGTGCTGCTGTGTGTGTGCTCAAAGCCCAGTTTAATAAAGCTAGGCGGTCATGAGCTGTTAAACCAAAGGAGAACAATAAATAAACAGACCTGCTCTGTCCTTTTCTATTCTTCACTTCCTGTTCTACCACACCTTGTCCCATCAAGTGGTAGAAACACTTCATGCAGAGATTTTAGCATCATGACACAACTGGCTTACAGCAGGGAGGGGGCACTGATAGGACTGGGGATGCACAACAGGGTGCTGTTCCTTTAAGAGGTTTTAGGTTTTCATCATTTTCACTGTCAAATAGCCACACATAATTTTACAATAAAATGTGTGTGTGTGTGTGTGTGTGTGTGTGTGTGTTTTCTAAATCTAAATGGAAGGCTTTGTGGGACATCAGTGTTTTTAGTAATATGCATGAAGAGGGTGGTAAAAACGTGTCATGAGCCTGCTGCCACAACACAGGCCATCAGCGAGGCAGATTGATGTTGAGGGGTCTGGTTGATGGAGATAGAGTTTATCTGCTGTAGGCTGGGATATGAAATCTAATCACTTGAGTGCCAGGTGAGGAAGTGCAGCCACAGATGAGCCACTAACGCACACCATCACACTTGTATTCAGCAAACGGCAAAGAATTTCTCTCTGCTGGGTTGAGACAGCGATAAGCTTCAGACAAGAACTCTCTCGCTCTACAGATCTGTCTTTTGGGGGAGTGACAGAGAAATGGAGTAAAGGAGGCGGCATTAGAGGGAGAAGAGGACTGAGAAAAGGGCAGCTGTGGAAAATGTAAAAGAAATGAATAGAGACCCTTGAAATACTCTCAGGAGCCAAAATATTACATTTCCTCGGTTTAATTTCAGCAAGGTTTATTCCTCGCGCACACTAAAACAATGACCCGATGATCAGTTTTTAGTTTTGCGGGGTTGGTGTGTGGCTTAAAAATCACCACACGAGAACACAGAGTTAAAAGTAGACATTCCTCAGAGCGAAATAATAAATTACAGCTTATTTAACCCATGATCTCGACACATGGAATGCTGTTCTGCAAGAATTAATCAAGACTACTGCAGCTGGCAAAGCTTCAGAACAAAGCACTCATTTGTGAATATCTCAAATTATGTCCAGGCAGGATCCGCTTTTACATTTGTGAAAGCTATATTTGAATAAAATGGTAATAGTATTTCAGTTTTCACAGCACTTGCTAAATATGTCCCATTTTAATGTGAGACACTTTTCAGAGATTTTTATGGAGATAATCCTTCTATGTAATGCAAAAGTTGATCAGAATAAATACCTGGGTTTATGAAGGGTTATATGGATACGTCTGAAACTGCCTGCATAAGTTGATACTCATGTATCTTGGCCACTGTATGATCACACACATCTCAGGCAGAAATAAAGCATATCACCAGAGCTGCTTGTGGCTTTAGGTTCCTTCTTGTATCTAGAAGTTTGAGCATACTGGTTTATTAATATACACTGCAGTCTGCTTCTTTTATAAGCAGGAGAGTGAGCCCAGACAGGAAATTAAGAATTGGAAACACACACCATTTTGTTAGGTTTGTTATCAAATCAATAACTTGATATTCTCTGCAGTTAATACAGTGTAACATTTACTCTGCAACAAGGCAACAGCAGCAATTCTTGTGAGTGAAAATTACTGAGGCCAATGGGTTTAAAATGTTTGTTACGGCAATTCGGCCCTTTTCTTCACTGTTACATCAATGGAAAACATATAAATTAACACGTACAGATGTGTAGATATGTTCAAGTGCAGGTGTTTTTGCAGACTTTGTCTCCCCGATTGTGGTTTTTTTTTTTTTTTTTTTTTTTTTTTTTTTATTATTCTAGTCAGAATTGGACTGGAACTGGCATTTTTGGTTAAGTCAGCCAACCAAACAATGTAGAGACAAGTCAAGTAGTTGGCTACATCACCTATAAGTACACTGCTAATTCATGAACAAAAATAAATAATGAAAAACCTCTGAATGACAGTGATGATGTTCCTACCTAATCCTTCTATCCCATCATGAAGTGACTCGCTAATAATTCAACCATCACCTCATGCTCCTTATTCTGCCTGTCACTCTGACCATCATCACTGACAACAGTGCACATCTGCTCTTCTTAATGTTCACCATCTGCTTCTCAACACCTGCTTGTTACTCCACAAACTTTGCAGCTGTTATTAATAATGTTAAATATAGCATCAATCCTTACAACAATACACATCTGAGATTATATATAATATATATAATATAAGGTTGATCTTTCTTTTAGTATTTCTTTTAATAAAAGCAGTAATAATTATATGATAACCCATTGTTCCTGACAGTGATGGCTGCTGGCAGGAATGATCTCCTATAACTCTGACTTAAAAAAATCTCTTACTCAACACACTTTTTTGCTTCTTCCTGTGTTGCGTAGAGGATGGGATGATTATTTAAATGTGAAGATGTGAATTTTATTGATTTATTCATTTATTCACAGATTTATTTTCTTGTTCTTTCTAGGGATGGGACTTTTACATGTTTAATCCAATGAATTAATTTACAGGGAAACTAAGTCAATAAAGGGAGGTGTGAACACATTTAAGTCCAGTTTGTATTCTAAACAATGGTAAATGCACTGTACTCATAGTCTTGATCATCAGTCTTGATCACTCAAAGCACTTTAACACTTAATGGTACATTAATATTTTCACAGACACTTATACACTTCTACGTTTCATATACTATATATTGTATACTATCTATACCCTGACTTTCACATTAGGAGGCAACGTGGGGGTTCAATGTCTTGCCCACGGACACTTCGGCATGTAGTCAGGAGAAACTTTCAGCTTGGCAAATGACTGCTCTTCCTCCTGAGCTACACCTGCTACAATGCAGGACATTTGTCAGGGCATGATTTTGTACAACATCAGTGTTACTGATGCACACTTCAGAGCTTAGCAACTTAGCACCTTTGTTTCTATATTTAACACGTTTTCAGACCTCTCCATCGAGTTTATGTCAGGAAAGCAACCAGTGAAAAGTCTAGCAACTTTTCTGCAGTTAATGGAGACTTTTGGAGCCTTTTCCAGCTAGCACCTATCCCAGCAATTATCAGGCAAGAGGCAGTGTACACTCTGGACAGGTAGCCAGTCTCTCACAGGGCCAACACAAAGAGAGAAAACACCACTCACCCTCACTCCCTAGGGACAGTTTAGAATGACCAATTAACCTGCCATGCATGTGTTTGGAAAGTGGGAGGAACCTGAAAAAGCCAGAGAAACCCACTTACACAAGGAGAACGTGCAAATTCCAAATAGAAAGGCTTGAAGCTCATACCAGGGACCCTCTTGATGTGATGCAACAGCAATATCAACCATGCCACAGTCAAGCCAGAACAGGAAGAAAGAGAGACACAAATCTATACTATTGAGATTACAGTGGTATATTGTGTTGTGATTTATGATATCTTTAAAAAAAAAAAAAAAGCAAAGAAACACTCCTAATTATTTAATATTTCATTGAAGTTGTCGTGCAGTCTAAAACTAAACTGGGAATTTCAGCACAATGTGGCTTGTGCTAAGATGTGATGTATCACCTTTATGTGCAATTTTCTTCCTCATCTTTCACCTGCTGGTCAGCAGAATCTCATAGCAGAGCTGTAAAACTCCCGGGACAAAAAGGTATAGACCTTAAAGCTAATATATTTGTCAGAACATGTTTGGTATGCTATAGTGTATAGTCGCTGTCAAATGTTTAACCCTGATTGTCCTAAGGTCCTAAATATAGTGTGTGCAAACTGGGGGGGTGTTTGAAGGCGTGAGAGTAATCATGACCTCTTCACCTGGTCAGTGACATCGCCATCAGACCTCTTCATGGAGAGCCCTGCCAGACACATCTCTATCTCCTTTTCTGGTCCAGCATTCCTGCTCATCAACACGCATCTACACATCCTTAGGCTTTTGCTGCACTTGCGACCCCAGAGTTGGGTTGCTATGCCATCCATTTGCCAACAGGGAGATTGTTTTTCAGCCCTTGAAATTTTAGCTCAGAAGATCAATGTTGCAGCTGGTCTGACAGACCCCACAGGGGACTAAAGGTGGGTGAGGTCAGGGTTTTCTCCTGGCTCCCTGTTGTGTGTTTAGGCTTGGATAGGAGACCCTGGGATCACTCTTTTTACTGATAGCCAAGGTTTGATCTTCAAACCAGGGTCTGATAAGACAAACTGTCCTGTTTTGGTATGCTAAACTCCAGCCGGTAGCAAATGGCTACCAACTAGCAAGAAAACATACATTCATCAACAATGCAAATTTGATCTCACCTCACCTTTTCAAAGACACAGTTTCAAACAAATTCACAGGGTAAACTACAACAGAGACCCTCCCCTTCTCATGAACTTGTGTGTTTAGCCAGTGGAGACGCAGTTGGAGAATCTGTTTTTACTAGACTGTGTTTTATACCCATCCTGCTCCCATCCCCCCCATTCCCACTTGTTCTCTTTAAAACACACATGTGCATGCTTTTTTTTTTATGCCTGTTCAAACTGGAATGAAGCAGAGCGATTTCATGCTTTCAGTTTAGTAATGGCATTATGTAAAATACCATTACCCTGGAAAGGACACTCCAATGTGTGGAGGCAGGTCAAGTGCTCATTTTAGAAATGGGTTATCTGTGGAATTGTACAAAACAACACAAACACCCATGTCTTTCTTACTCTCAGCTTTAAGGGCCATTTAGAAGAGAAGACATTTAAGCTGAAATGATGGTGTGCAAAGGTTTCTCGTAACTAATGGTCATTGTTAGTTTTGTTCAAGAAGCACACTAGACCCAGACATCCAGAGCCCCCGTACAATTCCCCTTTCTTCTCTCCTCTCTTCTCTTGTCTCACTCTCACACTCTCTGCTTGTAACGCTGCTGTGTAGATCTTGGTGAATATGGAATAATGGAAGCTCTTTGTTTGCTCAGGTGCTGATCCTTCACAATGGCTACATAATGGAGAAACACTTCAGAGACAGATGTTCCCTCTTTTTGACACTCCTCAATATGACCCTCTTTGGAGGAAAAAGGAGGGAAAGAGAGAAACAACTTTGTGATCCTCCATGCCTTTCACCAAAATGAGCTGTTTTCATGCAGAAGTATGAATCTGATAGTTGTTTACATTTTTGATGAGTTATCGTCTTAAGAATGGAAATGCTTCCCTTCATGCTGACCATATTGGTTTGCTTAGTCAGCCTTGCAATGCAATGACCTGTGAAGAATTATTTACTCACATAAGTAGAATGACAAACCTACACAGCAATGGTTTGGTCCAGCTTTTTAGGTTGCCTTCTGGTACAATTTCCAAGTGTTTATTAGTTATGGGTCACCTTGAAGGTTGAAGAGTAGATAGAGGGCAATCAATAGCTAAGCCACTAAGAAAGCAAGAGGCCAAGGTTAAGAGGGTAATCCTTGATAGTGAAGCAGGAAATCTATAAAATAAATGATTTCTTCACTCCTCTAGGGCACCGGATGCCTTTTATTGGAACATATGAAGGCGCACACACTGGGTTACTCAAAACTGCACAAATATGTAAATAAATACATAAATAAATAACGTATTTTAATAGGTTTAATAGTAAGGTTAACTCTTTTCTTTTATTTATTTTTTAATAGCAGGATGTAGTTGTAATGAGTTTTTAAATGAGGAGCTTAGATGAGTCACTAATGATTTCTTCTGCAGCATATAAGTCTCTGCATATGAAGTTTGACCTGTCAGAGAAGGCAACAGGGCAACATTTTCCCTCGTCAATAATTAACATGGCCATTCTCCCTTTTACTGTTCTCAGTTCATATTGGTACAGGCAATTTGTTCTTTCATTTGTCCACACAGGTTTATTTTCTCAGAGGAACACATGGCATGAACTCAGAGCATAATGGGCACAGCAACAGCTTGTTAGCATAGTCACCAAGCCACCTTTTCCCTTTTCTTATGTACTTGTAAATAGTATGTGACAAGCGTACAATGCAGCCCTTGTTATTCTTCAGCATTTTGACAATAAGTCAGCTGTGCTGCTGAAATAACCGCAGGATAGCAACACCCATCAAGAAATCACAAGTCACTTATGGCTTGTCAAATAATCAAAATAATCCAATACAAGCAATGTCATATATCAAAACATTCGAGCTGATGTTGAAAGCAAAAATGATTAATTTCCTTTGCACAGTTGATATTTTATATATAACTCATGTTGTCATATAATTCTGTCAGAATTTTAAAGTGGAGCTCTCAAAATTACTTGTGTAATTGAGATATAGCAGAATAAAATAAGACGGTACCAGCATGATGGCATTGATTTCTGTTCTCAGGGAAGTAATTAACAACTCTGAGATTAAACTTTACCACAAAAGAAATGTAGCTATCTGCCATCATTGCTGGCGGTAAGAGACATCATGGAGACACAAGCTGTGCCTCTCTGACAGTTAGAAGAGCGCAGCATTTTTCTGGCCATTTGTATGTTTTTCGTTTTCATGTCGAGTTTAATGGTCACTGCTTTGCTCACTGTCAGCTGCTGTCAGATGCAGGATCAGTGAGAGGCTGCATGTCTTTTCGTGCTGTAGCCAGAGCTCTCTGTCTCTGATGGTTGCTTCCACTCCACAAAGTCTAAGCTCTCGTACATCCCATTAGCACCTGCTAAGTCAACCTGAAACTTTTTTAGGCAAGTCTTTGTAATTACTTGTTCTCTCTGTCTTGCGTCCAAACTCTAAAACCTCCTATTCCCTGTCAGGGCAGATGACCAGGTCATAGAAGATTACCGACTTAACTTTTTGTATTCATTAGCACAGACTTTTAAATGCAGGAGCTTCGTGGACTTAAGGCTGACGCTCAACACGTTTTTTTTAAATTTTTTTTTATTATTATTATTTTATTCGGCTAGTTTTTCTCGTTAAGATAGACAGAATATGAGCTTTGGTTTTAATGTTTTCTTACCATACTTTGAGGTAAATATTTTCCTAATGCAGCATGGTAACATGAATTACATGAAGGACAAATGGTAAAAACTGCTGCTTCATTTTCTCACAGCCACAGGAAAATTCTTATTAGCTTTGTCTGTTCTCCCATTTATATAATGGTAAACTCATAATTTATTTTACAGGGTAGATTTCCCCCCATTTGTAACAACAAAAAAAAAGCCTTGCACACACACACACACACACACACACACACACACACACACACACACACACACACACACACACACACACACACACACACACACACACACACACACACACACACAAAAAGCACCCATGTGTTTGCAAGGTTTTTTGGAACACACTTTCAAATGATGCTAAATGGCCTCATGGATTGATGTGTCCAGAGGTTAAGCAGGGTTGTCCTCATCAACCTCTGACACCAGGGTCATTCATAAGGTTGTCCTCCAGGCACAGCTTCATTGATAAGGGTCATCGAAAGGGTCATCCTCACTCCTGCTTTACTTCTATCCAATTAAAGCTTCAGGAGCTCAATCAGTGCCTGGTCTTCATTGGAACATTAATTGTGCTCATTCATTGGCATGTAGTTCAGCCGAATGTCTTCTGAGCGCCACACAATGACATGGTTGTTTTCTCATCTGGACCAACAGTCATTGTGTAATCAGCACTGTTGTAAAGACTTGTAACATGGGTACGTGGTAGGAATGGTGGGTGGGTGGGAGATCTAAATAAGCTGGTTGTATGAAGAAAATAAGAAAGAAGTTATTTCTTATGTCTTATGTTTACATTTAGTTCATAGGCTGCTTGAGGGTTGTCTATCATCATTGTCAATGATTCCAATCATCTACTCAGTGTACAGGCTGCAGAGAGGAAGTGACGCCTGTCAAGAATGTCATTCTTCCCTTCATTTGAACACATAGCTAGGCTGTTTTTTCTTCTTGCTTTTTGAAAATTAAATTGACATATTTTCTTTTATGTGAGCTTAATCAAATACCTCTCAAATAATTATCGTCATCCCTAGATGTGTGCGACATATGTGTGTATTGTCATACTGACAGCTCACTTGTAAGTATCATTACAAAAGTAGCAGCATGTCTAAAAGTGATGTCTAATAATGGAAAATAAATTGATAATCTGAAAAACATTGTGTAATAAAACACAGACTTTTGGAAATGCATCAAAAAGAAATCATAGATTGGATAAATGAATGAAAAATAAAAAGATCAATTCAAATTAAAGTAATTTGAATATCTTGAAGGATAGGCTCGCTTAGATGATCTCTCCAATTCAAATGATGAGAAACCATCTCATATTCAATAACCTTAATATCAACATCAGGTGTGGTGTCTGCAGCATGGCATTACAAAGGAAATGACCAATGTGCATCTATTTGTCATGCAGATGGGTTTCGGCTTTGCAATCCTCAAGTTTATTCAAATGCACAATTCACATGAATTTTAGAGTAGCCTGTGCACCAACACTTTTAAATGTAACTTCGCAGAGATTGTTCTGTCTCAGAACTGGGACAACACTCCCACCCTCTTGAAAATCTAATTAAACAAAACTAGTTTTTATCTGTTCTAAATGACTTCAGAGGACCCGTTCATTATGCCTGCCCTCCAGTCCTGTCACAAATATTCTCCAGTATTAGTTATTTAATAAATAGGTTACTAAATGGCTTTTCCTCTTCCACTTTGTTGTTTTCTTTTCATATTTGTGCTTTGTTTCTGTGCTTTTAGCCATTAAAAGCACAGGGTAAACGGAGATTTTCATCCTTGATGAAAGCATTTTTATTGAACTTTTTAATCTTGCTTGTTTTGAGGCAACCAATTCAACACATTTCATTTTAACCACCAGATATAATGAAAGTATAACCAAATGATAAATGAAGGGATTTTCTCTTCGCCTCCCTTTTTCCCACTGCACTGCCACCATAGCATAAGACCAAGATAAATCCAGTGTTTAGTGAAATGACACAAGAAATCACCTTTAGATTTGATCATCTGCTTTGCTCCATTCCCCCATTTCCCCTCTGCCAATCTTCAGTAGAAATGATCTGAGAGAAATGAATCACTTTCCTCATACCTGGTTTTAGTAAATGCAATGTGAGTGGAAATGGAGATGATTACCATTTGGATGCCTGGCTCATCTTTTGCTCGACTGGGTTGAGCAAGGATATGCACACAATTTCTTTAGGATAAAAATACCACCGAGGGGCTCAAGGCAGGAGTTTCACTTTTTTTTTCGGATGCTTTGCATTATGCAGATCGACACAATGCTGCCAAGCATTGGAAGAATGTTGAAAAGACTTGTTAAATCTACATATACTTATTTGTTTAGTCTTTCTGTAGAGTTGAAATATTAGGGGAGTTTTCTGCATTGATCCATTGTGAAAACCACCTGGATTGATATAGACCAGTTTGAAGACATCCCTTCAGCTGCAGCTACTCCAAGGTGAAATCCACACCTGTTGTCATAACGCTGTTCGTATAGATCAAGGCTTTCCAGCTCTGGTCCTCAAGGGCTACAATCCTGCAGGTTTTCTATTTGTCCCTGATTCAACACATCTGACCTAACCGAACAAGTAATTTTGCAGAACTTCATAGGATGTAGGATCTATTTTTTTTAGTCAGGTGTGTTAGAGCAGGGACAAATTAAAACCTGCAGAACAGTGGCACTCAAGCACCAACTTTCTTTTTCTTTTTTTTTGTCTTGTCCAGCATTTAAACAGGCAGAATGATTTTCTGGATGCAGTGTTCTGCTGCGCAAATTTCCTTTGACAAGAGAAGCATTATAGATATAAGGCTCCCCAATATTCTGGATTATTATTTTAGTTTTCTATATATTTTGCATAATTGTTTGTATTACAAAGTTTGAATTGCTGGATCGGACCTGAGAGGATAGAAGAGAGACAGAAAGAGAATCGAGAAAAAACAGAAAAACGTGGTAGAGAGAAAAGAAAGAATGAGAAAGAGAACAACTTACATACATATGCATATACATAAGCACACATATATACCCGCTTATATATACACACATATACATACACTTATACACATTGGAGTTATGTTCCCCGTGGGGGAGGATTAAGCCATCAAATCGAACTCACAAGCTAAATCCAGCACACAGAAAGAAAACTAGCTGCTGTTAGTAAATAAACCCGCAGGACGACTCAGTGACTGTGTCACATACAGAACATACAGAGTGGAATATGTTCAGAGAAGAGTGATTATGTCAATATGACCCCGCCAACACAAAGGCGAGAGGCAGGCCAGAGAACCCCGAGGCCCGGGCAGCCGGCATCAACTCCCAAGCACAGACCACAACCGCCCCACTCCAGAGCCAGCCATGCACCCACCCAGAAGGTGGCAGAGGGGGGGCCCCAGCCAGAGTCCCCCACGATCAGGGGGAACGTGCCCCAGCAAGCCCGGACCGGCAAAGACCGTCCATGCTGGGCAACAGCCACCCAGGGCAGATAGAGCACAGGCCCCTAGGCCCAGAGAGCCCGATGGCAGCTCCCCTAGCCCACACCAAACAGAGAGCCAGGACACCCAGACCGCCACCGAGCGGCAGCCAGGCCGCACCCCAGTGCACCGGCCACACACTGTACTCTGCTGGTGTAGATAAAGTGGTCATTGGCCTATAAAGTGCTTTGTTCTTGTATATGCTTGTAATCCAATTATCCAAGCTAGAATTTAATGCAGAGACAAAATTAGTGCAGGCTGGTGCTTATAAAACAAGGACAGAATGATGCCAAAACAATCTAGTCTCTGTGCTACCTGCAAGAAAATGGTGTTAAGAATAACCGTGGGAGTGAAGTTAAGATCTCCTGGGCAGAAAGGCAAAGCAAAATGCCCATATGACTGCAAAAGAACTGCAGCAAAACTTAGCTGACAAATAGGTAGTAGGGCACTGTACCACTCTGCATTGAATATTTATAGAAGAGGCAAACCTTACCTGCACCACCATCTGAAATATGACATTGCCTACCAGTTAGGAGCATCAGGAAACGTTGGAGAGATTCTGTTTAAATGCAACTCCTCCCCACCAGTTGCTGGCCTGTAGCTACATCTATTTAATTCTGGTTTAATTTTTAACCCCTCCTAGAAACAGAATTATTGCTAAAAAAAAAAAAAAATCCACCAAAGAGATATTTCTGTCAATGTCTTTAAGTATATTCCCAAATTATAATTTGAACCTTGTTCTAGAGAATTATGTATATCTGCACCCACACAGTGCAAAGCAACAGTTTATCTCTCCAGAGTAGCTGCCCTTTGCAGTCTTATCCACTAATTCCTGACTGGTATTTTTTTTTTTTTTATTGCAAACACTAATTTAAATGGGATCTATACGTGCAAGCTGGTATTGCTAAGACACTTGACAAAGTTGATAAACAACATTGTTCAT
Organism: Telmatherina bonti; assembly: GCF_933228915.1. Lineage (NCBI taxonomy): Eukaryota > Metazoa > Chordata > Actinopteri > Atheriniformes > Telmatherinidae > Telmatherina > Telmatherina bonti. The sequence continues at coordinate 21,352,211 of NC_136629.1, forward strand.
ACTTAGAACCGAAAACTGCAATAGTGAATGGCCAATTAGGGCCACACAATCAGACTGAAGATATAACATTTGGAAAAAAAGGAATCTGAAAAACAATGAGCTCTTGTTTTTCTCTTGTTCCTTTAATTTCACACCCTTTATGAAAATTAGGTTTTTTCTTAATTTTAATTCTTTTTGCATGAGGAAAAAAAAAGCTAAAAACCCAAAAATGAATAAAAATTTCCACCAGGTAAAGTAGCCTTTGTTATATGCGTTTGTTCACTGCACTACTACTGTAATTACAGTCGTAGCAGGTGGATGTTTGTGGCACCTGACAGAGATGGATAGCCGTTTAGAAAAAAAAAGGAGAGAAAAAGAGATGATTTTTATCAGTGACTAACGGGCAAGCTGTTCTGCATAGCTGCCACTTTAGCTGCACACTGTTGATTGATTTGCATTGCAGATAGCATGGACTTGGAGAGGACCTGGCTAGCTTTCCAGGCTGTTGCTATCTTAAACCCAACATAATCCCTGGCTAGAGGCCCAGTATGCTTCTCACCCTTTCATTAATATGGGAGTGTCAGTACACCTGGCCACCAGACAAACATTTGAGGCAGGCTTAAAATGAAGTGCACAAAGTCCTGCCATCTAATTAGTAATTACACTACTGACCACAAAGTGACATTTGTTTTTTTTATTCAGTTTTTTTTTTTTGTCTTAGCTGTATCTGTTTTGTTGCATTTTGAACATTTTTCTCATTGATGGGAAGCAGATGTTGAATTTGAGTGCTCTTGGTAAACAATCATAGAACAAGACTGGTTAATGAACAGCAACCAGGACTACTTCTATGATGTGTCATTAAAAATAGCAGCGTATGGCAGTTTTGTTGTGTTCATAGAAAATATATATATGGGTGTTCTTTTGTTTGTTTTGTTTTAATCAAATAAACTAACTGACCCGCTGTATTGCAGACACTGAATAAACAAGTATATAGATGATGTAAAGGAATAATAACAGATACGATTATAGTGATTCCATGCAGATTTGTGCAGCAATGCCGCTCCAATGACCAATGACAGATGCTTTATTCAGATATGTTGGAACTCAGTTGCTCAAACCCCTGCAGATTTAAGTTTGATCATGCTTCTTTGATGTCCTTATTTGTGCTTGTTTTATTTCTGTTACTTCCAAGTTTAAATTATGTTTGTCTCCAAAACTTGTTTGTTTTACATGATGCATTATATATAAATACACCATTCTATTAATAGTATCACATTTGCACATATTGTGGTCTGCAGACTAAATAATGCCAATTTACAACCAGCAGCCCCTATATTCAGCAGGATGTTGCTTCACAGTTTGAGGATACTGATTTAATGTCTCAAATTTAAAGTGTGAATTAAATATATAGAAGAAGATATAATACTTGTTAGAGGTATATAACTTAAGGGTTAAAATGTAAAAAACAAATCAATGGATGCACTGATATATCATGAATGACAGCCATTTATTTTAGCTGTTGATACAGTTATCTACTCAATATTTGCTTAAAGGGCAGGCTCTCAGCTTTAATTTAAGATTTACATCCAAGTTGGACAAACTATTTACAAAATACAACTTTTAAATATATGCAGTCCTTTTTTCAAGAGGAGAAAAAGTAATATGACAGTTAACTCAAGCTATTTCATGGGTTGTTCCCTTGTAAACCAATCACACAGGTAAAGGGTCTGGAGATGATTCCAGGTGTGGCGTTTTCATTTGGAAGCTGTTTCTGTGAACCCATCATATGTTGTCAAAGAAGCTCTCAATAAATGTGAAACAGACTATCCAAAGGTTGAAAATATTTAGAAAAGCATTTAGACATTGTAGAAATGTTCGGAGTGGCCAAATGAACAGTTTGGTGGTTTCAGAGACACAGAAGCCACAGTGGTAAGCATGGGAACCCCCCAAAACCTGGATGTCAATGAAAGACAACAGAAATAAATATTTGCAGGATCCATTGTTATGAGAGAGCCTTTTACAACATCAAATCAAGTTAAGAACACTCTCCAGAAAGTAGAAATTTGGGATTTAAATTTACCATGAAGAGAGGACTTCATGAGGGCAAATATAGAGGGTTCACTGCAAGTTACAAACCATTAATCAGCCTCAAGGAAAGTAAGTCCAGATTAGGCTTTACCAAAAACCATCTAAAGAAGCTGGCTCAGTTCTACAACAGCATTCTTTGGATGGATGAAACTAAGATCAAAATGGACCAGAATGATGGAGCAGCCAGATGAAATCTGAAGTTACAGGGATTTACTTTTTGCACACATTCAGCAAAGCTGATTGGATAGCACGTCACAATGCAGATGAACAATGACCTAAAACATACTGAAAAATTAACCCAGGAGTTTTTATGCAAACAAGTGGCATTATTCTTCCATGACTAAGTCAGTCATCAGATCTCAACCTGACTGACTGAACTTCAGAGAAGGGATGAACAGAAAGTTCCAAAATCAAGTAACTGCCAACGACAGCTGCGGTAAAGGTCCAGCAAAGGATCACAAAGGAGGAAACCATGTGTGTGATGTTAATGGGTTTTAGACTTTACCTCATTTGGTTAGAAATCATCCCAATTTAAGATTTCAGAGCAGCTGTTTACATGGGCACTATTCTCTTCTGATCTAGTGTGCACATGCGCTGATGTTTAAGCAGAATGGTCCCATCTGACACATGATTTATCAATGTAGAGAGGTTTTAACAACGGGTCAGCAGCCTGAGATTCAGTAAGACTAATCTCACTGCCTTTCTCTGTGGTATGCTTCGTCTTTGAAGTCTGTTATTCAGGTTCTTCCAGGCAAAAAATAAAAAAGTGAAATGCCTAAATCTAAATGTCCATGAATTATGTACCAGTTATACATGTCCTGAGCAACCTGCATGTTCTGTTGCACAGAGGCCTTTAGGGGTGGGACACCTTTTGACCCATATATACAGTACCCTCGGGCTTCTCAGTTGCTATTCAATGCATCAATCATAATTAGTCTGCTGATATTGGCTCAAGCTAGTTCTTCAGGATAAAAGAAGGTACTTCTTACAAGGCTTAGCGGGTCGCTGACTATTCTGGTGATGCAAAAGGCATAGTGGGTTATTTACAGACCGAGAGAGAAGTCAGCCACAAGTTCAGAAGTTACAGCAGTGGAAGTATTATGGAGAGGCGCGAAAAACTGTAAGCTTGCTAATGTTATGAGGAAGAATGTGGAAAAAGTAGGTACGTCTGATGCACATTTTAAAAGTTGTTGTGGACTAAAGATTTTTCTGGAATACTGGATTCTTGTTGATTTAAAAAGGCTTAGTGTCTGCTATGGATCTGCTCATGGAATACTGTAAGTCTCAGGAGGTGAGTGACATCATCTTCCGTTCTTCCGAATGTTCTGACAGACGTGTTTATTACGTCTACAGTTAAGGTTGTGTCCTGCAATGGTGTCGCCTATATAGTTTGGATCCTAGCATTCTAACAGTGTGTAGCGTTTGTCTGCACATCAAAAGTGGAGCTGAACAAAAGGCACGCTTTGTAGGAAAATGCGTGGCGTCCCACCTCCAACACACCAGATGCCAAAGGGTTTTAATTGCTTTATTTATTATTTTCATATAGATGCAATTGTAATGCTTTAAATCCAGACACCAAACTCTATAGAGATTCATTGCTGAAGCGTTACGAAAAGCAGAGCATTATGATGCAGATCGGACTTTGGACATTCATACATTTCAAACCTTAATATCACAGAAAGAACCTATTTACTGTGTGAAGATACAGCAGTGAAATAATTTTTCTTACTCAAGCATGCTGCCTCTAGTTCAGTGTGGCTCATATAGTCTGTTCATAAGTTGTGGCAGGTGGCATGGCTCACATGCATGCAAGTCCCTGCTGAAAAAGCCACTGTTTCGGTTGTCTCAGCTTTGGGTTTTTTCCTTATTTGAAAGAGTCCATGCCTTGGCTCAATACAAAAATGATAGTGTGCTGCTCTAGTGCGACACCTTGTGGTTTAAAAGGTCAAATGCTGGACCTTTTTGAGTCTCTGCAAATAATTTCAAAGCACTTTATATTTGTCTAATGTTTAACTCTCAGGTTTCATTTGAATGGGCCAGCCATAGACTAATTTGGTGGCTGTTTTGTGTTATGCTTTCTATTACTGCTGCCATTGCTAAGGTGGCCAGTTCTACCTTATCCCCTTGTATCTGCTGACATAAATACTTCAAGATGTTAAACAGTGGTCTACATTTACTGATAATTGCATCTGGAGCCCTAAAAGTTATTCAGTTTTTTTTTTTTTTTTTTTTTTATCAGCTAAGCATCATTTCATTAAGTCACATTCATCTGACAGAAACAGCTTTTGAGTTTTTGTTTCAAACTTTGAAAAATGCTGTTAATTTTGAATTGTCAGGTATTTTGTTTTGTTATAACTATCTTAGACTGCAGGATCTGTTTCTGTTACTGGCCAAATCATTTTTATTTTCTGGTCACAATGTTGCCTTGAGAAGAGTGAACAACATTACATTTCACACTGAAATCTATCCAAAAGTTAGTTATTAACCTGCATCATTACAGCCCACATTAATGTTACCCGATGTTCCATTTTGAGCCTTAATTTATTGTCAGATTGACCGCTGTTCAGCAAACTTTAATGTATTATAATTGTTGGGTATAAATTCCAGTGTTTTCTCGGATATGAACTCGTGCCATTTCTCCTCTGTTCTCTATATGTCCGCTGTTCCTCCCCGATGCAAAAACTGCCATCAGGGGACGAATAGCGTCAGCCACTTGAACTCGCCTTTTCACACAGATAGATGCAGACATTAATCTTCAAGAAACAAATGAAGCATTCACTTTTTCTTTTTTTTTTTTTGTTTTACCACAATTATTATTTTCCACTGCTGGGCTAACACCCCAGAAGTGTGCAAGTCCTTCCAGATTTCCTTGACATTGTTAAGAAAACGATTCACAACTGTTCTGTTCTGTTGGGGCCTAGAGAGAAATGCCACCTCAGCATTGGTGGAGGGTCTACCCCTGGTGTTTGCCATGATTAGTCTATACTATTTTGCAAGCATCAGATATTATGACTCATTGCAAAATTTGCTGTCTGCTCAGCAACTATGGGCAGATGGAATCCAGCACTATTTTCTTTAGAAGCTTTAAATCTTTTTCTTGAAACTCTTGCAGTGTAAAATGTTACTTTTTTTAATATAATTGCATAATGTGGACATATTTTATTGCCTATTTGTTTTAAGTTAGTTTTAGTACATCTGTTTAGAAATGTTGCAACTTCATACTACCAGTCAGTGCATACAGAAGTGTTTACAGGAAACTTATCCACACAATGAGGGAAAGTTGCCCATCAGTACCTTCATTATTCTTCACGTATGCCCTTTTTGAGGAATAGTTGGCTTTGGGACCAAAATTAATCAGATTTTAATAATATCTTAATCTTCTATTTAATAGCATCAGCAATTATGCTATAAATGGATTTACTTTATCCTGTCTTAGTATATGAAATGAAGAATGGCTCAAAACCTGCTTAAGAGCTGTAAGGAAATCAGGAGATTAGCTCCAAAACATAGAATGTAGCCTGCTATTTTTGTTATATCCATCACTGCTGCTTCACTGCCTCAACGACATAAATGCTGACCTGAGAGATTTAAAGTTAAAATTGATAACTAATATTCTCAGAGGTGACGGAGCGCACTCTATTGTAAGTCCACATATAATTTCTGGAAGGTCAATGGCTTCCATCATAGCCTTAATAAGTGATATCCAACTCTGGCAGTTTGGTGCATGATGGTTTTTTTTTCTTTTTTGTTGTTGTTGATTTGGTTTTCAGTAAAGTCCAATATGTTGGCAGCAATAACGTCCAGCAATCCCATAACCATAAAATCATGACACTGAATGTTATGTTTATGATTATTCAAGCTTTTTTTTTCTAGTATTGTACTCGAGCTGAGTGGAAAATAAGAAATGTTGTTGACTTGTTGTGTTTGTCTGTGGAAAAGAGGAGGTGAAAGAAAATGCGTTATGGACAGCTGTTTCTTTTCTTGCTGGTTGATGTTATAAAAATCATTTTGGGGTTTAAAATTAATGGGCAGTAAGCCAAGCTGTGAACAAGCAGCTCTGTGAATGCTGTCACTGTAGAGGCCATTATAGCGTTCCATTTGAATGATAAAACCCCTTCAGAACAAGCTTGGTGCTGCATGGGTGCACGACTGCCCACCGGACAGCAGGGATAGGTCTCATCTGTGAAATGGTTGAATGGAAGGCTGACCAGGCATCGCTCTCATTATTAGACTTGTCACTGTCACTCACGAAAGCGTGAGTGACACAAGACCCTATTACCCTCCAGGATTCATCTCCACCCTTCACAGACAGAGCAGGTCCTACAGTCATCACTGGGACGGGTGGAAGGGTGGTGAAGAAAAACGCTTCAGCAGTCTCATTAAAGTACCCCCACCAATTACCTTTTGTTTCTTTCACAATCTGTTCCGGTTGCACTCACAAATGTGATTTTATTTATGTTTTTATAGTTAAATGATCGTTTTTATTAATGAGATCTTTTCATTCTTTTGCCAACTGAAAAAAGGCTGCTTTTCAAATAGCCGGTAAGTATGTTAAAGCTGGTTTTCCCCAGAGAAAAATTATCTACTTAATTAAAAGGACCAGCAGGAAAGGCCCGGAATCATGACGGTATAATTATAAAAGCCCCATTTCTGTTAATCCTTGGCTCTGCAGCGAGGAGCCTCACATCATGGAGCCAGGCCATGGCCACCAGTTAAGCAATGAGACCACACAGAGCCTTTACAGTTTGAAGCAATGATGAGCTTTGACTGAGAATCTGCAAGGCTGAGAGGAAACCCCAGAGGTCTGTTTGAGCTTTTTCTTACTGAATTGAAGCCTGGGGAGAAAAGCTCATAAGATGCTTTATGAAAGACAAGGAGTGGACAGGCAAATTATTGGACTATTTATAGGTCAGGTCGATAACATGTCAGTCACATTGAAGGGTATTATTTAACCTGTCTGTAAGGTAAGTTTTTACATATTTTAATGTAGATACGCTCGCTAAAATAAGATAATTAATAAAAATATATTTCTTCAACTTCCACCTTACAAGACAAACCTGTAGACTACGACCAAATAAAATGGTGACATCTCAGTGCTTCTGATATTGAACCAAAACTTGTCTGGTACAAGTCTGAGATAATCTGAGATCCATCAGTTTATTGTTTCAGACGAACAGCAGAGTCAGTTGGCACAGCACAACTATGACTGAGCTGTCTGCTGTTCTACAGCCAGGTTATATCATCTTTTCTTGTCAGTGAGCTGTTGCAAAATTTATTTGTATATTTGTTTATTTAGTTATTTATTTATTCACCTGTCATCTCCAGCATCATGACAGTATTTATAGCACCAAAAAAACAAGTCAATAAGCCTGAATTTCAAAATATATGTAAAAATGCAAGCACAAAGTCGAAGTCTCAAATCTGGATTAACACACCCAGACAATGTATTATAAGGGTGATTTACTCCTGCAAATATATACTCTGTATTATTCACATTCATTGTACTCATGCATGTTATTTTCAGGCTTTGACCCAGAAATAACAAAAGAGACCAGCATTTAGAAGAAGAAACCAGTAACAACAAACCAGAATGATAGTCTGCATCTTATTTGAGTAACAGTAAACAGTGTACAGACTTACTAAATGGGGGTCTGATCTACCCCCTGACATCGTAGCACTTTGCTTCAACTTAAACATGCTGAAACACACAACTTTTCAGTTGTGTGTTTCAGCATCACCATCAGAGCCTCCACATTGCATGTGCTTTAAAAAGAGTAGAAAAAAGGGAACTATGTACATCTTTTAGTCCTGGGTGGAATATGCTTGCAGAAAGTTCATTTACATCCAGATTATGTTTCTTATTGACCAGGCTGACTGATGTCCATAACCGCTGCAGTCTTTTTTTGCATCACTGAATCCTGAACATTGAACAACCGAGTGGTTGTGATATTAACAGGTTATTTAACTGGTTTAATAAAATAGAAATAGCATAGAAAAAACTTATTTTTGTTGTAACTCTTTAAAGTAAAGAAATGCAATTCTGTCATCAACATTAAAAATTAGCCTTGGCTAAAATGCTGCAGCATGTGCCATCATTCATGGAGCATACTTGTCTCTATCACATAAAAATACATTTTAGAAAAATAAGCTAAATAGGTCTGATCAGATTCAAAGTCAAAATATGTTCAAAGTTTTGTTTATTTTCATTATCAGGTGTTGTACTGGAGATATTTACCAAGCTATTAATCATGGCAGGGCATTTGTGCTGAGCTTAGTGTTTGCACGGAGGTGGGCTCTGCATTTTGCCGGTTCGCCTCATTGCCGGGGCCTTTGATTTGTGTCTCACAGCTGGGCCTGGGGTAGACGTTTAGTGGGCAGCTGCAAAGGCTTAATCTCTCCTCTGCTGACACAGACTCAATTAATAGATAGCACACTTTGGTATTCTGCAAGAAAGTTGTCAGGGCACCGTCAGATAAATCACTGAAAAGGAATTCATGCTGGCTATCAGAAGCTCTGGCCTCTGTGACCTGCTTCTCTTTGTTTGCTACTTTGAGTTACAGTGGGGGTAATGATTTTTTATTACACGGCACACAGAGTCTTTTTGACTTTGCTTTCATTGCTCTGATTTGTGAGATGATGTTAAATGAATCTCCATTATTCTGGCTTTGTTTTTAATGCAAAATAATTTCTTATGATAGTTGTAAGTTGTTTTAAATGAGAATTTCAAATGAAGCTTTAACTTGACCACTTTAGACTTTAATAGCTTTGACATCAGCATTCAACTTTTTTAAGTTAACAAAAGGAATTCATGGATTCAATTCGAATTTAGTTTTACCAAAAATCAGAAAATATCTATTACACTGCTAAAAAAAAAAATAAAGGGAACACCTAAACACAATGTAACTCCAAGTCAACCACACTTCTATGAAATGGAACTGTCCACTTAGGAAGCAACACTGACTTAACAATCAGTTTCACACGCTGTTGTGCAAATGGAATGGACAACAGGTGGAAATTACAGGCAATTGGCAAGACACATCCAATAAAGGAGTGGTTCTGCAGGTGGTGACCACAGACCACTTCTCAGTTCTGATGCTTTCTGGCTGATGTTTTGGTCACTTTTGAATGCTGGCGGTGCTTTCACTCTAGTGGTAGCATGAGACGGAGTCTACAACCCACACAAGTGGCTCAGGTAGTGCAGCTCATCCAGGATGGTACATCAATGCGAACTGTGGCAAGAAGGTTTGCTGTGTCTGTCAGCGTAGTGTCCATAGCATGGAGGCGCTACTAGGAGACAGGCCAGTGAAGTGGAGGAGGCCGTGGGAGGGCAACAACCCAGCAGCAGGACCGCTTCCTCCCTCTTTGTGCAAGGAGCAACAAGAGGAGCACTGCCAGAGTCCTGCAAAATGAGCTCCAGCAGGCCACAAATGTGCATGTGTCTGCTCAAATAGTCAGAAACAGACTCCATGACGGCCTGACGTCCACAGGTAGGGGTTGTGCTTACAGCCAACACCGTGCAGGACGTTTGGCATTTGCCAGAGAACACCAAGATGAGCAAATCTTGGTGTTCTCTGGGGAACACCACCCTTTTAAGATTATTTACAGGCTGGTTTTCCCCTGGGGAAGCCACCATTTCACCAGACCTAAATCCAATGGAGCACATCTGGGACATCATGTCTCGCTCCATCCACCAACGCCAAGTCGCACCACAGACTGTCCAGGAGTTGGTGGATGCTTTAGTCCAGGTCTGGGAGGAGATCCTTCAGGAGAACATCCACTGCCTCATCAGAAGCATGCCGAGGCATTGTAGGGAGGTCATACAGGCACACGGAGGCCACACACACTACTGAGCCCTAGAAATATTTCATTCATTCAGATTTACGTGTTACTTTAGTGTTCCCTTTATTTTTTTTGAGCAGTGTATTTTTTTCCATCCACAAGCAGATAATCTTCAATACAAATATAGTTAATACGTCTTTTCATCAACTTGTTTGCAAGTTTGCCACAGTGGAAAAGTTGTAATTGCATCCATTGGCTGGTTAAAATGATTATTTTTCAATCTACTGGTAGTTTTTTTTTTTAAAGTTCTTATGAGTGATTTGTTTCGTGCTGTAGATAACAAGCTGGGCATTCTCGGTTTTGAGCAACGAGGAGTGGGTTGACAGATAAGACAAGTAGCAATACAACTCAAACAGTGGAAAGGAGAAAAGACTGTTTTCTCCATTTAAAACTACTCAACACTGTAAACTTTCAGCAGTTCAAGAGTACACGATATTGTGTATTTTTTTATCACTTCACTTTGGCCTCAGACATGTTTTTACTTTTACTGTATTTTCTCAGCTGAAGAATGTCTTTATTACACAGCTGATAGGATGTCACCACACACACACACACACACACACACACACAAATGACCGGAGTCTGCAAACTAGTAAAACCACAATATTTTTGTCAAAGCAGTGAATTAACTGATGCCAAACTCAATCACTGTAAAAATCCACAATATTTTTTTTTTTCCAAAACTCTTTAAAAAATAATTAAGTTTGAGTGGAGTAAAATTGTGAAACTAAGTTTTTAATTTGTAAGACTCTGACTTCTCAAAGCCACTTTAGAAAGAAAGAAAACAATACACACTTTAAAGTTTTATTTGTTTTTGGGCAACCTGCTGTAAAGAAAAACTGAGAAAAACTTATTTCATATTTTTTTTATGTTGTCTTTTGCATCTCTTATCATGCAGTTTAAAATATGTTTTAGTCCATGAAAAGCTACATATGCATGTACATGCATCCATTTTCTTTTCTTAACCATATATTCCAATGAAGGGTCACGGGGAAGCTGGAGCCGACAACAGCAATCATTTGATGAGAGGCAGGGTCCACCCTAGACAGCTCACCAGTCCATCACAAGGCCATATGCATGTCATTCACTAGTATTTAGCAATTATGCATTTGTAAGTGTTTTATTTTTGTTATATTTGCAAAATGTGTCAGTTATTCATGTTTATAAATTATTCCTATTGATTTTTCAAAGTTTAAAAGATCATATAGATTATGCTCAGGCCTAACCACTCTCAAATGCTATAAAAAGAAACACCATTACCAGAATATTCTCTTATTGATACTGATCAATTGCAAATTAATAAGACTTGTGCCCCTCTGGAAAGGATGCCATGAAGCTAACCCATACCTATGTACCCATAATAAACAGTAAACTGTAATGCAAATTTAAATATCAGTCAGTAGAAAAGCAAGTCAAACCCTGTTATTCAATTTGATCAGCTTTGCTATATAAAGTTGTTTTATCTGTAGGCGGGGTACCATACTGCATACTCATTTTAAGGAAGAAACAATAGGTGAGCTTTGACTCGTATTCAAATTAGCGTGGCATAACAACGGAGCACATAGCATGCATGCTAATGTAACCAGTTTGTTCCGTACATGCATACTAATCAGTTTGCTCTTCAGACATAGCAACATACCACACATCCAGCTTTAAATTAGTTAATTCATTTGAATTATTTTTAACCTATAAAGACCCAACCTATAAAAATGATTAGATAAGTTCAATTTCATTAACATGAGGTCTGTATTTATCCCTTTAAGAAAATGTATAATATAAATGTACCAAACTTTATCGGGATATTTACCATTTATTACTATGTGATATTTAAAACATTTTTTAGTGTAATCTTCTGCTTTTCTGCTGTCCTTTTTTCTTTTTTTAATTTTATTTGGATCCCCATTAGCTTGCGACAGCTAGCTACAGACATTCTCCTTAATGATGTTCATATTCACAAACCCCTCCATTAAGGGTCAGAAACACAAAAATGACATCGTGTTCCACAGAATTTTATGCAAAGCTCACACCATAAAGTGATGTCAAATGTCTCAGAAACTGTATGTATTATATATGTCACACTGGGTTCTTATGGGCTAAGTTGCAATAAATTTATATGAACGGTTCAATGTTGGAGATATATGATTAGGAAATAAAGGAGATTTAAATCAATCAGAAGTTTTTATACAGATTATCATTACTATTTCAGTGTGACAGCAAGTGGGATAATTATTTTTTTTGTTGTTTTTTTTTTCATAATTATCATCATTAGTTTGAGTAATGAGATTTATGTAATTTAGTATTGTATGTGGAGACTCCTGGTAAACAATGTCTGAAAAAGTGTTCTGTGCTCACAGTTGAACTTTACAGATGAAGGTACTTGCCCTAAAGCCAAAGGCTTAGCTTAGGTTACTCTCTCTTCTTATTTTAATTTCCTTATTTTCTTTTGGGCAGATTTTGAAGTGTATCTCTTCCTTTTTAACAACGAAAGACAATCTACATGGATTGACTTTCACAATGAAACCACTGAAAACAAACTAAACCGGTGAAGATTACTTCTTATTTTATGCGTGCTTCGTCTGCTACCATGCTTGTTCTCACAGGATGTAATTTAAGGAGAAGCTGTTTAAAATGAATGTTAAAAACTATGTAGGGAGAATGAAAAAAAAATTGTTTATTCCATGTAAGAGCTTAGTTTAATCAGTCTCATCTTCAGTCTGTACAGTTCTGATGTTTTCATCTTTCATGTCTTGTGTAGAATGAGAGCAAGTAGCCTGTGCTGCTCTGCAGGATGATTTATTCATTGCATATGTTTCTAGTTCATTTCGCATTGTGCTTTTATCAGTGCAACACTTTAGTTTGATACTTATATTTCAGTGAATTTTATTTTTTATTTATAATTTTCTTTATTTCTTTTTAAGTTTTTTTTTCTATTTTAAAGCTGAAAATGCACATTAAAGACAGAGCAGTGGGTGGTTTGCTAATACTGACCACATGATATTTAAACAGAAACAATCAGTCTAATGAAACATATCCATTATTGTGGCTTGCAAATATAATCTGGTCCATTAATCATTAAAATAAAAATTATCAGCATAAAAAAAACATAAAATACAAAACATAATAGCTGTACGCTGGAAACTAAATCTTATTCCCTTGTTTGTGATATATTAAACTTGGGATTGGATTTACATGTGACCCTGTCACTTCTTTAGGATAACTGAGCAAGGAGTTGATGGACAGCAAGGACATATTTAAATATAAGTCTTGTTGTTGATGCCACACGTCATATAACTTAATTCCAATGTCAAAAATGTAAAAAACCAAAGCATTAAAAACAATAATTTTAACATGACACCATAAACCACGAGGTTCTCTGCCTACCATAGAATCCTTTTACAAGCTGAACAGAACATGAATTGAGTTAAATCCACTTCCTATACGTTTCCGTTTAAAACACATTAAGCTTAATGATCAAGAAGTGCGAAACCGTGATGACCTTTTTGTTCCGTAGCTTTCTTTGAATTTGGCATGCATCTTGTGCTGCTTTACAAATGTTAATATATTGTACATGGTTGTAGGCTTTGCAGAAGAAGCGCCTTGCACCAGCAAACTCAAAGGACCATGCATAATAGCAACAGCTGTTCATGCATTCTAATTCAAAGCAGTGGCCTTTCATTGAAAATCTCCATCTTTCTTCATTTCCGCAATTACAAACTTGCCAGAGAGTTTGGCTTAGAGATCCAAGAGTCTGAAGCAGCAACCATGCTTGTTTTCTCTCTTCACCAGCCTCAACGCTTGCTATTCAGATTGCTCCATAATTACATGCATTTGTCTCGTCCTGTCTACTGTTGTTGCTTCTCAGAGCACTGCATGCTTTGAACAAAGTGCTTCTGTTCCAACTCTCACCTCTAGCCAGGTTGTTCTTAGAAAAGCCATCCTTTACCTTCATGCAGCAGGCTCTCTTGGGTAACTCAAAAGATGAACTTTGTGCAGGGAAGTCATTTATGATGAAATTGGCCAGGATCTGCTCAGGGGCAATGTTTTCTAGCCGTGTTTTCACAACATTAATGTGTCCCTTATTAGCCTAACTTCTCAAAGAGGGCAATTTCTTCAGGGGGCGACATTTAATTATGTCTGGGGGAAAATGTGTATTTGTTCTATTGATTCCAGATACTCCATCTCAGGAATTCTGGCTGCTTGTTAAGTGTTACAAATTCCTATATTTAATGTAGTTTTTCAAATAGATAGATTTGCTTGCTTTGCATTAATGTTAATTTTAAAAAAAGTAGCAAATCAATTTGCATCTGGTATTGACCATTCTAAGGCAAGCCCTTGAAAATCAGCAATGGGATTACGCCTTTGAAATCTGTAATAAGTAAGCCTTTTTTCAGCCAACAGATTTGCTTTTCACCAGCTGAGATGGGTACCAAGCCTACTGAAGGGCGATACTTCCTGGTGGTGGGTTACATGTTGAGTACCTTTGTAGTAGTGATGTACGGCTCTGTTAAACCCCCTTCACAAGAGCGCTTTGATGTAAGAACCCCTTGTCAGAATCAGCTGTCATGTGTTGTTTTACTTGTGAATCATCTTCAGATTATTCAGAAATGCTTTGATTCTTCAAGAACCTAATAATTCTACAATGTTTCAGTGTACAAAGACTTTAACCTTTAGGCTGCATCAAAATAATGATTTGATGTTTTTCTGTTGCATAACGATTTAGAGAAACTTACATAATTAAGGATACTTATAAAGCCAGAAATGCCACGTCCATGAGCTTACACTAACACTGGTCTCTCGTATCATCTAGCGTACTTTCTCTCCTTCAGCCCCCTCTTGTAACAGTGAGAGTAAAGCTTGGGTGCCAAAGGTAATCTAACCTGGGAGACGAGGCGATAATAGCCTCAGTGGCAGAGTGCTTGTTTGTAATAAGAAAGTGGATGAAGAGTCAAAGGTGAAAAATGAGTGTGATATTGAAGGAGGGAGAGGAAGCTGTAAAAGGAGGTTTGTGTTTATCTGTGATTATTAGTGAACCCCAGACTTTGAAATGAAAGGTTTTGAGATTCAGGCAGAGTAGTAGAGGACACAACAGTGAATTTCTGTCAGGCAGAAAAGCACTGTGTCAGCTTTGTTTGCAATTTGTGAAATAGGATGCTGACTGTGAGTCAGAATGCGACAAATAAGATCTTGCTAGATTGTACCCTGATTATGTTGCGGTGCACTTTGGCTGGCCACTTCTATAGCCAGAGATTTTAACATACTGTCAGGGCAGAGCAGATAACAATGTGCATTCATATGGGATCCGTTGGCTGTGCATTGTTTACCTTTGCAGTGTGGGAATACAGATCAAGATTGGTAAGTTGTGTAAACTACAAAAAAAAACAAAAAACAAAAAAAAAAACCCTGCAAACCGTACTGAGCTGCTTTGCATCCCAAATTTTGATGATATTTGGATTTTCATAGCTTATCAACTAAATACATTCTATAGGTAAACTTGTTGTAGTTTCATATCCATTCATTATTGGCTCAGTAAATGTGTAAGGCTCATTTAAGGCTTCATTTTGGGGTCAAGTTTATTTTATAGTGTTGCAGCACCCGAGTCTTACGGCATTTGACCAGTGAGTGTTTCCATCCTCCCTGGAACTGAGCAGAAGAAACCCCCCTTTCATGTAAAGAATGCAGGTGCTGTATTTCAGTGGGTTTGGGACAGAGTGACTGTGATGCCTCAGACATGGAGTGCCCCAACGACAACACAATACAGTTAAAACAACACATTTGAACTGGAGGGTTGTGGCCATCACCGTTGTCCCAGGGAGTTCAGCACGGCTGGGGTTTGGCACCGAGTCGTCCGCAGCTGTCAGACTCCAGACTTCCAACGACGGTGTCAGATGAGCTGTGGTAACCTAATCTGACATTCCTTTATGGCCCTAGAACAACAACATAAAGATTGTGTTCCCCTAACGCACCAGACCTCAGTTTTGCAAGTTCAGATTAGTTTTTATTTTGTTTGTTTTTTTTAATGCAGTTTCAAGTATCATCATAAATCTACAGTTTTACACAATTAGCTTCGTTGTCCATTATATTTAGAAATGGCAAAATAATTGAAAAATATGTTTCCTACAAGTTACTTTAAGGTTAAGTTAATTTGTCTTAAGGTTTCCTGTGAATGAACAACTAAACTAACGTGCTGTGCTTCGTTTGCCTCTACACCATTTATACTCCAGTTAAGCATAACAACTCTGTTATTGATGTAAGTCTTTGTTATTGTAGTGAGTTCGAAAATGTACCAGTACACATTTTTGAAATGTTTATTTTTCCAGAGAAAATGTCTCCAATCTTTGCTGAAATAGTTTTCAACCTGGAGCTGAACAGCAACAATAATAACAGAAAGTGGTTTGTTGTGTCATTAACTCTCATTCCTTCTTATTTTTCATTGTCTGGGGAATTGTGAGCCAAGTAAGCCTGAGGTATTTTGTATCACTTTGTTGAGTAACATCTGTGACTATCTGTTTGGTGCACTATTAGCTCAAATCCCTTGTTTACCTGGGTATTATAGGTAAAAATGGAGATTACCATCCTTTTCCTGGGAACTTGGTTACAGTGAAGAGTGAGCTCTGGATCCTGTTGCATCCAAAATTGCTGTGATTAGGGACACATAATCCAGTATCACAAGGGAATAACCACAATGGCTTGAACATATTCTACCTGACATTTAGCACAACCACAACTCTGATTGGCACTTGATTAGCAACTAATCCATGTCATAATCTCCTTCAGTGAAATTAGTTGAATGGAAAATGGTGTTGTAAATCACAGAGGTGCCGTAGTGGTGGGACTTTGATCAGTGTACAGCACTGAAAGTGCTGCGAGGAGAGAGGAAAATATGTTGTTGCCATGGATACTACAGCAAAATAGGTGAGAGGCAATACATGGTTCAAGAATTTGGTTGTTCCTGTTTGGAAAGCCTGGCTGTGGGACAGTGCTGGAAAAAAAAGTTTCAGTTTGCATTTCCAGCCTGTCTACATGAAGAGTTTGACTTTCCCTCATATGTAGACACTCAGGTTAGAGTTTAAGTCTACCTTATTATAAATGACAATTCCCTTCTGTTAGATTAGGGACTCATATTCAGACTCCTTCATATTCTGCCAGGTAAAATCCAGCTCACCCCCTTTTCTGTCTTGCCCACCCTGTGCTGCCTCCTCTGGCTCTAGTCCTGAACCTAACCCTCAGAGGAGTGGAAAATAATTAGGAGAGAAAATTGCTGCTGACACTATTTCTGAAAAGCAGGGTATTGTAATGAGAGCAAAGTAGGTATTCAAAGGCCTTGCTTTTCGGGCTTCTTTGGAGAAGCCTGGGGAGAGTAAGCAGAGCTTTGCTGAGTCCTTCATTCATGTGGGAACTGAGCCTACAGAGGACAAGGCAGAGGTGTCTTCAACAATGGCAGGAGCCAAGGTTACTGCTGAGTAACTAATTCAAACTACTCTAGACTGGCACACACACACACACGCACACACCCACACACACCCTTATCCCCTTTGTCTTTCTCAATATGTCTGTCCCTCTACTTGTTCCCATTATTTGTTCAGAGAGATGCTGTCCAGCCTCCGCTCAGAGTTATCTTCATTAGCTGTGTGGACTTGCTGGAGAGGCTGCTCTGGGAAGTTTTTCTGAGCAAAGCACTCAGAGAAGATGAATAAATGTTTTGTCCCACATAGGCCAAGCCTTAAGCAGTGGCAGGCTGCACAGAGAGATAGATGAGGTTTTAATCGTGTATATATATTTTGTAGAAAAGGCTGAGGAAGCCCAGTAGTAGTCTTGACAGAAGCAGATTCTGCCATATGAATATTATGCCCGTAAAATAAAATGTCAGCTAAGAAGTCTTAATATGGGTTGAAATGCAATTCTCACCTCTGACTGTGCATCACGTAGACAAGTGCGTGTTCATCCCAAGGCTTCACATGTGTATCAGTCTGAAAGCAGGGATAAGAGGGTGAGAGGTTGCTTTGATGTTTCTGCAGTGCTGTGATGCAGGTGCATCATCTGGATGTTGATTGAACATTTGAATTTCATGATGGCATTTAAGTGAAATGTAATAGGGACACGGGCATAATGGCTTTAAGGAGTCCTTTTAAGATTACTCAAACACATGGGGCTACTAATGACAGCAAAGCTTCATTAGAGACATGGAGCTGCTTTCTATTTTGGTTAGATTTCACAGCTGCAATATGAAGCTTAGTTTTTTGTTGTTTTTTTTATTAAATTATATGTGAGGGTTATTAAAGTAATAAAAAAAAAAAAAAAAAAACACTTAAATACAAGTACAACCAGATCTAGCTTTTCAGGGCTGTGATTTTTCATTGTGAACAGCTGGAGAGTGAAGTGATGCGTCCTCCTTTCTGAAGTTGAATGTAAACGGCATTTTTAGTTAATGAGAATCTGTAGTTGCCTACATAATGTTGCAGGCATCCATAATGTCAAAATCTGCTGGGAATAAGGCTGAGATCCAACTTAAATGAGAAAATAAATTGATGGTCAAATTGCATGTGGGTCATTCCTCCACTTATGGGAACTCAGAACTGCTTTTAGTTGTCTAAGTAATGGACATAAAAAATATATATGTATAAAAAAAGCAATCAAGTTAGCATTGTCTCACAGAAAGTGTGCGATGCAATTGAATTTGTGATTACAGAGTGCATTTTGAAACCTATCTCTGTCTCTCTGCTTCCTTACCTCTTCCTTTATATCTTTCTCAGACACACAGGCAATAAACATACCTATTACCCACAATGCATCTGCTATAAAGCTGGTAAATTAAATCTGTGGGTTTACCATCCAAGATTCTGGCCACCAGCCAGATCAGTTCAGCGTCTCTTTTCTGTTTTTGAGGCACTGTGAACAAATTTGCAGGCTTTTAGAGGCTTGCTGCCGCGGCATGCACAGTGACACACGTTAGCACCAGGGGAAAAAAAAAAATGTTGTGGAGGACAGGAATAGCAGTGAAATGGAAGCTGAAGCTATTATCTACAATCTCTTTCTTCAGCTGCAGAGATGAAACACAGAAGCGTGCGTGGTTTTTGCTGGCTGGGTTCTTGAGGTGCTTATAGGTAAAGGATCAATCATTCTTGCTGGTGATCAGTGGAAGCATCTGTGCAAAGCAGACTCCTGTGAGAACAGTAAACTAGGAGAGGGCAGTGTTACTTTTTCCTAACCTGGCTGCCTTAACACAACCATAACATGTACTCCTGTTTTATTTTTCCATGCAGTTTCTTGTAGTGTGTTTTTTTCCCCCTTTCAAACAATCTAATTAATTTTACATTATTCTTAAAATATACTTGCACTATATTGCACTAACTATACTCCTCTATCTGTATCTTGCACCTGATGCAAACTTCACACCTCCTGCATACCAGGAGGTGTGTTTCATGCAGCTGAGATGGCTGCCAGCCACTGAGGATTACTGAGGCTCTCTTTGTCCATTAAACTATGGAAAACTTTCTCTACTGTGCTAAACGTTGTTAATAATTCCAAAGTACACACTAAGAATTAATCACAGCCGTTTCATAAACTTCCTACGGGTGCTTT
This sequence comes from Telmatherina bonti, assembly GCF_933228915.1. NCBI lineage: Eukaryota > Metazoa > Chordata > Actinopteri > Atheriniformes > Telmatherinidae > Telmatherina > Telmatherina bonti. Next base: position 21,371,696 of record NC_136629.1, read on the forward strand.
TGGATCCACTGTGAAGGGGAAACTATTTAGATAATTTAGTATAACATAAAACACTAAACTCAAAATGCTCCGGTGCTTTTAGTTCAGCCTTTTGTATTTAGCCGTTCATGTTTGAGAGGTGTTGTGGAGCAATTGTGATGCAAATAAGAGCGGCTGATGATCACGGACAAGCTTGCTTGCACAGTTGAGATTATAAAAATGCCAAGCCTACTGCCGGTATTACATCTGCTCTGTGTTGTGTTAAGTAGCTTTCATTGTCACCGCAGCGATCGCTCTGCATATCCACATCACTGTCAGACTCATGTTACTTTTTTGAAAAGCCATCAGGATTCGTCTCTGTCAACTGCCTGTCCCTCACTCCATTAAAGATGATTGATAGAGCTTGAAAATCTTCCGCCCAGCTGTTGTCGTTGACTCATCCCTGAGAAATAGAAAGGAGCGCAAAAAAAAAAGGACCATCCCTCATCAAAAGACCCTTTTATCTGTGCTGACGATATGCAGCAAAATACTTTTTTTTTTTTTCAAGATAATGTATACTAATGTCTAGCCTTTATATTTCCCAGTTTTCTTTCCTGCCTCTGTACATGAATGATTATTGGGTTCCAGATGAACATACTGATTAGTGTCATTTTTCTCTTTTTTTTTCTCAGAGCATTAAAGGAATATGTGAATGTACTGCAGGCTGTCTTAACAGTTTATGTGTGATAGTTAAACTCAGAACTGTGTTGACCCTTTTATTGGTCAGTTCTCCACAAAGACAAACCAAAGGGAACAAAAAACGAAAAGAAAAAAAACACGTCTGCTTGTCCAAGTGCTTCGGTGCCTTATCCTGGATCTGTTATCCTCTAATGGCTTGTGGATTTTTACAGGACAACTTGAAGAGGATTTTATGACGTTTCAGTGTGATTGATAACATGCTCACGGAGGGATGTCAGGCTTTCAGAGACAGATAATGTGGATTTCTATCTCTCTGCCTTCTTGTGTAAGACATGCCATCAATCAAGTGCATCATGCCCTTAACCTGGTAAAATTAAAATCTTTGGTAGGTAGAGAGGGGCGGCCGGCAGGGTCTCCATAGAACCAGGGCATACGCATCAACGGGGAACACGACAGAATCAGAACACAAATCCGAACCATAACGGGCTCACCACAGGGAACAAGGCAGAAAATACAGTTAATGATCTGACTCTATATTGCTGTTGACAGTAGAGAGGGATTACAGGAAGAACAGTCTCATTTTCACCATGTGCGGAGGCGTTATTAGATCCTAGCCCAGCTAATTTCATTCCTGAACTTGTCAATATTTACCAGCAACAGGCACAACACACTTGCAGACCCGGTCTCCCTGCAGAGAGGAAAACCAGAGCAAAGTCGATTTTAAAACCTAAAGATTCAGTTAGCAGAATAAGCTCGCAAATCTTCAACTGGTTGATGCTTGGTTTGTTTTCACACAATAAAGCACACACACACACACACACCCAGCTTGATTGAGATACGTGGTTGTGTCTATTTTTTCCTCCTCATGTGGGCCTTACCTTATTTTGTGCATTTGTGTGTTTCAGTTGATGGCTGCATACACAAAGCGGCAGGGTCCTGTCTGTATGATGAGTGTTTCTCACTAAATGGCTGTGAAACCGGCAAAGCCAAGATCACCTGCGGCTATGATCTCCCTGCAAGATGTGAGTATCAGTAATTAATGTCATTTTTTTTGATTGCTCGGTAATGTGCACACTGGAGCTTTGCAAGGATGAGCTCTAATCAGGACTGTTACCATTGAGGGCTTCATCACCTGACAGTAAAGACTTGCTGCTGAACATTGGAATATTGTTCTTGTACTCTTCAGTGATTAAATCTTATGTTAGTTTTTATAAAATGAGTAAAACTTTTTCAAATCGAACACTTCTGGAGCAGCTGGTGCACTTCTTACACAATGACCCTTTTCTGAACTTTCCAAAGAGTGAAAAGGAAATGTTTGTTTAGTGAAGTTTGGATTCATATGATCATACTTCAAATGAAATCTACATCTGCACATACATGCCACAGATCTGTCATGTTCATGTACAATGGTAGCATTGTTGTCCATTTTAAAAACAGAGTGGAATGCTTTTAATTGTATTTTATTATTATTTTCATTGACCGTTAAAAAATTAAATGATTTACTTGTGAATAACATTTTGAAACAAAGAGTAATTTTTACAATAATTCATATAATTGGTGCTGACTGGATGAGATTCTCCTCTGCACACAAACAAGAACATTAAGGGAGGTATTAGTTGCTTGATTTGATTGATTTTTCATCCCTGATTTAAGCGGTTAACAGATCACATAACTGTTACTGTCAGAGACTAAATCACATAAGAAAGGAAAAGCATTGTTTTTGTTTTTTGTTTTTTTTTGTTGTTTTGTTTTTTTTACTTATTATCATTATTTGAGTTGTTATTTTCCTAGCTGGGTTCCACATTTAAAAATTGTCACAAATGTCTTTCGCTGCTAATTTGAATTAGAAAACATGAAAGGATGGAAGAAATGTCACTCGGTGTAATTCGGTCGAGACAAGCGTCCCAGCAGTCCTAACCTAACCCTGAAGGATTTCTGTGAGACAGCCAAGAGAAGACATTGAGGCTCAGATGAAATTAGGTTGTGTTAATACGGTATGTCGTAAAGATGTCAAACAAATGGAGCAGATAAACTCTGAGTCAGTCTTGTGGGCAGCCAGTTCAAGTGTGTTCAGCTCCAAAGCAAGCTGCACCTTGACAATTTAATAACCACCAATGTCATCTGGGAGCAATCACGCTGACTTCGGGTGCTGTTGTTGTTATTATCTCTGAACAAAACGCCGTTTCTATGCAGATAACTGCAGAAGTCGGATTGGATTTCTTTTTCAGGAAGAGTTTATGTTTGAATCTGGTGTTACTTTGTATTGGAGCTATCTCGAGTCCCAGCTGGTAACATTTCCAACCCACTGTTTGTTTGTTGCTGTTTTTTTATTTTTATTTTTTTAATTATTAATTTCTCCCTGTGACATGTACATTCCACCTACAAACACATCATAAACCTGTTCACCCCCTCACTACAAAACAAATGAAATAAATAAGACAACGGCTTCCACATTTCTAAACTTGGATTAATCTTTAGATGTGACAAGCAGGCATCAGGAGAGAGTAAAACCTTGCAAGGAATTACAGAGACGTGATGCATAGATTATTTGACAGTTAATATCTCATTAATGCGCTACTGCTGACAACACACTTAATTTTGATATTTGTAGCTAGCAACAAAGATGGATTGCTGTTTAATTTAAGAGAGGTGACTTTTGAAGCTGAAAAAGTATTGCGAGTGTCTGAGTAAGCCTTGGATCTGAACAGACTTACAGTGAAGAATTTATACAGAACCTAGAGCGGACCTCTTGTGGATCCAGTGAGGGAAGGAAAATCAACTCAGCAGCTTTTTACTAATAAGCAGCAATTTCTTTTGCAGGAAATCACTGAATAATTGAGGAGCTATATTAAAAGTCATTTTCTATTTTCCTTGCTTGTCAAACAAAATGAGAGGATTATGGTTGTTGTTAGTATTTCTGTAGGCTGCCGGATGTAAAGGCTTTAAAACAGCAAATTCATTTCTTTAAACACAAACACGTCAGCATTTACCTCTGGACAAACACGTTGACTGTATGAAGTGCCTCCACTGTAAAAATGCCGTGACCTGTAAGGCATAACATTAACTCCCACAGTACTTTTTTGCATGACCAACAACTTCGAAGACGATGCATGTTTACTGGCAGACATGTTCATATCAGTTGTTTGTCTTCTCCTAGCTTGTTTTCCTGTTGACGTTTTCTTGGAGTCACAGGAACCCAAACAGGTTGGCTGTTTGCTTTATTTAGAGTTTTCCGAACATTAGACTGTTTTAGTCAATGTTTAAAATCCATGAATGCTTGGTGAGAGGTTGAGCTTTCCTTTGGGTAAACCCCTCTGGAATCCATTCCACTGTATGTACTGGGAAAAGAGGAAGTCTTAAGACACAATGAAATAAGCCATCCAATTTGGTTATTTTTTGTAAGAAAATGAAAAATTGCCGTTCAAGCCTAATGCTCCAAATACCTGGTATAGCAATAAAATGCTTCCTTGTGTTCTGGAGAATTACTGACTCTCCACATGGAGGAAAGCAATTGATCTGAAATCAGAGATGTCCTTGTCTGGAGATTTGATGATCTGAGGTAGTGGAAAATGACTGGCTTAGCCCAAACCATCTTTTTCACCCCCCTTTAGACAAGAAAATTACTCTCTATTACATCTCACTAAGCAGTTTAGGCTGTGAATCCCGGCAGCAAATGAGCCTTTCCTTTAAGAGGGCTACGCACATGTGGGGCTTATTATTATGGAGCTGGCCCAGGATTATTAATCAATGACAGTAATTACCCACCTACCATAGCAGAATAACTCCAACAGAGACAAGGGTGGGGGAGAAATGTCTGTTTTATCAATCTGGCAAGGAAATTGTCTAGTTGCCCTCTTTTTAGATAAATTGCTTGTTTCTTTAAGAATTACCAGTCTAATGGAAAAAAAAGAGATATCCAGTATAACTACAGTACAACTGTTGTTGCATGAGCGCTGTTGTTCCCTAGACATGTTAGAGATACTTCTATTAACTTTTTATTGTGTTGTCCGAAGCAGATTGTTTAAAAATAGCTTAAATGACTTAGAATTTGTCTTTGTTCAATATTTTGTCAATATTTGGCATCTAATTCTGTAAACTCAAAATATAGTTTACATGAGGGAATTTACAAATATCCTATTTGGAATTGTACTTCCTCCTTTGAGCAGCTTTGTTTTCTTCTTCTTTGTTTTCTATGCATAACAGACTTAGTTCTTGACCTTAATTATAGAAAGTTTCCTGAAATGGCTTATATATTATGACTATAATGACTTATCGTTTAATTCTGTACTTTATCCATAAAACTGAGAGTTAACTCAGTCTCTTTCCTTATAAGTTTAATGTACACTAAGTGGTTGAAGGATCTGAAGTATTATTGCAGTGTAAATATGTGACACATGTGAGGGGGATGTGTGGTGGCTGGATTCTACAATAGAAATGACTGAATCCTATCATTATTATGCTGGTCCACAGGTCTGCACTAATAACGTTTAGCAAAGACCTTGTGGGTTAATCTGCACTTGCACATTTCAGCCTTAGCTGCCACAGTGGACCCACAAGGTATTTAGAGTTCAAACTTGAGATCTGTGTGAGAAAGTTAATGTTTGAAAAGAGCTCTTAGCTAGTGGGGGTGTTTTCACTCCCCAGTTTCATCTGAAATCTTTTCCCCAGTTTTGTTTTCCTCCCTGGGGCTGTTTTAGAGTGACAGTTCAAAATGTTTGTACTCTCGACCCGCAATTCCTTGAGCTCGAAGTACATGCTTTAAATAATGAATCACGGTAAGATACGAGACACTGAGGCCAGATTTTTACTTTATTGGATTGTTGTCATAACAATGGCCATTTCATTCCATTTCATTCTTTTAGCTACACATAAAAAAAAAAAAAAAAGAATTCAGCATACTTGAATAGATTTCAAGAACTCTCCATAAAAATAGTGGTTCCTGGCCTTTGGTATTTTGACAACTTACATCCCAGCCGTACACTGTGGAGAAACACCCTTATCCATCAAGCTTTGAGAGACCAGCAGACCTTTAATTACACTTTACTCTGAAATGGGATGCTGGCTGTTTTTAGCTACATCAGCTGGTGTCCAGTCACTGCACTGACTTCTTTGCACCCCTCCAACATGCTCTCCAGCTATGCAAGAGCATAACACACCTCAGCCATTTACATATGGAAATACTGTATATAAAAGTTGCTGTTTTTTCCATAAATGCCCACAGACGTTGATATCCCTGTTCAACACTGACAGTTAGCTGCCATAGTTCAGATCAATGCAGCTCTAATGGTCATTCTACTGACAGACCAGCTAGTTTTGCTTTCAACTTAATTAACTAAAGGAGTAATTTGCCTCAGACTGAAATTAAGTTTATCTTTGTCACTTATCAGTGAAAATGAGTCACCAGACTTGATGCTCCCATGTGTTCCTGGGTATTTTTCTTGTGCTATTTTGAAACATAATGTCTATAATGCCCCCATGTTTGTACACACAGTATATACTAATAAAGTTATAAAACTCAACAATGCTGCAAGGATCCAGATCTGCTGTTGTAACAAATGATGTAATATAAATGCCATAGTTTTGTTTCAGCCTAAGACTGGAACAAGCAAAACTGGGTTTTATAGGGTCATAGTTATGGAAAATACCTTCGGGAAACGCTACCCAATTCAAGTCCAGCTCCTCCTTTATCAACTACTTTCTTTGAGTGCAAAATAGGAGTCTCTGGTGTTTACTGTAACTGCACCTGTGCTAATAATACTAATCATCTGCTTGTGATAAATTTTTCTCCCTGATCGAGTGTGAGGAATCTTTCCCATGCCCTAGTTAATCTGCGAGACCAGGCCGCCTGTTCTGTCTCTTTCCACTCCACAAACCCAGATAAATCACAGCAAAGTACCAACTATTAGTGAGTGACATACAGCTCATTCTGATTGGATTACGCCCAAACACATTATCAGTCTGCTGAACTTGTTTATCAATGTAGTCTCCTACCCATCACATGCAGCATGGCTGACATTTTCAGAGGGCCATGGGACAGTCTGTAATTTGTTCATTTCGGTACAACTTCAGCTTTTCAAAGAAGGATGTCCTTCTGATCAGGAACTGCTGCCAAAATATGTCACTGTTTTTCCTAATGAGACATTTAGGGTTTTAAATGGATGGTTTTTTTTTTTTTTGTGGCAGTGATGTTTTCAGGATTTTATTAGTCCACAAATGCATTATCATATTTTATAGCAGTATGGGGAGAGAAAATAGCTAAATAATTATTTCATTACAAGTAGTATAAACTTTAACTGTTTAGATTATTTTAACAGCGTCTGTACACGATGCACTTTATCTCTGAATAACTGGTAAAGTAGACACGTTGTGACTGTTACAAGGTCTTCTTTTCACATTTTGCATTCAGTAATTATATTAAATAAATGATTTGCTTTACTAAAATAAATTAATTGCACTTAAGTGAACTCTTGAGGTCTTCACAATCCCAACACACACAAGGCGCTAAGTCAACATCTCTGCTGCTCTCTGTTAGCACACACATCATAAATGTCACTTCATCTCTTCCTGGCCACTCCATTCACCAGAGTTGGACTGCTGCAGACTTTCTCAGACAGTCTGGATCCTTTTACAGGTTTCTGTCTGGTGCCTCAGTCACTCACCATTTCACATGCTTTTTTTTTTATAACAATGGCTAGAAGAGAAGCACACTTTTTTCTTTACTTGTCTTTGTCAAGATTATAAACTAAAGAAGGAATTAAATTAAGGAAAGTAAAATGTGTAAAATGTAATCAAGCTTTGATGCATAATAGTTAATACCAGACCTTGCTGTTGGGAAAATTTTTAAACTCCTTCTGATCATAATCTAGATAAATGAATAATCTGACATCAAGGCGAGGCCAGTTATTTTATTTTTTAGGCATTATTTATCAGAGAATGTTTCCCCTGGTCTTTTCTATATTAATCAGCTCACTCTGGCTTCTCAGTGGAACAAAACAAACCTAATTTCACTGCTCATCTCCAAAAGCCAGAGTGTTTGTCTGTGTCCCTCTCTTTTCAGATATTTGTGCTTCCCTTGTTGGCTGGCCTGTCAGTCTTCCAGGCCTCTTGAGGACTGGAGTAATTTGGTAATTTTGCCTAAATGGTGATACTGTAATTATGTGGCATCAGCTGCCTAGCTGTCAGTGAGACGGCCAACGGTCATTCATCACCAGGAAACTAGAGGGGGTTGAGTTGTTTTTTTTTTTTTTTTTTTTTTTTTTTTTTGGGTATTGTAGGGGGGGATGGAGCAACGGATGGTGTAAACACTTGCAGAAAGAAAGCGCGGTGGTCTCTCCCAAAAAAAAAAAAAAAAAAAAAAAGGCAGAAAATAGGAGGTGAGAGGTCTTTGGAGTAATGGGGTGCAGGAGCATTTACAGCCTGTGTGGTAGGCTGGTTGTTTTACTGAGACTGGGTGTGGGGCATCAAGGCGTGCCTGAGCTGCAGAATTGACAGTGATGCATCAGGAGGGGGGTTTGTGATGTGAGACTGCTGGAAGGTCAGGTTTGAAGTAGAATGTGGCAGCAGCTCTAATGCAGTCCTGCCTTGCCATCACATACAGCCCCCATCTGTCCACGAGTAAGCCTGGCCTAATGAAGGCTGTCATTATAAAGGGCTCATCACCCAGCGGTGGCACATTTACACTCAGAGACAACCCTCACTGCCGAAGTGTTGGGGCTGCCAAAGTCTGTCATTTTTCTCTAAGTTGCTTTTAAATTTCATGTGACTATATATATATATTATAGTACCACAACAGTGTGGATTTAAGTCAAACCCTGGCATTAAATCAATAAAGAGTTCCAGTCATTTTACCAATGTGCAAAGTTGCTTCACCAAATTAACAGACTGTTTTTCAAATGTTTGTTTACTTTTTAAATAGATTTTACTGAACATATGTATGCATCCTGGGCAGAAAAATATGGAATAAAAACAGTCTTTACACATGAACAGTGGATCATTTCTTAGGATGCATCTATAGTTCACTCATTGGAAGCAACATAATGCCACGTTTTGATTAGAACACATTAAAAATGCTGGATCAGGTTATAAAATTTTATGTATACATATATTTATATATACACACAATATAGTTAAATACAATATAGTATACACATATACATGCACAGTATTATCAGCTGTAATTAAAGCAGCAGTTAGGCAGGCGGAAACAGTATAACTAAGAACTATGTAGTTATTTGAGGTCTTACTTGCTCATTGTACATGTTCATAAAGATTAAATGCTACTTATTTATGTTGTCTCTCTCTATGACCTTTTAGAGATATTATTAGAGAACTGGAAGAAAAGTCTGAACTGCACTGTGCAGGCTTAAATGTTCATACATGCCTTTTCTCTATGAGGTTTCTGGGAAATGCCAGGACTGCAGTAGACATGTAAAAATGGCTTTTAGTAATGAAACAGAAGGGTAGCTTTACTATACTTTGTGATCAAAAGAATGGTTTGTTGTTGCATGATGTCAGTAAGAAAAGTGGATTTGAACCAATGTGGTCACAAAAAACACTGGATTAATGTGGGTACAAAATTATGCGAGTCTGGTCCTTACAAACGGAGTTCACTGGTACAAGGTTATTGTTTTGTTTTTATTTTTATTTTCTCCAATCATAGCGGATAAAATTTAAGCATAAGTTCTGTTTAAAGGCCAATTTCCTGGCTATAGCAACAGTTCTGCAGTGTTAAGAATTCAGATTTTCTTTATATTGTGGCAAGAGTCATTTCTCAGGGACAATAGTAAACAATTAATGGGTGACTTGTACATAACTTCACAGGCGACATCAGTGTTGTTTTCATGAGATGAAAAGTGAAGTTTCAATCTGATGGCTTTGTTTACCTCTCATCCCAGTCTAAGGATAAAAACTAATTAAGGACAGGGAGTAGCAGATTCCTGTAGTGCCATTTTCACAGCTAATTATGCATGAATACAGCCTGCCTAAATAGTTGCTCCCTAGTCTTTGATGTTCTTTTTTTTTTTTTTTTTCCACTAAATTGCTATGGTTACTTCCGCTCATTAGGCTTTTAAGATTGTAAACGTTGACAGGTTTTTTTTTTTTTTTTTCTTTTCCTCCCCTTTTCTCTCAAACATCCCACAAGTTGTGTGTTGAGGATGCAGGGGGGGTTGGAGAAACTGGTATGAGCCACGTGTTTTTGTATGCATATTCCTGGATGGGTTCCCATTCATGGGTTTAATGTTGTGGATTTAGAACTGCGCTGCGGTTCTTAAAAACCATTAACCTTCCCATAAAAGCACATATGGCTCCCTATAAAGCCTAATGGAAAGCGAGGCCAATGTGCAGGGTCCCATGTGCTCCTTCAGGGGCACCACTCTTAAGAAATGCAGAAATGAGACTCCATAAAGGGAAAAGTAAAAGTTTTTTTCCCCTCTTTGACAGCAACGTGGTGTTGCTGGGTGTGTGCTTTGGTTTGAGCACTGTCTTAATCAGTGTGTCCCCTGGCTGCTGAAGTTTGGGTACGCTTGTATCAATTGTTTGTGCAAAAAGTTGGTCATAATTTGATAAAATGTAAATTCAGTGTATTGACAAATGTCAATAAATGTAAATGTACATTATTGTAATCTTTGACATTTGTTTTAAATTGTTGAAAGTAGTATTGCACTGGTCTTTGTATTCTAGGTTGTTTCATTAAACTTTACAACAGTCAAGGGAAATATGGATGCCAGTCAGAATTGCTTATATGCCTGCAACAATTGAACATACTGGTAGACATATCAGATCTGTTTTTGCAACCTTTGAGCAGCTAGATATAGTCCAGTAAACCAGAACATGTTGGCTTGAAAGTGTTTGTGAAATATGTAGGCCTGAGGTGCTGGTGTTCTTGCATCACACTGCCTCTGTTTCCTGGGTTGTTTTAAAGGCATTGCAAGGTGAGAAATGGTTTTGTGGCATGTAGTTTTATGGTGATCACCTTGAGTCGTCGCTCTGGCCAGGAGACCAGTGAGTGTAATGGATCTGCTGGGAGCTCTCAGTATGGATTTATGAAAGTGCAGTACTGCAGGAAAGGATCAGTCACCTGCCTCTGTTTTCCAAAGACCTCAATGAATAACAGCAGAATGCTAATCCAAGGTGACAGGGTTTTAAGAAACAATACACAAATACTGCTTTTGCTTCTGCTAGTTGGTACTGATCCATAAAGTTTACTTATGATGCACTTTAGGAAAGTCTTTATAACATGTTGAATTATAAATTGGAAAGAAGCTGCTGTAACTGCATGATTGGGTGAGAAGTGATCCCTCCATGCAAGTTTGCAGTATCCTTTCGGGGTAATTGTGCGCACAGTTATGCACACATACACATGCATTTCAGCATGTGACGAAGAACGTGACTGTGCACCGAAGGGGACCAGGACATGTCGGTAAAGGTCCCCTCCATGTGCATGGTGTTTAGTTTGGCAGGGCAAGCAGGGAGCGTCCGGATCAAGTTTCCCCCTCCTGCTGTCTAATTATTGACCCATCTGGTATTGTCTTTTCAATTGTTTCAATTATGATGGCACTGGTGTTGCTCAGCACCCTGGCGTCAAGGCATGCATAATTCATGCGCAACACCCTGGACTCCACTCAGAGCTGTGGGTTTGAGCTGAATGTCAATACTTCCTTACGCCCCCAGTGGAGCAGAGGGTTGTCTGTATTGACAGCAAGCTAGATAAGGAGAGCAAAACCAAGTGCTGCCAAAGACAGTGGATAGTGATGCTATCATGGAGCATGTCGGTGACAAGCTTTTTTTTTTTTTTTTTTTCTTTGTCTGTGTGTGTAGGTGCGTGCTTGTGTGTGTGTGTCATTGTGAAGTAAGCTGTCTTCACAGCTTGTGTTTGCTGTCACCCAATATGTGGCCTCATTATTGTCACCTCCAGACCTTTGAATCAATAGTGCTCAATTACTCATGAACCACAGACACAGCATTGTTTACTAGGAAATCAGAGGCAGCCAAGGGTTAACTCTCTCATCAGGGTTTTGACCACAGTAGAGTACAGAGGCAGGAGAAGGCTAAAAGTTAATCAAGAGGAAAAAGGTTCATTAAGAGATGTGAAGATGAAAAAGAGAAGGGGTCATATTTTTTGGCACCTCGCCGTAATGGAGGGGGGCTTCAGCGATGGCGCTGCATGACATCTGTAAAATGTGTTATTACTGGATGCAAGTGGCAGTTGTTTACCAACAGATTGGAGCTCAGCAGATGATCTAAAGGTTTCCATGTTGTTTTCAGTTGCAGGCTTATCTGCAACTGTCTTTTGACAAGACACTTCGTTATGACACACGAATTGTGGGGAATGCTCATGATGTCTGTATGAGCACTCAAGAGCGCCGACGCCATCTGCACCACTTTTTAAACATTATTTAACAGCTTAGAATTTTAAGTATGTTATTTTCTCCCAGTTGAGTCACTGGTTTCTTTGCATATCAATTTTTCATTTCCATCATTATGGACATGGACGTCTCATTGATTCAGTACTTGTGGGCCCATGTGACTCATTCAGTATTCATACAGTGACCCCCTCACAACAACTCACCTTCAGTTGCGGCGGGGGGGCTCTCAGGCACACTGGTCGACTGGCCTTCAGTTCTGTTTCTAGTCCCCCTGCAGTCAAACTGGATGTGCATAGAATAAGCTGTCAGAACCGTAACAAGACAGATTTCATTCTGAAAGTGCATCTCTGAAGACCTCAGCCTGCAAGGGCTAAATGATGCTTCTGCCTATAGGGGAAAGTCCATTCTGGGAATATTAACCCCCTGCACCTCATTCAAGGACATTTGTTTAAGTGAAAAATTCAATTTTGTGCTGTGCTGACATCACTAGTCATCAGCATCAGTGATAAGATGAGCTGTGCAAGTTAATAATCTATTAAACATCGCACATATTTAATGTGAAAATGGGAACTGTTACATGATTTTCATGGGATCTGTGCTGTTTGCTTTGCTATAATAAGTGTCCAATTTGCCAGTTTGGCACTTGTTGCCATTTTACCAACAAGTCAGAAACTTTTGTTCATTTCTCTTCCTGTTCTTAAATTGGGGGTTGATTCTAGGATCAGACCTCCAGGGGTGTTTAGCAAGCATGTGACTGTTCAGCCTTCCTAGTGGGTTGAACATGTCAGTGGGTATGAATAAATTTCTATATATGGTTATTTTTTTCGCAACTATTTGAAATCAAAAGTATCTGACTGCAATCACTTTACCTGATGTTAGTGCTGCAGGTCAACTTAGGCTGACAATCTGCTCACCACCAGATGGGGAGGATGACATTTCAGTTAATTGACTGTGGTCTATCAAATAGTTTCTCTCATCCCTATCTCATAGCCAGACAACGATTGCCCACATGAGTTTGTCCCACCGCTTTTCTCGTACATCTCCATATAGGCTAGAGGGCATGGTCCTATCACTCTTCTACCCAGACGCCCCTTGAGTGATAAAGCATTGAAAATGGCTGACACCTGAAAATAAGGAATAGGGAGTGCATGTGTTCAGAACGATCATTTCTTTACTGATACATATTAGAAATATTAATATTGATAAATATATTGATTAAAAAAGTTAACTGTATATCATGTATTTGTCACTGCAGGAAAAACAAGCACATTTTTATTTATCATTAGCAGTATTTTCTTTAAAATGTAAAGTTTCTTCATTGAAGGATGGTTGCATTAAGGCACACACCAACTTGCCAGTGTTTATCTGACAGAACATTAAATTTTTATACATTTCTGCTCTGCAAGGACAGAGAGCAGTAACCATGGATGAAGTATGCGTTTAAAAGATTTTCAAAGTGATTAATCAATGCTCAGAATGATGTGTCTTATCTGGCTTATCAGAGTATTTACAAATTGACGAGATGAGTTGAATTTAAAACAAATTGTGTTTAAAAAAAAAAAAAACCAAAAAAAAAAAAAAACCACACAATCTTCCTAATGAACCTGGTCTTAAGGCCAATTGTAAAGTAAGGCGGTCTTAATTAAATGTCTTTGGTAAAAATATCAGAAATTCAGTATGAAAGTTCCTTTTTCCACCATGAATGTACCTTGTGTATAAGGTTGTTCATATAACCTACAAGCTATGCTGTAACTCTTAAGCTTGTTATCACACTAGCCTAAAGAGCTAAGAAATGTCACTGATCTACATTAGTGATGGCTCCAGACACTGTAAATGTCAAGAATTGTCAGTAGTTCACTGACAAACTAAGTGAGTTATCATTCTTTCTAGAGATTTACATATATATTATATCATCGTGTAGTTGATTAGCATGCTGATTTCAAAATACAATATTGAAGCCATTTCTTTGTCAATGTAGCCATAAAGAACCACAATAATTTTTAGTGTTTATACAGTAGATATTGCAGTTGTTTCTTGTATAAAATGATTGGATAACTAACCAAACACACTTGGAGCTCTTGGTTTAAGAATGCCAGCTAATGCTTACAACATGTCCCTGAACACTGGCTTTTCACAAAAGCACTGGATTTCAAACCATTATGTCTGCATTTTTGATAGCCTTTGCATCACTTTGATGGGTAAATGTATTTCAGAAGTGCATTACAGCATATTGATGCAACATGGGTTCCATTTCAACATGGTATAAATTATACCTCATTTCTAAATTCTTGGCTTGTTGACACCGTTTCCAAAAAAAAGGCGAAGCTCTGTGTGAAGCTTAACTGAGAGCTGAAGCTCTGTGGTTGTATCTACATAAACAAGTTTTAATAGATGAATGGATGAATGAATAGATGCCTAATTAAATAAAATCTAGTTAGGAATAAAAAAATTCACCATGTAAAGAACAAAAAAAAAAAACCAAAAAAAAACCAAAACATGCTGTTCTTTGGCTCATCTTGAATATTAATTTAAAAATGTTTAAAGATGACATCCAAGTACTGTAATTCTACATAAATAGAAATATTTATCTCCATTTCACACTTACCAGGTGATGTTTCGATCTGAACTTAGTCTATAGATTTGTACTTAATGATGTTTGGAAGCTTTCACATGAGCAGCAGCTGATGAGGGGGGATTTCTACACCTCCTCCAGATAATTCTGTCTCAGAAGGTTTTTTTTTAAATATGATTTCAGGCAGCATCTTGTGTGGCTTGTAAATAAAACCTCATTTCTATTTCCTTGTGTCTGAAAATTTCCCATGAGATTTAGTTTCCAACCCTTGTTTTTCATAGACAGACACACACTTCACTCTGTATGACACTGCATGGACCGTGTGTAAATGGAGCAAATAACAAGAAAACATCCTCTCTGTGACAGAAGCTTTTGAGCAGATCTGCCAGTGAAGACTCTAATAAGCTTTACCTCACTCGTTACTCATGACAGAAAAATTCAGGCACCGCAGGAAGGCAGAAATAGATAAAATATGGAGACAAGACAACCATTCCTCAAACCGCTGTGCTAACTCTCATGGAAACATTATTTTTCTTTTGATGTAGGACACAAAGCCAGGCTGTTGTCACCCTCTCCTGGCATAGCGACACACACACAGCTGTGCACCCCACCCCTCTGCTAATCCACCTCCTGCTCTGGGGCCATCGATCCGAAACTGTCATGCTCTCAGGGGGAGTAGTATGGGCTTCTTCCCCAGCACAGCATTGCCCTTCCTAGGTAGATTCGTGGAACAGCAGGGGGCCAGAGGAGTGGAGGCTGCAGTTAGTTGTTGAGGTGGAAAGCAGAGTGTGGCGGAGGGTTGTGTGGCGAGCAGCTGCTTTCCTATGGATCACTTCATTAATATCCCAGGGCAGAAATTTGAGGGGCCGCTGCAGACTAATTAGCCTTGTCTGACCCTCGCATCTCAAAGAGGCCGCTCCTTTCCAGCTCCTGGAGAAGCAATCCAAAGCCAAGTCACCCCCCACTGCTTTCCCAACATGCAATCACAGTCACTATCAGTGAAATGTAAATCACAAAAGTCGCCTACTCAAGAGTTTGTTACTTGTTGAAAGTTAAAAAGTTTCAGACGCCTCACGTTTTACCAAACACCATAAATTAATCTTACTATATGTTAAAATCGTGCTCTATCATTGGTTACCTGACTTTGTCCATCACTGAGAGTGTGTTTGGGTCATGAGCAGTGTCTGTGACTCCCGTGGGGGGCGGCAGTAGGGACAGTGGAGCACAATGGAAGTAGTGTCTGTGCTTGGTGCCAGGAGACAAGAAGCCATCCCTCATTAGTATCATCTGTTTCCCCAGATGGCAGGGTCAGGGTAAGAGGGAAGCTTGATGAAAGGACTCGTCCTGCAGGGTGACACTCATTCTGCTGCACAACACTCACTATGATTCTCAAAGTTCCCAGCTCTCACAGGTGATACTGGGGGTTTAGTGGGATTTGAAGTGGAGGAGAAATGAGGTTTCATGTTTTCAATCCAGCTGTAAAGCCATGTAACCATTCTACAACCTGATTAGTGTAACAAGGAAACATATATAAGAAGGGGAAAAAAGTTAACTTATTCAGCTGACATTTGAACTAGTAACTTTAAGAGAATAAGAAAAGAGCATGTAATTACTTTGACACCAGCTATTCTCAAACGCAACTTTGCTTCTCACCTAAAATATTTAATGCAGCATGGCTAATGATTTTTCACTGACCCATTAAAATCCAGGTCCGACAAAAAGCCTGAAAGCCTTATCATGGCGCGGTACTGTGGAGGGAAAAAAAAGGCATATGTTATCTCTGCAGCCTCATATGAGGCAACGGTGTCTGCAAGAAAAGATAATGAGTGCTTTTACATTTTACCTTGAAAACTCAGCAAACGGCTCTGATACCAATTAAGAGACTGTTTTTCACTGGAGTGGCCATTATCCAATCTGACCTTCCAATTATTTTCCTCATTTTCCTCCTGATTCTGTCACCCCGGTGTTCCTAGTCAGCCCTCAGAGCTTCAGAGGATGGACAAGGGAGGAGTAATGGTTCCTTGAGATGAATGCAAGACCCCAGGCATAGATGTACTGCAACCACGGGGCTGCTATTTCCTCATCTTGATATTCTTATTTATACAATTTTGAGAGCAAAATCTTATCATTAATGTACTACCATATCAAGTCAATATTTTATTTGGATGATTTTTCAACGTTTCGACACGGACGGCTTAACTCAAAATTTAGCTTGAAAAGTTTTATCCAGTTGAACATTTTTGCATAATTTTTGTTGTAGAGCCAAATGCACAACAAAAAGAGATTCCTTTTGTCCCAGATTGGTACCATTTCATTTGACATGTAATCACTGTCCGTTGTCTTTTTTTTTTTTTTCTTTTTTTTTTTTGTTCTGTCCGTTGTCTAATGTCCTCTTAGAGCGCTGTTCTAATAGTCACAGCAGTTTGAGCAGCTGTATAAAATTTACAGATCTGTCACAGGATAGTCCTCCAGGTCCTCATTTCTCACCACATTAAAATGCACGCTCACACAAGTTGAGAAGTAAAAATCAACCCTGCTTTTGGGAACATAAAATAATTTTTTGTATCGTAAACAGGCTAAAGCCTTGAGGGTTAAATGCAAGCGGTAACCTCCGGCTGTAAAAAGTGAAGCCTTTGCGTAAGTGCATAAAGCTGCAGTTCCCCCTTCATCCACTAGGGGCTGGCTGCAAAACAGAGCAAATCCCCATAGACTCCCATGTTAAAAATTCTAACTTCATGGCAGAAATAAACATGTTTACAACCTGGTTCAAAAATCCATTTTTGGTTTATAGGTCAGGTTTACCTTCATGACAACTGTGGGGGGAGTGAATTTTTTTCTTACTCACCCGGTTAATAGTAATTTAATCTCGAATTTCGGCATATTTAGGGGCGGGTCCTTTTGATTGACAGGTACCAATTTCCGGCTTCAAGTCAGAAGAATGTAGAACAACCGCGGTTTTCAGCCGGTTAACAAAGTGACTTGGCCTTAGCCCGCTTACCTCTGTTAGCTGGTTAGCTCCTGTTATCTCCGGTTTAGCTTTTAGCTACAGAAGGCTCGGAGTTCGCTCGATGTCAATCATCCACCATGACGCTCACGGCCCCCCTCTCAGCTCCACCTCTTTGCCCATATTTGTATTTTCCGTGCAAGACATGGCAACGGTAGGAATCGCCCACCAAGCTTCATTTCAGCTCTTCAGAAACCTATGGGTGACGTCATGGAGACTCCGTCCATCTCTTTATATACAGTCTATAGTTAAATGCAGACATAGGAGGAATTTATGTTTTTCCACACATCTTTTGTTGCTGTTAGATTGGTTTTATTTAGAAATTATTACAGGATGTAATGCTGAGGAAATGGTAACCATTTCTACCATTCTTCCAGCAATTTAGTTTAAAATCCTGTAAAGTAACAATATTTGTTGTTATTTAAGGAAATTAAGACACAAAGATTAACAATTTAGGTTTTTGTGAGAAGATCTGTTATCCTCCATATCTCAACATATGTAATCTGAGGACATCTCAGTTGAAGGTATAGACCATGTTTAAGAATATTATCATCTGTAGGTGGATGCACTTGATGACATTAACGTAAGTGATTTTAAAACCATGTTAAAATTGGATTAAATTCAAATAAATGCCAATAAAGATTTCTGTTAACTGAAGAGTCAGTGTAAAGGCTTGAAACAAAGCTGTGAAATTTCTGTATTAAATGACTAGAAGCCAATAAAGGATGGGTTATTTCTCAGAAGCTGCAATTAAAACCAACCACAAAGACTTTTACAAAGCTACGCCGACACTCCCCCATTTAATTCACACAGAACCGGAGGACTTTCAGCTGTCCTTTCTCTCCGTTCCCAGGAATAAAATGATAAATTTGAACTTGGAGAACCATTTGACCCCCAACTGTGTTCTTGTGCTGCAGAGGTCATTTCAAGTCCCACCACAAGAGAAGACATTGTTTAATTCATCATCCCCGGAACATTGTTACTGTTGAACTGCAAGTAATGACTCTATTAGCATTTTCAGCGGCGCAGCTTCCAACCCGGGACCCGGCGCACACAACTGAGATTCCACAAAACGATGCATGGAAATAATTCACTTCACAAAACAGCATGTGAAGATACTGAAAGACTTAATTAAGGCAAAAATTTACCTAGGGGTTTATAATAATTAAATAACATATACTATTATATGTAACATTGTGAAAAGAATTGAAAATGAGTAAACCTTTACTGAGAAAGCCATTATCATAGTTTGGTGGCATTGAGCATTATTATTCAGGAAACAAATATAAAATTTGTGTTTATTTTCTCTGCCTGTTGCAAGTTTAAAAGACTTCAGTAACTGTTCTCTAGTCAATGTGGCTTCCAAAAAGTAGTCTGAAGGCTCACATCCTCCATTTTTATCACATAAACTTTAGAATTCACTCTAAAAGTTACTGCAGCCAAAATGTCTCTTGTTCTTAATGACTTATTTCATGTTTTCTAATTAAGGATTGGTGTCCTGATTTAGCTTGATGTGTCTCATCCTTAAAGTCTTTCGAAATCCTAACATTGTTTCATCATTTGCCTCTTTTAATAGGATTGTAGCTATTTTTGTCATCACTAGTAACCCATCAAAAGAAACCTGAACGTGCAGAATCAGGCAGGTAATAGAATAAAAGATGCAGTCAAAGCAGGTCAATACTCTTAGATAAGAAAGCACCATAACAACAAGAGCTGAATGGCTTAATGCGCATCGGAGACTGAAGCAGCAGCTGGTGAGAGGAGTGCCTGCAGTTCTGATTGCGGTGTGTGGGATGAGGAACAGATCAAATGAAAAGATCTAAGGTTATTGTCAAACATGTATGCTTGAAGAAGTTCCTGGAGCTATTTATATTGACTGCTTTAAAGAAAAAACTTTGTGCGTAGACGATTGTACTGAGAGAGCAGGGGCCATCTATGACTTCTGTGTTTATTTTTCTTATCTAAAGGAAAACCGTAATAAGAGCAGGGCTCTGTGAGCGAATTTGATTGCTGTATTATTGTTTTCTGTAGTTATTACTGATGGAAATAAAACAACTGCTATTCTCTGCTGAAATGTCAACATTCAAAATTGTACATAGCAGAGAAAAGTAAAGTATGCTGAGTTGAACATATGCAACATGCAGTCTAAGATGATCTACATCAATGGGGTGAACAGTAGCAACTGAGGCTGTTCGGATTTGTTCTGTAGGATGTGATACGCCGTCTCTCCTCAATAAAACTTTTGATGTCAGCCATCTGCTGTATGACTGAGTATTGAACAATAAAGAGACGTTGATTGTTTGATAGTTAGTGATTAGGAAAACTAAATTATTATTCTAGCTGGAAAAACTTTTACTATATTCAGTCTGTTGCCAGTTTGTATTCATTTTTTTGCATTCCACCAAAATGAAATGTGCTTTTTTTTCATTTGCATCTGAGATGTAAAGTTGTATCGCGACCAGATTCAAGCAACTTTATTATTCTGTTGCATATGCAACAGAATTTTATTTCACTGGGGTACATTATGAAACAGATGGTCCCTTAGCAACAAGACACTTTGATGTGAGATGATGTCTGGTGTCTGACTAGCAATGCCATCTCAGTGAATCTACTAATGTTAAATGCACCCGGGTACCTCATGGATTCTACCTTTTTTTTTTTTTTTACTAATAATAAAAAAAAGTAACTGATAAAAGCAGTGGGTTTTTTTGTTTTGTTTGGTTTGGTTTTTTTAATAGCTGAGATTACAAATTTCCAGACACATCTGTGTGAAATTAATTAAACAAAAGGGGTCATAAAACATTGAAATTATAGTTACTGTTGTGGTGACTCAGTGATGAATTGTAATAATCCCAATTGTACTGGAAAGCTAATTCAAACCACAAAGATTGCAATGGGGGGGGGGGATACTGCTGCACCATATATGTTAAGGTAATGACAAAAAAAGAATAAATGTAAAAAAAAAACATGTGAAAAGGTAAATAAAAATGTGAAAAATAATCAAATAAATATATATATATATATATATATATATATATATATATGTATATATATATATCTCATATAAATATATCATATAAATATATAATAACAAAAAAAATATATAAAGCCTTATAAGGAAAAGAACGCAATGATATCATATTATATAAATTTGCCTGGATCCAATGAAAACGTATATTTTCAGTTCGCATTTAAAATGTGTCTTTTGAAAAGAGAGAAAATAGCAAAACTGTTCCCAGCGTGGATCTTTTAAAAAGATATTATTTGTGACATTGTCCAAATGGATGTGCGATTGAACTATCCAGAGACATCTTTCCAGCGTGGAGTACCCCTGGCGGCCATCAGCTTGTCACATATTTAGCTATGACAACATTACCTCGTTTAGTACGCCTGGCGAATGGGGATTAACATTACTGCCGGTCAAAGCACTTCTCTAGAAATTTTATTTTATTTCCGTTCAGTTTTATTGTGTTATCGATAGAATAATATAAAAGCAATATCTCTGCCTGACTCTGTGTGCAGTCTTTGTGAAAGATGAGATTCTGGCATTAAAGCCACCTGTTTCGCCTCAAGTCAGTGTGCAATGTGGGTGTGGACCCACCCTGCACACACAGGCATGCTTATATATTTGTATCTGTTAGTTGACATTAGGGCAGGCATGAGTGTGAAATTGACCTCAGCCACAGGATTATTTTCCCCTGGAGAGATGGCCACCCACACATCAGCCAATATCAGTATCTGTGTTTAAATGACAACAAAACCAACTCGATACATCCACTTTAGCTGCAGTTTATCATTGTTTTGGGACTTCTCTTGTTAAAATTTATTATTAAAACTACATGATATATGAACTTCTGGACTTTATTTAGTTCTGTGGTCTTTCATATGCTCATGGTGTTTTGTTTCTCAATTACCTGCTGAAGTGAAGCAATTGGTTGTTCTAAAAACAACATCAAAATGAACCCAATTGGAGTTTGAAATACAAATAATAATTAATATGCCATGGCCTTGGTTGCTTATCCTTAAAAAAACAAACATTCTATAAATGTCCTTGTACAAAGTACTTATTCATGCCTCGCCAGGCATGCAAAAGTAACAGATGCATATTGACCTCTTCTCCACTTTCCTTTATTTTCTCATCGTTTCATGGCGCCAGCTCAAGGTAGAACTGCTTTATCTGTGACAGACAAAGTGGCATCAAATAGATTCCTTTCCATATTATCAGATAAACCCAATCTGGCTTGACAGATTGATGCATTTAAGCACTTCCTAACTGGAATAAGGAGTATGTCTCATCCTTCCTTCAATCCAGTTAAGTGACCGCTGCACTGCAGTCAAACATCTGTTTTTATTTTCTATGGTTTACCTTTATCGCTGTCATGTATGTTCTCTGTCTGCTATATAAACCCAGTCGCGTTTTAAATGAAAGAACCAATGCCTGTATTTGTATGCTGATGTAAACACGGTGAACTGAATTCATCATTTTCACTTAGAGAACATCAGACACTTTTTTCCCTGTTGTTTTTTTCCTTCCCCACTGATTGCATTTGATATTTATCAACTGTTAATGGGGTGGTGTTGACCTTTCATTATTCCCTGAAATTGAATATGATACCTCTGGTGGTTGAAGTGGTCATGACTAAATCACTGGAGATAAAAATGTTAATTTCTAAATCTATAATGATGCTTCTGTGGGAGGCATGCTTTCTTGGTGAACCCAAACACACATGCTCACCCACCGGTACAAGTGTCACCAACATCTCCAAAGAATGCTTCAGTAACTCACAATGTGGAATATGCCTGTAGCTGAGTTATTATTAGCTGTATTTATTTGTGATTTGCTGCACTAATACAAGTGTAGGTCTGTTTGTCTGAATCACTGCACATTGCAATGTAAAGCCCTTTGCTTCCTACGTTGATATCAAGCAGCAACCTCCTGTGGTTTCATGTGAGGCCTCACCCTTCATCTGCTAGGGGCTCCAAAGCAGAGCAAATCCCCATAGACTCATGTTAAAAAAGGCCAACTTCACAGAAGAAGTAAACAACTTACAACCTGGTACAAAAAGACATTTCAGGTTTGCTGTCATATCAACTGTGGTGGGAGTTTTTTTTTTTTTTTTTAATAACTCAGTTTATAACCAATTTCATTTAGAAATCTGGCATAATTAGAGGCGTATCCTTCTGACAGATACCCAATATCCCACTGTATGGAGGAAGAGTGTAGACCAAGTGCAGTTTTAGCCAGCTAACTTAGCTTTAGCCCGTCTAGCTCCATTAGCTCATTTAGCTCCTAGCTACATGCACAGGTCAGAGTTTAATAGATGTCAATCGTCCACCCTCCCCGCTCTCAGCTCTACCGCTTTGTCAATTTTTGTATTTTCCTGGAGAGATGGCACAAGATGGCGACAGACGTATCCGTCCAGTTAGCTTCAATTCAGCGCTACAGAGACCTACAGGTAACTTAACGGTGGCTCCGTCCATCTTTTATATACAGTCTATGGTTGTTTTCAGTGTTTCCGACGTGTTTCTCTCACCTATATATTGGTCATTCTTTTAACCAGCTCATTTTGTATGTTATATTTAATACCTAATAAACTACAATCTTAAGCAAACTTTGGATTTATCATGACACAGAGGTTTCAGTCTGCTGTCAATCAAAATTCTCAGTGCAGAAGGATGTGTTCAGCCAGCTATATTTCAGACAGACTGCCATGAAGATTATATATTTTCATGTGCAGCTTTCATAGTAGATATTAAGGCAGTCTCCCACAAGGGTGGAATCGCTTATCTCTCTCATGCTATTTGTGCACAGTAGGACTGGACACATGGCATGTTGCTGGTTAAAGAGGCGGATTACCCATGGAGGTATTTCTGTGTTGATTTCTCCTCCATGAGAAGCCATTAGCCTCCAGGGGCAGTGACGAGGTCTGCCCATTATTCAGGGACAAGGTGGTGGAAATGGAGAGGGATAAGACACATTGTGCTCAGGGCCAAGCCGCTCACTCCCCTGACCTGCTTCTCAAATGGCTTTTCCACACTCTCATAAAAGCCATTGCGCTGCATTTTAAAGAATAATAGAACCGCTGCCTCCTCCCTGAGAAACTATTTTAGCTTTGTAATTCCTTGGCACTGGGGCATTTCTTTGAAGGTGACTTCACAGCAAGTTTTCTTTTCACACCTCACAAATGCCTATAAGAAAAATCAAATGCTCCCTTAAACAAGGGCAGCATGAGCATAGCTGCTTTTGTTGCTACATCAAGCTATGAGAATGAGGCTGCGGAGAAAACCGAACTGCTTCCATGTCTTTGAAACGAAGAGGTCTGAGGGGCACATAGAAAAGTTCTGCATCTCTGTGATACTTACATCAATGTTATACTTGATCTTTATCTCTTAATATCATATGTGCTTCCACAACTTCAGTTCGTTCTGTCTTGAATATATTTATATATATAAATTGTAAGGTGCATGATGATGTCCCAGAAGACTCATCTTAAATATACATTGGTTATTTATGTGTAACTCGTATTTGAAGCCGTGTTCAAAGCACCAGTGTTGGAGCGCTTATGTAAAATGTTTGGTCAGGATAGAAAATAATTCTCCACAACACAATTTTAAAGCTGTTAGAACAGTTTGTATATGGCCACATAAAGTGCAAAACCTATTCCTGTAGGGAAGAATAATGTTGGGTCTTTGCCTTTTTATGGCATTACGTGCTTCTGATTTCTGACCTAAATTGTCCCACTAATGAGAAGTTTGGGATCACTTCAACACAGGAGATTGTCTTTTTTTTATGACTTGACAGCTCATTTAATTGTCACCACAAGGCTCTTACTGAGGTGATTGGTTTTAAAAGCACTGACCAAACTGACTCTCAGCGATGACACATCTGCCTGCACGATATGTGCTGAACTGATTGTTGAAACATCTCTGTGGTATCACCGTATTTCTCACGTCTGGTTCTTTTTCTTTGGGCTAATTATTTGAAATTTTTTAGAGGAATAGATATGAGACTCTGATTTATCAACATATTCAAAAGTTGCCTGAAAATTATCAGAATTTTTTGTTTGTTTCAGGGGCCATTTAAAAACACGTTGAAACACTTAAGAAATGAGTGAAAAATCACATACTGTAACTGGTAAAATGAACTGGTACAGTAGCATGAGTTCATCTTAAGCTATTTTTGTCCACTGAGATACATTTTCTTCTTTATTGCCGAGTTATATAAAAATCTGTGCCCCCTTAAGCTGCAAACACTCGGATAAGAAGCTTAGGCAAATGTCACCTGCTCCTTGCTGTCCTTTTTTCCTTTAAATTTTCATTCTAAGTAGCACACTAACTGTGTGTTTATAAGAGAAAACACACAACTCCTTTCTGCCATCTAATACCAGGGGACCTTGAAATTGCTCTTATTAATCAGAGCAGTGATAATGAGCAGTGAATAATAACTTTGGGTGGAGGCTTGCTGAATGCAATGAGAGGTAAAGAAGAAAAAAAACACCTCACTTCCCCAGAGAGGTGTTTATTTGAGATTTGAGGATTTGAATGTTTCTCTGGTTGTCCCTAGAGATTCATTGTGGGTATTTCATTCACTGACCTTATCCCTCACCAGTGGAAACACCAGCTGCCATCCCCCTCCTCCCACTTCTCTCCTTCTGTTTGCATTTTCTGTAATGCAGTTTCTTTGTGCTGGGAAGAAAAAAAGTAACTCAAATGTGAGAAGAATTATAGCTTTGAGGCTAAACTGCCTCAAACAAGTCGAGGTAGCCCTCACGTGTGGTTATTTACACTCATTTGTTAATTTTAAAAAGAGAAAATCCCGAGTTTATACAACATAAACATTGCACACTTACAGGTACAGGTAATACCGGCTCAGTGTTGTTAATTATTGCTCCAAATCTCAAACCAAAAGACAACCATATCACTCTGAAAGCAGTAATGAGTAAATCCAGCTTCGGCAGTTTAATAAAGCTTAAAACATCCAACACTGACCTGAACGAACCACAATGGCTTTCAGATGAAAGTTGACTGAGACCATCACAGATTCTGCTGCTGTTAAAACCGGCCCAATAGGTCCACGGCACAGATGGTGTAAAGGTAATATGTTTGTGTTTAGTTTCAGAGGGTGATTTCAAACAAAACCTATCTTATCCTCCTTTCTATCGCTCTGTGTGGGTGTGTGAGTAGACTTTCCAATTTTCTTACTGCGCTTTTACTGTAGCTTATTTATTGACTGACTTGGATGGTGGAAGTTAACACAGATTCTTCGGCAGTCTTACAAAACAACTTTGCTTTCACATTTGGAGAAGTTAGACATAATGAGAATCATACAGTGTACGCCTCTTAAGTTATCACTACAGACCTTGACTTTGACTTTTCTACATTTGTTCTCAAATGTATCTGTAGAAAATCATTTTTATAACTACTTTGTGCAGCTGCAGCAGGGATCACATAGAAATGCTTTCTCAGAGACTAATATTACTTACTCGCCTATTTCAGGTGAAAAGATCCCTGAAATTGTACACACTGTCAATTGTTTTAAGCTTTTCTGTAAAATATACATTTGCTTGTATCGCTGTCCATAAACCGCTGTGTATATCATTGCGTACACTAGTTTTTACAGTTGTATCCTTCATAGCCACTACTGCAAGTCATAAAAGATTTGGGACACTGTAAAATGCAAATCTCTTTAAAAAAAAATGGAACGAGGCAACAGAGGGCTTGAGAAGTAAATTAAACAATGAAAAACAACAGAAGGAGCATTTGACTGTTAATTGATTAATTGATAACACGTCAATAAAACGAGCCTCTCAGATGTAAAGATGAGCAGAGATTTACTGGATCCTATAACTGCTTACTGTGTAAAGAATAAACAACCCAAACTTTAAAGGCAATTCGGTTTTTTTATGTCTCATGTTGAGTTATTAATGTTATTAGTACTAATAGCAGTAATAGTAGAGGTGATGATATGACGACAGGGCAGCAAAGTTTGCTTTTTCTTTGCAGTTTCAGGTTGTCATTAAATGCAGGCTAGTGAATTTTAGGTTGTAGATTCTTGCATGTGTGTGTGTGTGTGTGTGTGTGTGTGTGTGTGTGTGTGTGTGTGTGTGTGTGTGTGTGTGTGTGTGTGTGTGTGTGTGTAAGCGTGTGTGTTCTTTCTCACCTGCATGGTAATGACTGTGGAAGTCCAGTTTCTTTTCTGTAGTTTGCGTTCAACTCTTTATCACTGCAGATGAGCCCGAGCAGAAAGCATGTTAGAAATACTGCCATTCGTGATTCACCTTCTCATTTCTCTGATGATGTCTTCATCTCGCTTGATCTGCGATCACATGAGCTGCTCTCGCTATTTCTGTGTTTCTCAGGTCTTTATCTTGGCAACTTGTTTGTTTTTGATGGCACATGATTAAATTTAGCTCCAATTTGCTCCCTCCTTCCACTTTTTTAACCAAGAGCCACGGAGTGTGCAGGGCCTTTTTTTTTTTTTTTTTTTTTAACATGCAAGTTGTGATTGATGAGCTTTTGATTGGAATTTCGAATGAGACACTTTCATTAGAGTCAGCCGGAGTGCATCCTGATAGGAGCAAGTCTATGAATGTCTGCAAGCATCCACATGCTCGTGCGCGTGTGTATACCCATGCTTGTGTTAGTGAAAGGATGAGAATGGCATCATTTGATGAGAAGACCCACTTAATAACAATTCTCACTTTGCTTCCTCCAAAACCACGGCTGCTCAGAGCGTGGGGATAAAATCCAGATTGCTTCAGTTAATGAGCTGCCTGGCTACTGACCTCTCATTGGCTGCTGTTCTTGCTTAGACATCTATCTAACCAATGATGTTTTACGTCTCACACTCACAAAAAGTTGTTTATTCATTTTTAATAGAACAGGTGGTCCTGAGACAGTTCAGATAAACCCAACTGCTGGCTTCATGAAGAGCGCCATAAAGTAACGACTGAACAGAAAAGGTTTTACATGTTGCTACCTTTGCCACATGCCAGTATGATCTTAAAATAAAGACAAAACTCTGCACTTTATGAGGAGTCAGGTCAATTTTGACCCATCGAAGTGAAGTGTAACTTCATTAGAAACTTTGCATGGGTGAATTTTAATAGGAACTACTTTTTCAGCTCGAATATGGATTATACGTTGTAATTAAATTAAGCTTTAACACAAAGGTCCCTTGATATACATCTTTAGTTTGTATAAAACATTTATTTTGCCCCCTGCAGTGATCAATTAGTTTGTGGAGACAAGTTTTATGAGATGTTTGCCTCATAATCACCCCAACAGAGAACAGTGTACATCTGCTCGCTCATCCCTTCACAGTCCAGTTTCTAGTTAGCAGTGACACAAAATGCAATGTGGGAGAACTATTGATTCCTTTCCACCTTTTTAATAGTAGTGGCACCAGATTTATTTGCAAAGTAGCACTCATCATTTCCTCATACTGAGGAAGCGTGACAGGCTATTTTGCTCCTGGCAGTGTCCCTATTTCATGTCACATTATTTCGTATTTTGTTCAGGTCACCTTGGCACTAAACAGGGAAGCAGCGCCTGCAGCAGCTGTGATTAGAAAAATGTTTATCGGCAAATGATGTTTCCTCAACAGAAACAAACGGCACATCATGATTACTGCTCAATTAGAGGGGGCCAACTCATTTATTTTCAGGTTTAGCCTGAGGTTCTAACTCTTTGTGCAAGTTGCTTATTAAGAAAGCAGAACAAAAGACTATGATTCCCGCTTCAGATGACGGCAAGCATGCTATGTAATAATACTTTGAAATACAGCAAACTTTGCACCTTTTTTTTTTTTTTTTTTTTTTTTTTAGTGTTTAGCACCTGGAAATCTGACCAATGACTTACCTGTTTGTACTGTAGGATGTTTTTTTTTTTTTAAATTTAGCATCAAATGAAATGCTGATTTTTTTTTTTAAGGCCTTCTCAGACATTAAGGCTTGCATACGTTTCTTAAAGTGTGTTTTATTTTGTCATGCAATAATACCTACAACAATGGATGCTGTTTGCTCGAGAATAAACAATAAAGTAACAAGCTGAAATAAAACAAAGTATTTGCATGACTAGCAGCTTGTGTAAAGCACGTCAGCAGTGGCAGGGATCTCCTGTAAATATAGCTTTCTAAAGGTAAAGGGATATTGCAGGGAGAGGGTTGTGTGTTGTCATTGGGAGTAATCATTGTCTTACCTGCAGCGGACAGCAGTAAGACTGCTCCCAGTTAGGCCAATCAATAAAGATATGCTGACGGATAAACTAAGCTAAGTGCAATTCTGAAGGGATCTATGAGAAGAGCCACTTTTTCACCACCTACAACATTTCAAACATTTCATAGAGGCTCACAAAAGAGCTGCTGTGAAATGATCTGTTCATAGTTGTCATTTTATTCTTTCAAGCAGAGTTTCATCATCAACAAACTCTAATTATGGAGCACTTTATCATACTTACAAATGTAACTCAAAGTGTTTTGCATTAAAACCACAATTACCAACCTCCCCAACTCATAAACATACACACAACCCAACACACACACCTTCTTTCCCATCCTTTCCCATCAAATCTACAACACAGAGTATGTACGTTCTAACATTGTCTGGGTTGCAACACTGTGACATGAAACTTCCCGATGCAGGAGTGACAATCTGCAGAAATCCACCACATGCCTCCCACTCGAGCTGATATGACATTATACAGGTTTGAGTTATTTTATGTTTGGAAATATTTGCTGGTCTCATTGATGCTTTTTGAGAACCTTTTAGCTTTGGGAGTGGGATCTGCTACACAGCAGGAAGACGATGACTACTTGAAGGAAAAAAAAAAAAATACAAAATTTTATTGCATTTATAGTACTGAGTGCAATAATGATAAGAATAGTAAAAATTTGCCAGTTCATAATTGCATTAAAATATTAAATAAATTGCTTATATTAAAAAAAAAATAATAAAAAATTCTCAGCACTAAACAGCTATCTTCAACTTCGACGTTGAACTTTAGGCAACACTGTATTTATTTAATGTTGCATTCTGTGCGATTCATCTGAAAAGCATTATTAAATCCACAGCAAGCGCTGTCACTGCTGCTCGTTTTATCCACTAATTTGATTTCATGTTGTTCAGACTTGGTAAAAATTCTGCTTCAATTGACTTGGCCAGTGGTGAAATCTTTCATTAAAATACACTGTGGTGTTCAACCAGTCACAAAGCTGATGAGTTTTGTCCAATTGACGGAAAGGTTGTCTGGCAAGTAGTTTACATACCAGTACACCAGTTAAGTTTGCATGAATTTAACCATTTTTAAAAAGACTTTTGCATCTTGGTACAGCGTCCATTTTAAGTTTATTCAGAAATTTGTCGATTTTTTAATAGTGTTGGCATTTGAGGGCTTTTTCTGCTGTCTAAATTGTCAACAACTTTGGATAAAATGATTATGTAAAACCCTCCATTACAAAGCTAAAATAGCTGCCGGTAATTTAATGTGTCAATATGTTGAATGAAAAGATGCTTTTTGTCAGATTTTGCGACATATTTGATTGATTTGTCTTTTATTTTGTGATTTGATTTATAAACTTCTCGTGCGACTCATCTCTATTGTGCAGTGAAAATAAGCTGTTAAGAAGTAGTTTTTTAGTGGGAAAAGTGGTTCAGTAGTGTTTAGTAGTAGCATTTCTCCCAATCCTACTACTTAAGCTTAGTGCCTGTTATTACTAATTTCTTGCTGAGTAGTTGCTGCAGCATGATTAAATCTTATGATTTAGATAAACTAAAGCCATAATTCAGATTATGCACACACTAACCATAACACACAGAGGCAGATACACACAACTAAAACCTGTGTTTCCTAGTGTGATTTGTGTAAAAATTGGACATGGCAGCTATGTCTGACAATATTTCTTTAGCTGACTCTCACAGACTTTCATCAAATATCCTTTCCGGAGGCTTCCTCCTCTCTATGTTTATTTTCTTTATTTATTTTCTGCAGGAGTTCAGGTCACTTTTTTATGTGGTTCTTTTGTGTGAAGCAACATGCATTATTTACACAACATTAGAGAACGTGGCAACCAGCCATGTTTTTCTGTTACTGAATAAGGGAATATTTGGGGATAGTTTAGGTGGGTTTTTTTTATTTTTTATCAAAGGGTGCAGTGTGCGACCTGAATCTCTGTCTGCAAAGCATGAACAGCATCCCAGAGCCTGTCTCATCCTTGTCTCCTCTCTGCATTGCAAGTGGAAAGCATATGTATCTTGCTATCACTCCACAGTGACAGAGCAGAAGGTAATCCCTGTCTGCGAATGCTACAGATCCCTTTACATCATTTGTAAAAGATGACTTCATTCTCCATTTTTCCTCTCTCTTTTTTTCTTTAATGAGTTTTATGACTCCAGGGTTCTTTTTCTGCCTCCTGTAATGTTGCAGCGATGCAATTAGGTTTGTGTTCTCTGCAGTCTGCATTCTTCTGCGGAATAGAATTACCTATAAAATACCTGTGTGTTCGCAAAGATGGGTGACATTTTATCTAAATATTCATTGTCAGTTACATCGAATGCTTAGAAGCTATATTCATATTACATACATAATATGAATATAGCTTAACAGCTGGTGGAGGTTTTGTTTGGGTTTGATGGATAACAGAAAGCAACTATAAGACATACAAATAAGAACTTCAATGATCCAAGTATTGCTCTTCTTCTGTTTTCTGCTTCTTGCCTTAACAATGTGTGAAGTGGCCCTAAACCACTCTTATCAGATGTACCCCGCCAAGAGAGGTCAGCGCTGAGGGCTTGGGTTTAACTAGCTCATGTCCTAATGGATCTTCTCACAAGTTGACCTTAGAGTCTCCATTTGTTTAGCATTCCCTGCATGTTAGGGAACATATCCACCTCCGCAGCCAAAAAAAGTAGCACAGTAGTACTTTTTTGAAGTCATGTAGGGTCAGCAGCTATGTTGTAGAGAGATTAGATACTTGCTGATTACTTGATGTTGCTCCTGGCAAATGAGGTTAGAAAAGGAAAAGAGAGACGGCTGTAAAATGTCTACAAGGTTTAACACTTCAGTGTCTCAGTGGGCTTTGTAAAGTGCCACCTGTTGCTTCTGGACTACTGATGTTTCTTTACAGATATTTATAATTCCAGTGTAATTCTGGTGGCCGTCTTCCACCTGAAATAGCAGGAAACTTAACTAAAGCTGTAAAATGACAGAATTTTCTTCCCAATAGTACTTTGTCTTTTTTTTTTTTTTTTTTTTTTTTTTACAAACTTTGCATCTTGTCTTGCATGTATCTTTTGCATCCTTCTGCTATATCTGCTATATCAGTTTATTGACCTGCATCAGTCCACCTTTGGCCTGTTTCATCACTTTTTTTTTTTTAAAGCAACGCAACACTCCACTGCAGCAGACGGCGCCGAGTGCTCTCAGTTTGGAGAATCAGAGGGTTTTCAGGCAGTCAAATCTGGGCCTTCTCAAAAAAGAGCTGAGAGAGGAGCACAGTTTTTCAGCATCTTAAATTACTACTCAAACATGTCATCACAGCTCAAGCAAGAGCTATATATTGTGGAGGTTTTTTTTGTTTGTTTTTTTGTTTTTTCCTGCGGGTCACTGCAGACTCGGTCCGAGATGCCAAATGGTGTTTTATCGTGTACACGGTTGCTGTGCAGATGAGAGTTTAGTGAAACAAACGTTTAGGTGCTGTAGTATATATTTAAAAAAACAAACAAACAAAAAAAAAAAACCAATATAACTTATACTCAAAAGCAATGTAGTAAAAAAAAATTTTAAAAAAAGAGTTTTTTTTATAAATAGTAAAAATTTCTTTCATTTGAGAAACTTTTATCTTTAGTTCTCCCTTCAGGGATCCTTCTGATTCTCCGAAGTGAGAGCGCTGTGGCTGCTGCCTACTGCAGTTAAAACACTAAATACTAATTAGTATCACAATGCTTCTTGAAAAACAATAATGATTAAAAAAACTATACCTTTAAATGTTAAATGAATTAAATGAAATGTTAAATGAAATGTTCTCTGTTCATTTAATAGTATAAATAAATGTAATGTTTACACAACATTTACACCAAATTCAGTCCTCATAATCCAATTCAAGTTATCATTATTATTACTAATATTATTGGTTTTTGACATTCAACAAATAACCTTTGTTTCATAAGATGCCTTCCTTCGCCCAGGGCTGCAGAGTCCTACTATCAAGCCTCTATTTGGTTGTTTTAATTCTTTCAGTCCTGGTGATGGTCTTGACTGGCCCCTTGACAGCCTTTTTCTCCTGATCAGCACTTTGCTCTTTGCTCGGAGTGGAAGAAGCCATTCTGCCTGCTGTCACCACACAGACAGATTCTCGGCCGTTCTTGTCGGGATGATGGATTTGGTGTAGTCAAAGAGTGCTGACTCCTTACCAGCCACCTTTCCCTCACCACTTCATATCGGCTTCTCAGCCCACCAGCAAGGGCTTTCTTGATGGATAGGACATCCATCCTTCAACCAGGCTAGCCTCTACCCTCCATCCTGCAGGGCTTTTGTCAGAAAGGCCTCTGGTGGAAGCACGCATCCTGACATGGCAGAAAAAAGACAGGCTGGTAAACACTGCAGCCATATTGTTTTTATGCTTACCTGCTGTCATCACTTTGAGGTCATTTACAGTTCACTAGCAGGTTCAGAGAGAACTCCAGATGCTTGGTGATTGATGTACTTCATTCATTCTCATCCATCAGTACATCTTTCAGTTGTGTCTTGAAAGGATTTTCATTAGTTTTATAGCAGGGCTTCAATAAATGTTATACTGAAGTTGCAGAAACACTTCTTTTTTTTAAAAACAATTTTCTTTTTCTGGTTGCCTTTACTAAGCAGCTAATAAGACAACCGTATCAGTGTTTGGGTGGCAACTCAGTAGATTCAACAGTTTCTTTGTGTTAAGAGGGCGTTTGATTCAGAAATTCATCCCTATCAGCTTCTTCATCAGCATAAGCTTTATTTCCATGTATGTATGGAAAAGAAGTAAGAAAAACATGTACCATTATTCTCTTAGAGAAAACCTGAAATTAATAACAATATTTGTCCATTTTGGATGATTTTTTGCCACTTATTTTTGACATCTTGTTTTCTTCTGAATGTCCACGTATGAGTTTATGAATTTATCAAAGCAACACTATCTCAGGCACCTTTTGAATAATTTGGTATTGATTTGTACAATAATTGTTTAAAGTATTATTTGGCAATGGAAAACTATAGACCTGGCAAAATTTAAAGAGTTTTTGTTGATGTTGTTGTTGTTAATGAGATATTAGATAGTATTTCTTGCTTTGAAGTTGGTTTTAAATTATCAAAATATTCAAAATGAATGAAAAAAGCTCCTAATGGCATCAGCATAGGAACATGCATGTTGGCCAAATGGGGATATACTGTCTGTTTTATCTGAGCTTGTTTGGCCATAGGGTCAAATGACTTTTTTTTTAAAATTTTTTTAGTCTACTAACATTAGATTTTTAAACTCTGCTGTTGTCAGTCAGTTTTTAGCAGAAATTGATCATCTTTGAAGTGCCACTCTACAGCTAAGAGAACAGGCTTAATTGTCTGTCAGATCATGCATTTTCTGTTTTGATGCAACTTTTATGCCTTCGAGATATGTCCCACTTCTATTGATGAGACAGTAACAAAAAGCACAATGTCCTTTTCAGTTTAACCAAAGCCCCTCAGGGTGTCACAGTAGTAAATGTTACATTGTTACAATGCGAGGGAGTTCTTCCCACCACATCCAGTCTCAGTTTTCTAAAAAAAAGGGGGGGAAAAAGGTATCATATTTCCTGTTAATCACCATATATGGTCATTTATTTATTAATTCCATCATAAACTGAAAGCATTTGTGAAGCACATTATGATCTATTAAAATTGTAGAGGCTGCTGCATTAGATTTTTCCTAACGCTGTTGTTATACATGCACCATGGCCCTGAAGTTTTCCCTCCTTTGCCTTTTTAAAGAAACTGTCATGTTCACTTCACATGCAAGGAGTAGCCCGCTAAACTACAAGCCTGCCACCACCCCAGAGTGGATGTCAAGTTGTGCATCTAATTTTCTGGACATGCTAGTGACTGTGTGTGAAAATGTCTCTCTGTCTCTCCGAAAGTCAAAATATTAAACCGTAAGAGATCAACATAGATATGTTCTTACCTGCCATTGTTTGAGTTTAAAAAAACAAAACTGTGGCATTTAAACACCATTTCCACTGAAACATATTTGCAGTGGAAATGGTGTTTTTAAGCAAAGGCCAGCTTAATGAGAAATATGCAAAGAGGATGCAGACAAACAATGGCTCTAATGAATAATATGAGTGGTTAACAAACACTTTTGTATTACGTGGAAAAATCCAAGAAACAATAAAAATGCTGCAACAAGGAAGCTCAAATAAAGCTTTCATGGCCCAAGTGTCTGTAAAAAAGTGAGTTGAGTTTGAACAAAAAGAAAAAGAAAAACCGCAATTTTCTTTTTAAATTTAATGTCTCTCATCCCATTTAGTCGCTGAGTAAATGACTCTTTTTCTACCTGAGAAATCCAGCAAGTGATTTCAAAAGAATAAGCAACCACTTAAATAGCAGATGAAAAAGGCCAGCTTTTCACATTAATTTTACAATCACAGCATCTCCATGAAAACTAAGCACAGACGTGCTATTGGAAGAATAAGATAGTATGAAACACAATCATTTTTTATGTGAGTGTTTGTTTTGGGTTCGGCTCATGGTACCCTCATAGAAAGATTTAATTACTAGTGGAGACAACAAAAATTCGCCGGTATTAAAGAACGCTGCTGTTACAGCCAGCAGAGTCCTCTAAAAGCTTGCAAAAGAATTCATTTTCTACTTTTTTTTTTTCTTGTTTTCTACTTGCTCCCGTTATCCCAATCAGAAGATGTAACATTGGAAGTTGGAAAAAGTCTATGAAGTGTGTAATGAGGTGACATGCGATCTTCTCTTTGGTCTCTGTTGTATTAAGCTGTGAGGCCTCCATCTGTCAGGGGCCACCAGTGGCTAATCTCCCCCATGCATGATAGAAACTGATCCCACCACCACCAATGTGAATTATTCATTATTCACACACAGTGTCAAGCCCATGCTAAACATTGTTTTGCTGAGGAAAATGTCCCGTTCTCAGAGACGAACTGGGATCCTTGCTGCTGAGCGAGGTCGCTGTTTTGGCTGGTTTCACGGCACTTCTTTACTTCTCTTTGATAATTCACACCTTCTGTTGCTCCTTTGTGCTCTTCTGATGACTAAGTGGGGAAATGAGCTGTGGAAAATGATCATCAATGCAGCTGGCCCGCTGACAAGAAAAGAGCATTTTCTCCTCTGCTTTCAAGAAAAGCCACATTCATTTCATCCATTTGTTGCATTTTTAATTCATCACATGCTTTTCTCAGCAGTTGTTTAGATTTCTAAAGATTTTATGTATTTTTTGTCATTTTTATTTTTGCCATTTTACATCATTTTTCCCTCGTTTTTGCTGCTCGGGTCGTAATCATGTTTAATGTCTTATCTAAAGATCTGTGGTAAGATTAGAGTCATGTAGACAAAATACTAATTGCTCATTAATTTGGCATATAAATTACGGTCTGGATTTTCCTTCCAGCTCTTTGTGATGAAATCATGATGCCTGCACATCCTCAGCATTACATTCAGTCAAAAACTGGACACATTTTCCCATTTAATCCAGTAAGAAAGCATGTCCAAACTTTTGACTGGTACTGTATATTTAGAGCTCTTGTGTCAGGTGTTTGGACAGTGGTGCTGAGGATGTAACTGGACCAGTTTATGTTCCAGTAAAGCTTCTTCTGTTTGTAACCAAAAGAAACAAAGGGCAATTTTAAATCATAATGGAGCGTTTATTGTCTTCCGGAGACGGGGAAATGCGACGCGTGGCTCGCTTTGGCTCGTAAATCTCTGGGTGTCACCCGCAGTGTGCAGATGGAGCTCCTCTCCGGTGCATGTCTCTAGCCCCACAGAGTGCAGCTCCAACAGACTAATGACTACAGGGAGACATGAGAATGGTAAACAAGTGGCTGATTAATTGCTGTTCTGTTTTCATTATTTTAGTGGTGGAACCCAAAATTTCCTGCCAGGAAATGTTTCTGATCATTTTTCAGTATTTTTCTTTTTTTTTTAATATATATCCTGGATATGTAGGTAGGTTCAGTGTGTCCCAAAGCGTTCAATCCTTTGCAAAACACCGGGAAATTCTCACTTACAAGAACGGCTAAGGAAGCTGACATTTAACTCCTTTAGAAAAACAGGTGCACTTTTATAAAAAGGTTATGATTGTAGCTTATTCATTAGGAGGCCTTTTCATCGCTGCCGCTCTTTTTTTTCTTTTCTCTTTTTTTCTTCCATTTCATTGCAGCATTTGATTTGGACCCTTGAATATTTACTGCAGTGATTTAGTATATCAATCAGGCACAGAAACTTTGAAAAGATTCACACACTGATCCAAAGACCAACATCAATGTCTGTCTCAAAGCAGCGTGAATCATGAGAAAATTTCACTGACCATCCCTTTGCCAAAACCCCCAGAGTTTTTCTTGTAATGCCTTCATGTCTGGCACCGTACTCAACAGATGGCAAACTCGCATTCCTCCCAGAGGTGCTTGTTTTGCCTTCTTATCAGTAACTTTAGTGACTTTGTGTGTAGCTACTTTTTATTTATTTATTTATTTTTTTAAAGGAAGATCAGGCTGATGAGATGGGGATTATGAGTGCCGTGCTGTTCTAAGTCTTGATTTTAGTTAAATGAAAGTTTTTAAAAGCTCAAAAGAACTTGAGCTCTTGGCTGCCTCTCGTCTCACCACTTTCTGAATCATTGAAGGGCCACCTGATTATCAATGCATGAGAAAGTCCTCAGCAGCAGCACTTTAGAGAAAGCCATTCAACATCCAAATGAGTCCAACAAACGTGCCTCCGATGTGCATGTACATACGAGTTATAAGGGTTTTCTCATTCATAGTGACATGAAACCTCTTGTCAGTGTGAAAACCTAGAACACTTATATTACTGTTAATGCTTGGAAGTAAATTATTGCTTTTTATTTGTTAATGCATTTGTTAGTTTAGTATTTTATTGTATATTGTGAGTGTTTTAGCAAATGCATGAGGTGGATTGGGCTTAATTTATATGAGCTTTTTCCTTGGCTGTGACAGGTGGTCTGAGTTGACCTCCCTGCACTACCTAAAATGTTATGTCTTCATTTCTGATTGAAAAAGGAATGCGAGCTGCTCCAGACAGATCACTTTTCAGCTTCCTGACTGGACACTTTGGAAAGTGAATGGCTCGTTCATGTGGACATGATAACTCTAAATGTTTTTTCCCCATTCAACAAAAGCAGCTGTGCCATTGTAAATACTTAAAAGCGCGTCTGTGCTACAAAGGATCGGTGTTGAAAAAGGAATGATTAAAATGCAGGCTCGCTTTCAAACTTTGCATATTAATTCTGACTAGAATATTTTGGCTCAAAGAACACACCGTACTTTGAATATGCAAAACCCCAACATCATTTGAAACTGCTGCAAAAATTCACACGATTTTAAAAAAAAAAAAGGAAAAAAAATCTCTGTGATGGTGTAATTCTTCATGCACCTGGCCCATCAGTCAGTGGGCTGTAAATGCAATGCAACACTACCTTTTGTCTGTCTTTCTTTTTTTTTTTTTTTTTAATTACATTTCTCTTAATGAGTTTGCTTCAATCACATGCCATTGTTTTCTTTCTTTTCAGTTTTTATATGTAAAATAAGAGTACAGCAATAGTGCACTTTTTTTCTGGAGCTGCTTAACTTTTTTTTTTATTATCAGATATCCACCCAAAAGAGCAAAGAATGAACATGTTTTTGGATTTAAGAAGCTTTTTTTTTTTTCTTTTTCTTTCTTTTTTTTTTTTTATCACATATCCGCTGTGGCATGAAACCTGCATTTTTTATCTCTTGTGCTTTCGACAGCCAAGGCACTGCTGTATCACAGCAGACAAGCTATGTATATTAAATGTATCCAGCATACCCTAATGATAAAATCATAAATCTCCTCAGGCTTGTAGATAGCCTAGTTAGGCAGCAGTTTGAATTCATTTTGTCTCGGG
Organism: Telmatherina bonti; assembly: GCF_933228915.1. Taxonomy (NCBI): domain Eukaryota; kingdom Metazoa; phylum Chordata; class Actinopteri; order Atheriniformes; family Telmatherinidae; genus Telmatherina; species Telmatherina bonti. The sequence continues at coordinate 21,410,413 of NC_136629.1, forward strand.
ACCCATCCCCTTTCAACTCACTACCTTGTCTTGTCTTTATGATTCTGAAAACACTCCTCCTTTTTGCAGCGAGTTAAACATTTTGTAGAAAAAAAAGGTATTGTTTTGGGATCTTTGAGGTTGAGATATCTATTGCACGACTCTACAAAGTCAGCAGGGTGACTTTTTTTCCCCTTCTTTTGAGTATCTCTTGCTGTTCCATTGGGATTACTCTTATCTTTTTTTGAGGTGGGATGATCTGTCACTTCATGATCAGAACTGGTATCATAGTTTGATACTGAATAAATATATAATGTATAAATATATAAATAGAAAGTACAGTATCTTGCATTGCAGTTCTTGGCAAATGACTCCTGAATATGTCTGATAGATGGAGAAAAGACTCGGTTTCCTCTCTCTTGCTTCTTCGCTGTCTTTCTCCGAGTTTGGGCGCTCTGTTTGTTATGCAAATAAGGGCACTTCAAAGAATGGCTTATTAGCATTTTCAATGGGAGAAATGTTCCATTGTGTGAAAAATTCAATGATTGCAGGTCCCCCCACCCCCCGTATGTTAGAATTAAACGTGTGTTTTTATTTAACCTGTGAATTTATGTGACTTTGCTAAATGTGGAATGTATGACCGTGTTGCTCTTATCTCATCCTTTTGTTCTTCAACAAGCGTCGAAAAGTAGCATGGATCATCGGCTGTGTCTGAATCGGAAAAACAGGGATTGATCGGTGCTGTGTATTCATTCAGTATTTTGTCACCTCAGGCCATGTTTCACTCTTTGTGGTTTGGGATTGAACAGCCTGGCCTTACTGTCATTGTTTAGTCCTATTTTGAGACTCTTTGTCATTGTTGTTTTTTCTATACTGAGGCTATTGATTATATTGTAACTGAGGCAGTGAGGTTAAAGCAAGTTACAAGATGGCAGTGTTCTTTTTTTTTTTTTTTTTTTTTAGTCTTTTTGGGAAGGTGTATTTGTTTTGATATGTGAGTAAATAATACTCTGGTAACAAAGGGAGGAGGCACTGTTGTAGCTGTATAAAATGATGCCATCCAGTTCCCTTTCTGGATCTTTCGCCTTTAAACCGCTGCATTAATGAGCCAAGTGACACAAGCATTTGGTGTAATTGAATGGGGTATTCTGTGCCGCCATGTCCGCCTGCACTGAACAGATGCTGATATTCCCTGCAGCCCGTTGATTGTGGCTGATGTCGTGGTAATTGAGTTGCTGCCACACTGTTGTGCCGTGTTGAACTTGACAGCCTGACTATAGCCTGCTTCTGACATGCAATCTTGGAGGGGCGGTGGTGGGGGGGGAGGGTCCAGATTTCAGGACAAATAACCAGAGCAGCACCAAATGTATTTGTTTTTTCAGGAAAACATAGAGGGGGAAAAAAAAAAAAAAAAAAAAAAACATTTTGATTTTCTAATAAGTTCTTTTCTTCCTTGCGTTTGGCTGCTACCTCCTGTAGAGACCCGGACATAGATGTCATCCACCACATTTCTGCCTCTCCTCTCTCTTGTCCCTCAAACAGGTGCCTGTGAATGAGTCACCCCTCTTGTGTACTAGATGAAATTTTGAAGGGGAAGTAATGGCTGTTGAGAGCTTCACAAACATATGCAATATAATTATGCTCAATTATGGGTGATCAACATTTGCATAATCTTTATCCCAGCTACTCCTTAAGAACCAATCAAATGTTGTTTTTCAGCATGAAAGTCACATGAATAATTTATATCAGTAAAATATATCTATTCTGTGGCTCTTGGTGATCTCAGTGGCCATTCAGCCACCCAGTCATCTATCATTTATGAAGAGGAGAATTAGGAAGGCTGCCTGATAGAGCTAATGAATGCAAATGCAGCGTTCAACTTGTAGGGGTCAGTAGCTTTACACCTTCCTCCCTGTTTCGGTTTTCTTCACTATCAATTCACTCCAAGCCTATAAACAAATGTGGCATGTCATTTACTACGACTGTGAAACGATTAATTTTCATAAAGCAGGGAAGAAATGGCCATCTCTTAGGTACTTGGGGCACCAGGTTGTGTTTTGACAGTGACGATAAGTGGTCATGGCAGCTCAATTGCGTTCTCTACACTCGTTTTCTGTTTTATTTGGGCAATGGGAATCCTCTCTGTGAGCCCTTTGGGTTAAATACGTGCAAAGTTGCATTTATGGCTGGCACCTGCACTGTTTCCTTTTCATTTGGAACACAAGTGTGTCACGTGAGTCAGTGGAGTTCACCGACATGCAACAGGAACATTTATAATAATAGATTGAATAGAGTTGTAACTCAACAGAAAGTGCACTTTTTTTTCACTTCCATCAAGTTTATGACCGTATAATCCATTCATGTATTCTCAGAAATGGCAGTCTGATCAAAAGTTCTGTATGTTTTAATGCATAATTTTAGGCAGTGCGTTTTCCATCAGAAGGATTTGCAGTTTAACTTAGTATTTTTTTACCTTTAGAATCAAATTCACCATTGGTTTTGAGGAGTTTGCAAAATATGTCCAACGTAATGAGAAGTTATTTACAGTGGCAGATATTAGTTGCGTCACAGGACTTTCAGGTATTAAAACCTGGAGTGTTTAAAGCCAAATCCCACACCCACACAGGATTAAGTTTTATATTATCTTTGTTTTCATTTGTCAATTTTACTTTAAACCCAGAAAATGACCTCAGTTGTTAATTCCGTACACGAATACAGCTGTCTCAGCTTGGTGAAAAAAACCACTGAATATTTTGTTCATATATTGCAGGGTAGAATTTGTGCTATGTGTTATCTGTATGGATTCAATATTTAGAGATTTTGAGCACAGATTTTGTGCAGTTGTAATTACATCACCACAATATATTTTCCCTCTTTTTCTTTGTTTCTTACTCTTCTGCCCTTTGTTTGGTATTGTTTTGGCCTCTGTGTCAGATAACATCAAGGCAAAATCGAAGCTTAGAAATGTTGACTGACCCGGGTCTTGCTATGAAATTACACCTGAGATTGTAAAGCTTGATCAGAGACTTGATCCTGACTGTTATCTGTTTCAGTGTCAGCACAATAATCTGCCTGATATTCCTCTCATATTGGAAGCATTGTCGTGAATTTTGTCCACTTTACATCTGAGATTTAAATTTATATTAAACAAACGAGTAATCAGAAAGTTTTGTCTAGTAAACAACATTAAGGTGGGTGTTAACCACAGAAAACCTTGTTATTTTATCTGACATTGTATTTCAGTGCAGAGCAGTGACTGGTTTTATTGTTCCTCATAATGGAACGGACACATAATGGACAACACTGGACAGTATTCCTTCCCCCTACCCTTCAGTGCTTTTATCCGCTAAATTCATATATTAGCAGGCTTTGAAACACTTGCTCCCAAAACACAAAGACCGAGTGACATTATCTGTTGGCAGTGGTATGTGTGTTTTTTTTCCCTTTCCTCTCCTAGGCTTCCACAGCTTTGACAGCACAAAGCTCTCCACACAAAACGTTCACACATACACACCACCTCCTTTTCCACACGCCCAAATATGAAGCTCTACCAACGTTGTCAACTATTGCCAGCATGGCCTTACCTTTTCTTTCTTTCTTCTCAGCAGGCAGCCAGAATCTGCTCTGACAGCTCTGCTTTTGATATTTATATTTCCACTGAATTTTAATTATTCTCTGCTTCATCCTTCATGTCTCCCCATTGTTAGCATGCCCATACTCAGATGCAGTTTTGTCTTACAGTGTGTTCCGAGACCTTGACTTTTTCATTTTGCAGCCCATGTGTCCTTCTCAGTCGTCTTCAGGGCATTAGCATGCTGTTTTCACCTAGCTAACAGGATCATGCACGGTGTACCTTAGACAAACAAAACACAACTTCTCTGACATTTTCTGTCTCCCCATCAGGCACTCATGTAGACATTCTACTCCCTGCAGGTTAAGGGCAGACATTGTAGCAGTAGATCAGCTTTCTTTTATTCTTTTATTGTGCATCACTGCTTAAAGAAAGTGATAATCCCCAATGAATGTCATACTGAATTCACAGTGCTTAGAGACACAAAGCCATCCGGTATGGAGGTTTTAAGCAGCATTGCATCATTGAGAGCATTATTTAATTCTTTAACGCATGATTCAGAATGGATTATTCCACTTACTTCTTGATCACTTGCCTAAAAAAAAAAATTAATATATAATATAATATAATATATATATATATATATATATATATATATATATATATATAAATATATAAATAATATATATATATATATATATAAATATATATATGTAAATATATAAATAATTTTGTCCAGCTCTTAATTTCCAATACCAATATCAACCGATACTGATTTTTTTGGAGTGAGTTTTGCCAAACAAACAATATCTGGATAGGTATAGAGGACAACTCTTATATTTTGTTAATTTGAGTTAGAGGAGACTTAGCTGAAGAGTTTGATGCATTATCATATTGTGTAAAAGTTATGTCCTAATAAAACATAAACCAATGTCAATAATATCCAATATTGTATTTTATTTCGATATTGCCCGATAATATCACCTTGCCAGTAGCATTGGACATCTGTGCTAAAAACCAAAACTAAACACCTTGTCTTAGTTCGAGATGAAGCTGTTTTTGACTGTTTAAAGAGGACGAAGTTTTATATGTGCATTATATGTAGTAATTGACAGCAGTTTGAACATAAATGACACATCAGAAGCATAAGAGACATGCGTTTAAGTGAATATATTAAAAACCCTTAACAGACAAATCCACATTAGGATGCTGGGTTATAATGTGAAGAATTGTCTGGATCTTAGTTTTTTTTTGCTATAGTGGTTCAATAAAATCAATAAATTATCTATAGTTTTGTAATTACATCTATTGTTTATTTTGGTTTCTTCCATGATGTTTTTGATAAACTGTGAAAAGATAAAGTGGTTTCAGAAACATCCTTTATCTCTGGTGGCTTTTATAAAAAAAAAAAAAAAAAAAAAAAAAAAAAAAATTAACACCTCCAGTCGCAGAGAAAAATAAAACATTCACACTTTGTAAGCACAAAATATTTTGATAAAAAAAAAGGTTGACAAACAAGTCATTTGAATTATTTGCAATATGTGAGAGAAAAACTTTTTTTTTTTAGAAAACTATAATCAATCTCCATAAATGCAAAATACTGTAATCACCTCAAGCAAATTTCAAATTCTTTTTCAGCTACCTGCATCCTGATGCGATTAGTCTTCACACTAACTAATGAGTGAAAAACAAACCAAACACTTAAAGAGTTCCTCAGTCCCAGCGACGCAGCTCTAAGGAATTTAACAAGGTACCATCTGTTTATGTAATGGTTCCAGTTATACATTGTTCACTGTCACCTTTTTTCCCTCTTATTTGGTTTTAGTTTGGTTAAACTTGTAAATATTCATCATTGCTGCATGTCTTTAGCACTCCAGTCTGCCATAATGTAATCCCCAGTGAGAATCAGAGTTGTGCAGATATTTTCATTTTAACAACAAACAGCATCTCCCAAGTGGGAGACTGCGCTGCCTTACTAAATGCACAAAGGTTGTATAAAATATGTAGCAAGCAGGCTTTGAGTTATTGTGGGTGGAAATTGTGAGTGACAACTTTCACATTTGCTTAGCTTTCAACAACTCTTACATAGAAAATGATTACATTTATTTCATGTCAGGACTTGGTACAGCGATAATTCAAACCCTTTAAAATGGTGTTTATCTAATCAGAATTGTGGTTTAGAAATATGAGAGATTTCTATGTTGGCCATGATGTGCTGGTTTGTTTTTAGATCCTAAATTTGCTCATGTTCCTGTGGGTGGACATAATGGGGAGTCGGGTTATAGCATGTATAGCATAAGGTCATGTCAGGGAACATTGTTTGTGGCACCTCAGGGATGCAGTCTCACTCCACTTCCCCTCCTGGCGGAACTTAATCCTTCCATCAGTCCATTGTGAAATATTCCTCCTGCAAACTCGGACGGACTCCCATAGGAAAACCATCAGGAGAATGTTCAGCTTCTTCTTTGAGCTCCATGTTTTTGTTGACAGTAGTCAGTCTCTAGTCCTGATTGTGTTACTACATTTGCCTTGTTTTGCTTGCAAGTGACCTGTGAAATTATGTAAATGCTAATGCAGGTTACGCCATATCTTCCTGTTCCTTTTTTATTGTTTATTTACATCCCTGTAATTTGAACTGGGGCTGCAAATTTTCAATTACTGCACAACCCTGTCATGAGGTAATTATTAATGACTACTGGAGAAGCAGGAGAAAGCGGCTCACCCAGAGGACTTGTTGGTTGTTGTATGCTCTCTGTGTCCTCCAGCATTTTTTGACAAGTCGGTTGTTGGAAACTGTGTTCAGGGTTAGAAGAACAAAATGTCCTTGGACATGATTTTTGGCACCCTTGGCATAGTCTCGCAGAAAGCGGCACTCTGTACTGTTTCAGCATCTGAGGAATATTTAAAACCATTTTCTTTTTTTTCCCTCTCACAACTAAGTGCAGAAACATTAAAGATTCATTAACTACTGTCAGACTGTAGTTTATTTCAGTGCTTACTGGCATCTCTCAAAGCGGCTTCTCCTGATAAAAATTCTCCTGTTTGTCAGCATCATCGCCTGCTATAAACCACAGTAGTATCATACGAAGAACTGCTTAGAGTGAGACCTCCGGTGCAATGAAACACTGATCAATGAATTGCATTGTGTTCAAGTTAATTTACCGTGTGTACACAATGCGGACTCTGTTTGATAACTGATGTAAATGATAATATCAATGAATTCTTTTATTGTTCCTTAAATCCAGTTACTGGTGGCAGAAAACCACATAAGCATTTTTATAAGAACTGCATGCAGGAAGAAACTGTTTTGGTTGTTGCATCTCCATATTCTTGTCCTTTTGGAAAATGTTATGAATTTGGAAACGTGAATCACATCCTGCATGTAATTGCAGATGGAAATTTTCTATTTGGTTTATGCAACAGCTACAGTCAAAATCGTGTCATTACACAGACAAATAAGGATTTGGATCTGTTGAGCTGTTCTTTCTCGAGCACTGTTACCAATCTCTCCAGCTTGTTTACTTCCTGTATGGATAAAGCTTTTTAATCCTCTTTTTCAAAGCCTTTACTCATTGTTCCATATGTTTTTGTCCCTCACTTGGATAATAAATACAATAAGAGTAAATGAAACTTTCTATTGTGCTGCAAATTCTAACTAGCTACTCCTTGGTTACTAATTAAAGTAAACTTGAATTACCTGCAGTTTGGTACCAAGTTCATCTGAACAAAACACCCTTATACATCTCTTGTAGGACAGTTTTCTATGTTTACTTCAAAACATTTCTGTTACCCTGATATAAAAAAATGACAAAATATAACAAATAAAAAGCTAACTATTAGCTGCTCACTCTGAGTGCAAACTGTAATATTTTTAATAGGTAGCTTTTCTCTGTTCTGTTTCTGTAAAAAGCACAGGCCTCTCTCAGAGACCACTAACATGCATCGTAGAAAAGGAAACATGGAAAGACTTTTGAGGCAAAACGTCTCTTCGGCTGTTCACTGTCACGCTGTTCATTTTGCATCTTATGCCTCTCAGCTGCATAGAAAAACACACTTTGCATTATTGAGGTAGGCAATCACTCAGTTTTTTTGTCCCAGCAGGGGTTTAAAAATATCACCTCCACAATGTGTGATTTTCTTTGTCACATTAGTGAGATGTCCAGTTATGTACTTTTGTCTCTGAAGCCATGTTTTAACACAAATGTGGCAAAGAGGATAAATGCCTGTGCGTTGTGTGGGTGAGGATTTGTGCTGCAGGTTTCCTCGAGGTGTCCTAGATTCTCCACTCCACTGCAGTCATTTGTTTGATGGACAGAAAGACAATTATCTGCAGAAGAATAGTCAAAATTGCTGACGCCAATAGAAATAATTATTTGTGGCAGGTCAGCATTATCATGTGATCGTCACCGTCATTTATTGTCTCTTTTGTATAGAAGAATGAAACACACAAAATAGCTCCCTCAAAATGTAAGAACACAACAATTTGGGGTGGAAAATCGTGCAGCGTAGCTAAATGTCAGGATCTCCATATTTATTTGAGAACTTATCTTCATCAGCATCATTATCACAAAAATCCTTTTCCCAGCATATTTTAATATATCTGTGTGGCGAGCATGAATGACTTTGCGGGATAAGTCACAGAGAATTCCATATTTCCTTCCCAGTTGCGTCCCAGTTGGGGCATCTGAACTGTGTTTTTTTCTGAGGATAACAAGCTCCGCAGTCTTGAGGACCACATCTCTAGACACTGTGGAGGTTTTTAAAGAGCAACCATCTCCTTTCCCCCACCGAGCCCAATCTGGCCTTCGTCGTTAAGACATGCTTCAGCAACGTACCCTCTGGCATGTCCCCTGCTGTTTCAGCCCCCTCCTGTTTCAGTGGTGCCATAGCCTCTGTCTCCCACTTGAATGTTTAAAAATAAGAAAGGAAAATGTGGAGGGAATGACTTCATATGCAAGTAGGCCTGGAAAAGAAACATAAGTGAGCAGAAGAAAGACTTAAAATAAACAACATTGTCGTAACTCTCTTAATTGTGGCCTTGCAACCGGGATCACAGTATACGTGCAGATGCCTGTTATGGTTGTTACTGTAGTGTTTAGACAAGGTAATTATAGCACAGAGCAGCAAAGTTAGCAGAGTAGTCTCCCACCTGGTATGAAACCTTGATAAAGGCATAGAGTAGACGACCATGTAAACATTCACACAGTCTAGTTTACGATCTTGTTTAATTCCATAAAACACAAATTAATTTGTTTCACAACATGGCCATTGTCAGCAATGTTCTTGATGGTATACCTTGCACTGAGCCATGACCTGAGGGAGAAAAAAAATGAACACAATAATACACAGATACATGACAGTACATCATTAGAAAAATAAAAGCAGTGTTAGATTGTAGTAAAACCTTTCAGAAATGTCCTTTAAAAACTGATACAGAGAGGAAAGTGTTCAGTTTCAGGGTTTTTGTAAGTTCTAGTCATTTAAAGCAGCAATGAAAAGGACTGTGGTTCATTGCAAGACTTGGTTTTTGGGATGAGCAGCAGGATGAGACGTGATGACAACGTGTTGTATATGACTGTCTTACATACAGGGTGGGTGACCTCGGGGTGTTTTGCATGCATGTCGGTCAATTTTTGTCCCCATAATCTTATTAGGTCAATGGTCTTTTTGACTAGCTGGCTGCTGATGTAATCGATAAACAATTTTTATATAAAAAAGTCTTGTTTTGACCTTTGATTTGATCTTATTTCTGTGGTGTGAAAAAGACAGCACATTATCTCGTCAAATTCCCAGCTGTTTGGTAGGATATATTATATATCATGCCTGTTCTTCTTCACCAAACTCTGTTGTTGCCCCATGTGTCACTTACTGCTGCTCTAGGACCCCTCCCCATTAGATTATATTACAGAAGGTACCCACTACCATTTTAATGTTTAGTGATAATTCAAGGAAAATAATTTACATTAACAAGTAATATTGTCTATAAAACTAACTTTGGGGTTTTGGGGACTAAATGTTACCAGAGAAAAAAAAGACCTCCTTGTGTGTCAAATATGGTACCAGACTAGAATAAGAAAAGAAAAAAAGAGAGAGACTGACTGAAGTTGAGCCAGTAAAAATGCAAAGTTTACATAAAAGTGACAACTGCCCTAAGAGAGGTTGGAGTCCAAAAACGGGGCAGCAGAGTAAACAGGGGTAGGGTTGTTTTATACTGGGGTGCAATGATTCAACCTCAAAGCAGTTATGGGGAGGGAAAACTATATTATCCCTCATGGTAAAATGTGTCTATGAATTACAATTACTATGTAACGCTTCTGTAACCCAGTGGAATAAGTTGGGGCAGCTTAATGGGACTTCTTAACCAGCACATGCATTTCATGGCTCTGCCGAACATTTTGGCTCTGCTCAGAGGGCAACTTGTTGCCTCTTTCTTACCCCTTGCCACCAGGCAGATGGTCAGTTATTAACAGTAATTAAAACTCCGTCATTGATCATGCATTGTAATTGTATTTAAATTGAAATGAATTAATGATTAAAAGCTGCAGCTGCATGGTGTGAATGTTAATAGGTTTGGGGACCAACAGAGGGATACAGAGTGGCACTGGGAACATCTCACAGGGCTTACCCTCTCTGTTCACAGCAGACTATTCCAATTACATGTGCAGGTAGACCTGTTCATTTCAAAGACTGCAATGCTCATTAGCTGAAGCTTTCTTCATCATACCTCATTTGTTAGTTTCTGCAGCCGATTTGAAATTAAGCCAGTAAACACATTGTAAACAAACTAATATTTGCATCAAACTGCATACAATGTTTTTTTCGTGGGTCTAATGAAGACAAAATGCTGTCTATGTTGGGGGGCGGGGGGGTTCTTGAGGGAGCTGCAAGACCTTACAAAGAATAAAGTAGGTCATCCGGCTGACATAGGGTGCCTGTGGACATGTTCTTTCTGCTGCGACTGCTTTACACAAAGCAGCTCTGCACAGGCAGGAAGGAACAACAGTTAACAGTAGCAACAGTCTGCCAATAGAGGGAAAAGAGCCTAAAGGTATTTATGTGATCATCTGTGCAGTTCTTGTCCATCAGATTTTAGAATACAACTGATATTAAGACAACGTGTGGGATCTGTGACACTCCACTCCGTAGTGGTTTGTGTGCGGAATCGAAAAGTGTTTGTTTGCTGGTGTGCTTCTCGGAATCCAACCTGATGCAATGCCATGTAGCCCCGTCTCAGTTTAGACTGTGGACACTTATTTGAAACCTATTGCAACAGAACATGAGGCGATGATGGGGTCTGTTTCAACCTCCAAGTTATTGATATAGTTTTTCAAGGCAGACGTCAGATCTCTGTTACTTGTGTCCCAAATGCTGCGACATTTGATGCAAAATACATTCTGATAAGTAATTGATTTAAACATAAGCATTGCCTCGACTTTGATTATCCAGTTGTTGTATGATAATGCACAGTAGCTTTGAAGCAAGATGAAAATAGTTGGATAGAATGAAATATCGTAACAATGGGTTTGAGTCACCTGAAGTAGTCCTGTAGTAGTTATTTTTATTTGCGCTCTCTTGGTAAGTTCAGGCATCATGTTAAGATAGAAGATTCTCTGACCAAATGTCCTCCTGTCACTTCTAGTGGGAAGAATCATGAACAGAGATGATTGTGAGAAAAGACAGACTGAAAGCTGCAGTTAATGACTGGAAATCTGTCCTGCTGCTCAGGCTCATCTTTATTGATTTGTTGTCAAGAATGTTATAAAAGAATCAGTAAACCCAAGTGTTTCTGTTGACTGCATGCTATGAGTGACAGTCAATTAAAATTGGAGAGGGATCCTCTGAGTGCCACTATCAAGATGAAGGCTGAGTAGCAATAGCAGAAAACTCAAAAGTTCATAACAAGAAAGATACTTGGACACTCTGAGACTGTTAAAAGAAACAGGCTTGGTTTTTCAGCCGTTGAAATCGGGGGATTTATGTATTTGGACTTTTGATTTTTGTCAAAGGAACGATTCTTCTATAATACAATTTTTTGGGGGGGAGGGTTGTTTGATTTTGTCTCAATATGATATTGTTACACAGTGCTGATGTAGGAAATCTGTACGTTGTGTTATTTGTAAATCTGGATAAATTATTTAGCTCATGTCGCATATCTGTGTGTTTACAGGAATCAGCGGTGATGCAAGCTGTGCATACGCTAACTCTGCCTCCAAACATGCATTTGAAATATTTAGAGGTGGAGATTGTAGGAAAGTCTCCTTTTACCCCCATGTATTTCTGAGAAGGAAAGCAAACGTGCGAACAGTTTCTCGTCTTCTGATATCTCTAACAGCCACATGTTTGTATTGGGAAATTATTTGGATTTGCCCCCCCCCCCCCCCCCCCGCCCCACCATCACCTCCTCCCACAAAACACTTGCTTCTGAAAAGCAGCAATCCCCTTTACAGCCCAGTTCTCCACAGTGCAGCGCTCGCGCTTTTGTGTGTGATAAGTTTGTGAGTGCACACGTCTTTGATCTGCCCTACAAGAGAGGATGTTGACGGTTTAGCGGGTAGATGACGGTGTTTACTGGTGAGCTTAGATTTTGCTTCCCCCCTCCATACTCCGCACGGAGCGGCTGTGTGTTCTGCTTTACAGTGGTTAGCTCCTTTCAACCATGTCTTCAAATTTTGTTTGGTAGCTTGTTCTCTTTAAGGAAAAGGCTTTACACACAGGCAGGCACATCACAAGAATGAAATGATTCAATGCAAAGTAATACCCCTTGGTAATTGAAAAGTGATGAGCCCCTTGCAGCGAGCTTTGCAATAATGCTGGCCACTGAACTCTGAAAGCAGATACACATACACTAAATTTCTTATTTCCTGAAATATATTAATGATGATCTATTTCCACAGTGTCTTTCCTGATAATTAAAAAAAAAGAAAAGAAATCTTTTTTTTCTTTTTTTTTTTTTTTTTAAGCTTCATGTTCTAAAAATGAATGTGAAACCTAAGCAGAAATTAATTAAGTCTTTTGATTCACAGTAAACAGACAAGAATCTCCTTTCATTACAATGAAACAGTCTGGAGCTTAAAGATATCCACTGGAGTTTTCAGGAATACATTCCTGTATAGTTTCACACCTGTCAAGTGCTATTTGATTATGACAGCCACTCTACCCAGAGGGGTTATACTATTGATCCCTATTGATGATTTCCTTGTGTTCCCTCTGCTTTGCACCATGTGACCTTTGGATGGTAGAGGCACACACAGGCAAAGGGCACATCGCAGCCGATGAGATATAGATTCTTGGCAAATGTGCGCTGCATTGCATGGGTTATTGCAGCGCTCTCTAATCACGTTGTTCCAATTCTCCCGCCCAATTTCCCAGACAGATTGCTGACCAACAGTTGTCATCGCCGTCACTAGTTTATTGAAACGAGGAAATCAATTGCAACATCACTTAATGAGTTTATCACAAGTTTAGTCATGTCGGCTTGATTCAACATTATGTTTTTAGTTACGTCTGCAAAGTTCTCAAAACAGCCTGATCAAGGTCTTACTTTTTTTTTTTTTTTTAACCTGCCAAGTAAATAAAAACAAAAAAGAAAAACATTGTTTACTTTGACCATAAAAACCGTGTCAGTGATGAAAGATGCTAATTTCATCTTGCAAACATAAAAGATGCAGGCAACATCCTTTGTACTTATTTTTGCTGCACCCAAGATAATCATTGCAAAGAAGACTCCATAGTTAAAGTGTGCCCATCTGGTGAGGAAAATGGGACAAAGTGTACTTTAGAGGGAACAGAGGATAACTCTCCTGGCCTTTAGGGCTGGAGCTCAGGAGAGCCTAGTGTTCTGAAATAGTTGGGTAAAGATGCTCATTTTTTTCACTCCTTTATTTTTAGATATTCCTCAGGGAAGTTGCATTTGTCTGGTTGCAAAAGGTCATCAATTTCAGTTGTCTTTTCATTGTTTTAATGAATGACTTTAAAGACAGCGTTACATATGTATTGTATAGATGCCCTTCAGAACAACATGCTGTGTTTCATAGTTGATGCAAGCAGTGTTCGATACTAATGGCATCCTGGTTTCTGAAGAGGAGTCCATAAATGGGCTTTTTAACTTTGCTCCTAGTCCTGAACTCCCTATCGTGATTTACTCTGCCTGCCTCTTAGGATTTTGGCCATCCCAGCTCAAGTGTTCTGAGGATCATTATTCTCACATCCCTTATCTGGCTTTGAGATCAATAAATCTATGAAACCTTCCCTGACTGGACTCTGTTGTCCAGCAGTCTTCTATTTTTTCTCTTGTCAATCCAAGAGGACACTTATCTGCTAGAACACACTAATACATTGTGTAACGCCTTGGTGGATGTTCATTAAGATGTTTTCCAATGGAAGGGAGGGATCAATGGCAGTCAGTGGGGATCCATGCATCTGTGCTGATCTCTCAGGATGGGAATGTTGGAACTTTTCAGGAATATTAAAGCCCCACTTGTGGCTTATGAAATAATAATGCTGAATTCTGCTCTTTTAATTGGATTTATTACAATATCATTTTTCTCTTTTAAAAGTTTGAAAAGAAGCCAAATAATCTAAAGTAGACTGTTTTAAGTATCAGTACGAGTTCATTGTCATTAACAAAGAACACGATAAGCCTTTAATTTCCCAACATTTTGACTGATTTGCTGTAAACTTTGAAACAACAACATAATGTTGTTGAATCAAGCCGACATGACTAAACTTGTGATAAACTCATTAAGTGATGTTACATGGTTCAGTTCTTCCTGATATCAAATAAAAACAGAAATATAGTGAATGGTGAATTAATAATCTCAGCAGGCTTGAAAGGATTGACATGTTTTATGACCAATGAGGCTTTGAACCTGGGTCCAGATACTTCACTGCCCCCCTTAAAATTAGATTAGAAGTCTTACCATGCAGAAATAATATATACTTTGTTGTTCTGTCTTTCAAAACTTAGTTCCCATTTGTTGTTTTAAAGATGTGACATTTACATGAAACCGTAACTAAAATATTTTCACCTCTATTATCAAGTAAAAAATTCAGCTTTTTGTGTGTTCACACTAACTCACAGGGATTCTGAATATATTGCCAATAGGAATTTAGCACTGTCATAAGAGCAAACACACTTACAGGCTGATTACATCAGCTTTAAGATGAGCTACTTAAACCGCCCATGGCAAGTCCTTTCACTGCAAATAAACACCATAAAGATCCAGACAGAGAAGAAGTCTGATTTCTCCCACTGTGACCAGCAGCTACCAGAAACCTCCCTGTCAGCTCATGCAGCTCTGCATCTGATACACACGTCCCGTTTTGTTTTTAATCGGATTCATATTGTCTGCAACACTTATATTTTTAAGTAGCTTTTTAGATGAATGGAGTTTGTGAATGAGCTAGTTTCCAGTCTCACACACAGAATTTATTTTTTCTTTTCAAAGGAAATGCTCAGTTTGACTAAAATGTGAATCAGTTATTTCTTTCAGAGCAATCTATACAACTAGTTGCAACAATAAACCATTGCTGGATTAATATTTTAGAAAAAGAATGAAAATAATGGCAAGTTGTTTTCCTGTTCTGCCTCACGCTGGCCAGTGTAATCCCGGACAAATGTATATATTCAGCATGGAGCACATGTTTAGGAAAACCTCTGCAGGACTTCAATGGGTATATGTCTGGATAAAGGTTTTGCTCCATCTGTCATTTATTATGAATCTGGGACATGCTGCTTGCTTCACACCCTGAGGTGTGTACAATGTAACCAGGAGGCGAGGAGTTCGAGGTAAGGCCATGACCCTTTTGCATATGTTGCCCTTCTATTTTTCCATATTTGCAGCTCTTCTCTGTGTCAGGTAATGAAGGTGAAAGGCTGTAGAAATAATCCTCCAAAATGTAACCTATCCTAACCATTGCTATTTCTTCCCTGAGGAGTTGCTGTCTGCATGTATTCCAGGCAGTATTTATAGCACTGTGACTTGTGACTTTATGAATTTTAAGGCCATGCCGTGTAAATGCCGTTCTGAACTTAAAAACTGTGGGAATAAGATTATTGCTGTTACTTGTTAGTTCAATTTGTGAAACATGTGCAAATATGCATTGCGTTTTATTTTAATCAAATCATTTAGTGAAAGGGTTCATTCTTTTGAAGATAAATGTTACTGTATGAATAAGAGACATTGCCATCTGCTTATGCTAACAATACATATACCGTATGCAGGTTTAATATTATTACTTCATGCATTTTTTAAATATTGATGTAGGTAAAGTACAAATTTTGATAAAGATTATTTATTTCTTTCCTTATTTATTTCTGTTTTCAGACAGTGTGTATAACTTTTTTTTTCTACAGCATTGATTCCCGGCTGACTCCAAATGTAGCTAAACTTATCATTTTGTTTTCTTGGCCAGAGGCTTTCTTTTCTTGCTCTTCACTTAACCCTGTTGTGGGTCTCAGTGTGTGATGGGCCTGGAAAGTGGTGATGAATGGCACTATTGAGTCTGCTGGAAAAGATAGGCTTTCAGTACAATGCAATGTAATGGACCAGTGTGATGGAGATCCACAGATTGCTCTTTGTTGTTACGTTGGCATGGACCTCACTAATCTAGTGTAACTGATGACAGAGGACATCTTTCTCAGCTGATCTCTCCAAGGACCCATCATTCTCTTTTTTCCTTTGATCAATCAGCTGTGATTGAGTTTATTTTTTTCATGTGACATACATTTAATCAAACCCCCCATAGTGTGTCCAGCTGTATATCCTAATGCCTCTTGTGGTTTTTACAAATGTCCCTCCTCCACAACGTAAATTAAATCTGTGTTTTTCCCACTGAATAGGACACTTGTCAGAATATATCAAAAAGACTAAATGAAAAGAAAGTAACAGGGGTAAGAAGTTAAAAATTCACCGATGATATCCGTTTCACTTGTATCCTCGCATCCTGTCGATGAAGGACGACCTATTGTCCAATCAGCTCTGCTATGGTCATGTTTCCTATTCATGCGCTAATTTGTACATCCCACTCACCTCTGGCTCAGTTGAGTAGTCACAGGAAATGATCAGTCTCCTATTGCTGACCCCGTGGGACCCTGCTGACCGCAGCACTCAGCAAGAGCAAGCATTACAAAGACGTCATTACGGATAACATATGTGTGACTGATGGAGCCCAACCAACTTTGCATAAAAGAAACATCACCAATACTGTTGCAGTATTGTACTCATGCAACAGTTGCAGAGGCCCTTTGGGGCAAGCTAAAAATGCTCTTAAGTGAAAGTGATGGAGGGAGGAGGCGATGGGGTGCTGTCAAACAAAGGAGGATGGACTGACTGAGTGATCCAATACTCTGTCAATTCATGGATCTGCCTTAATGGAGAGGATTGATGGGTTTTAATCACATAGTCAGTAAAGCCATAAAATATATGCGTCTAACTGTGATAACATTTATGCATCACTGATATTTTTTGGTTTCTGACCTTTGAATAAGAACATTCTTAACTTTCGCAGGTGTCAGTTTAAGATTTACAAGGGCTCTCACAAATCCTCTCATCATGAGTAGATATTGACCGAGGGCCAGAAGAACAAGTGGGCCTTTTTGACTGCCGCTTGAGAGAGCTGTCATTTGTCAATAATTCCAAGTGATATCTGATGAAATGTATTATTAGGCCTGCCTTTAGTAAAAAAAAAAAGAAAAAGAATACGTTTTCTGTGAGTGTGTGTGTTCATATATTTATACTAATATCATTCTAAATTACAAGAAAATGTGTATACAATCTTCGATTGATAAAGTGATTCTGGGTTATGCAGTTCATGGGCTTTTTCTCCTTCTCCGTATTCGAAACTTCCTGCAGCTGCTCACGCAAATACACAATGCTATTAGAAAAATTAATATTTTGTCTCAGTAAAGTGTCCTGGCTTCAATCAATGAGGTCTTTTTCTGGAATCACTCAGCATATTGAAAATGTCAAATCCATCTTGGTGCCCTCTGTAATAAGTAGAGGGGTGCTGGCTTAAAGTCATTCATTTTGTTCTATTGACCATTGGATTCCATAAGGAAAATCACATTCTGAGGCCCCAGTCACATGTTAATGAAAATACAGTGGACCTTGAATATATTGCCAGAGGGCCTTCCACAGTCATGGGCATGGAGCGCATTCAGACTGGGCTGAGCTAAATCAAATCAAAGGCAATGTCATGCTTCAGCTCTAAAAACTTGGTTTCCACATAAATAATTTGAATGTGTCCCCCCTGTGGTCTTTCCTTCTTTGATTCCTGTTCTGGTGTAACCATTTCATTGTAGCTGAATGTCTGCAGGGACATGAATCCTAACTCCTTTGTGTTATGTTTAAATCAGCGAGCTCAAATGGTAATTATGAGGAAGCGGTACAATTGAGTTGCACTGCAGTGCTTGTTATCTTTTCCTATGACTCCGTAAGGAAATGGAGCATAAGCAGTTATTACCTGGTGAAAACAGATTACAGTAATTCTGTGGTTTTGAAGCATAGACTTC
Organism: Telmatherina bonti; assembly: GCF_933228915.1. Taxonomy (NCBI): domain Eukaryota; kingdom Metazoa; phylum Chordata; class Actinopteri; order Atheriniformes; family Telmatherinidae; genus Telmatherina; species Telmatherina bonti. The sequence goes on from NC_136629.1 coordinate 21,428,475, forward strand.
AGCGTAACTAAACCAGGTTCTTTGATGTCACTGTTTCAACAGTGAAGCTTATTATCAGCAATTCACACGTGAGTCTTATCTCCACTCAGACATGATTAAAGGTAAATATACTTAAGTGGCCCCTGGGCCAGGGACTTTATTGGACCGAGAGGCTCACTTTTTTTTAAAGCTCACAGTTGGACCAGCATATGTTTTAGGCATGTAGAGAAAAGAAAAGCTGTGTACACAACATAAAGAGCTTGGTAATTCCATTTTCAGTTGGACAGAACACATTGCAACAAAGTATGCAAGCAGAGAGGATTGAGTGTGTATTCAGTAATAATCCTGGAGAGGAGGGGTGCGTGAGATCTCAAGCTGTGCAATTACCAAGAGAAAGAAACAGCATAGGACTCTTTACCTCTGCAGCTATTTCTTAGTTTCCTGCACAGCTCACACATTTATGTACCCCTGAAAGAAGATTTTTCAGTGCGGTGCATGTCCATCACTTTCATCAGGCCTCTACTTTTCTCGTACTTTATGCAGCAGGGTGGATGAGATGCATCATTTGGGACGAATAAGATTTTTGTCTGAAGGAAGTTTTACTCCTGAGTCATGTGCAGCATATAGCTGTGTTGTTTATTTTCCGCTTCAAGTGACCTGTTTTCTGCATCTAGTAGCAAAACCCAGCGGTCTTTTGGACTTGACTTTCTTATGAAGCAGACCAGTCAGGAACTTGGGACCCCAAAGGGGAAGCAAGCAGCAAGGCCTAATGATGAGAAGAGGGGGTTAGTGGCAGACAGTATCACTGTTACAAGACACATACATACATTGCATGTACCAAAGCACCACCGTTACAGTTGGAAGGCCCTAGAGTGTCAACCTAATTGTCTCGGAAGTCTGTCTAAAGAACTTCAGATACTTTATGCAGGTCAACATGGCAGCCACAGTCTCATTTATGACACATGCTCTTCATTAAGCAAAGCAAAGGTGTGCAGAGGACGGTAATTAAATATCTACTTGAACTGTATGGGGAAAAAAAAAAATATTTTATGCAGTAGTCCAACAATTAAAGTTCAACATCACTGACATTCTAGCAAAGTAAACTATAATAAATAAAAATGAATTTTATTTTTCTGTTCTATGTAAAACTTAAATATGACCTAAATCTGAGATCACTATCTAGTATTAATTGATGCCATTTTGATGTTTTGAAACCAGAAGTGAACAGGAAGGTACAATTGGACAGCCATACTTTAAACACCTGATTAGATAAAGAGACCAATTTTTAAGATCTACTGTCTATATAATTAGGGGATTCTTTTCAAAAGGACCACCAGCATAATGATCAGAAGGAGTTAATGACACCATAATGGCTTGTGGGAAACATGTAGTCAGTTGCTTTTTGAATGGCAGTCTGCTGGAGCCAGAGATATTTAGCAGGCAGCACTTAGCTGCTATCAGTGGCGATGCACTTTAAACATTTCCTTGATAGCATTAAATCTGACACAAGATTGCATCTTTCCTATAGTCATCAGTGGGAATTTAAAAGGAATCCACTGTTGCATGGTTATTTGTTGTCCAATTTAAAATATCTTAAAACAAATATGAATATTTCTTTTTCTAACATAGGAAGTCAAATTAGGTTTAATTATAATTCAGAAGTGTCAAAGACAGTCTGGCTGCAGAGCTCCACTGTGAGGACAGTTTTGGTGCAGGCTACACTCTCAGGCCACATCCATCAAATGGCAGGAAGAAGCAAAGACCTTTAAAAAAAAAAAAAAAAAAAAAAAAAAAAAAAAAGTTGCGTTACAGAAATGCATAGAGGATTCTAAATTAAATACACCGCCAGAATCGGCCTATTGTGTGTTACAATTTTAAATAACATGAACAACTTTATAGGGACTCATTGAAATACCTTGAAATGAAAGATTTTAACCTAAAATTCTCCTTCTGGTATGTACCAAGACCTCCTTTCTTTTGTTACTTTTTTTTTTTTTTTTAATTTGTTTCATGCTGAAAATGAAAGGAAACAAAGTGATCAAACATAGTCACTTGCCTGATAAAGGGTGAAGCTTTTTGATTGAAAGATTTTTCTAATTAAAATGTACCGATCAAATCAGCAGACAGTGTGTTATAACCACTGTGTCGCCATCCGGATCACGCTACAAATAACCACTGCGAGCATACGGTCTCCTGTCCTGATAAAAACAACATGCTTTTCAATTAATTCTCCTTTGAATGCTTTTTGCACAGACTGCCAATTTGAATATGGAAAGTATAACTGTGTATGATATGCCCAGCAGGTATGTGCACTTATACAGATCTATAGCTGAATGTTATGTTCATACTCTGTTTTCACTAATGACAACAACATTTACAGTTTCTCTTTTTGTTGTTTCTTATTTGGTTTCAGTTATCGTAGTGGGATTATGCTTCTTGCAGTTTTGTTTTTATGCATTTAATGTTATAGAAGCATCAAGCTGTCACACGTATAAAGCAAAAAAAACGGGAAGAAAATTTGAACAATATCATGTTATAGCGTGATACTTTTATTGTAAAAGCATGAAATGTATCGCATGGCACTTTTCACGTTTTTAAAATAAACCCATCGCATTATAACAAAACTAAATGTTTAAATTCACTGCTGTTATGGTAACATTTAGCCTTGCAGAGCGGAAGAATAAGTGTCTATGTATATAAAACAGCTGTTATTTAGTCTAGAGACAGTAAAGCTGTGCCTGGAGATCAGTCATGTACAATGCTGAAATAATAAGAATTATTCTAACCTGATGAAACTTTTAATTTAATTTCCTCAGCCATCTTTGTGTCCACATTACTGATGTGTCATATTCATTAGATGCACAATGAGGTCTTATTTTTTGTGTCAGTACCTGCATGAGGCTGTTCTGATGTTTCATCCTATAATTATTAGAATAGTTCTGTCCATACACATGAATATAGTCGTACTCCACTTTGTGTGAGTGGCAAGAACTCTTTGTTTCACACCATCTTCTCTTTTATTTGTGACAGGCTGCTTGGCAGCATCTCTGTTTCTGGATTCTCAGTGCTGGACTTTTAACCACCTTATTTAGCAGAACCTTCATTTCTCCACAGCTTGAATTAATCCACTATGTTGTTATGAGACAATGTAAATTATTTTCCTTCATGACACATTTTTCTCATTTTCTTGTATGGCAGAGTTTTGCTTCTTTGTGTTCCACTGTGACTTATCTTTAGTTTCATTAGATCGTCGGAGTGAAATATGTTAGAAAGTATTAGTTAGCTTGTCTAATTCTCTTTTCACAGTGGAGATAATCCACAATTCTATAGGTAACAAGCTGGGATTTAACCGGTATGACAGCATTAGTGTGATTAAAGTCTTCACAGAAGCGGTCCTTCTGTTGACTGGGGTCTTACATTCGTATACTTTTTAGCTGTTAGTATCTGTTGACACAAAAGGACTAGCTTGGCATCAGAAACAAATTGCCACTGATGGTGCTACGTGAGGGTGAGAAAATAATCTGCAGCTCCTCAGCACCTCATACTTCTGTCAGTCATTAGAAACTCAGCACCTTGCTTTCATTCCCCCGGGCTCGACAGGCACATCATAATCATTGACGGTACAGGAAAACTGTTTTGAATACAAACTCCAAAATGGAACGCCTTGTGGTGTCAATATTGCTTTTCTAGTGCAGAGGAGAGAGTGTGAACTTCCCTGCAGATCCACGTCTAATTGGCTAGCTCTGTAGTTTGTCGAGTCCTGTCCTGTGGCTGTTCCTCAGTGCCCATTCACACCTTTCACCAACATCCCTGCAGGTGGAGTGTGAAATCCATTTGTTTCAAGGCAGGAACCAAAGTGCTCTCTACCCTGTGACAGACCATTATGTCTACAGCTCCAGACAGTTCCTATTGAGCCGAGCAGATATAACTCAACGGTATAAGTCAGGCGGCTAATGGTGAATCATTAGAGAAACTTCAGCCTCAGAAACGTAGTATGTTTCTGCCTTGTTGCGATGGCCACCCATTGTTCCCATGTTGTTCCGGTGATAAGCAGACAATTAGCGGTTCGACTAAGCATCACTAGAGGTCATGAATCATGAAGTTGCATCATGTCAGCCAGGTTCAACTTGGCCAGTGGCCTTAATAGCAGTCCTTTCACTGTGCATTCCATATTTTATGAGCTCCACCATTGAAAATGACATAAATAGGTCTTAACTAAACAGTCAAGAAGGAGCATTTAAACAGTGCTCTGTTCTTTTAACATGGTAAATGACTGAAGCTGTTTACTTAGACTCTATTATAGAAAATCATTCATAACTTGCAAGCTGACCTCAACTGCAGGTAAACAGCAGTTTTTTGGGTTTTTTTTTCCTGAATCTCTAACAGCCATAACCATTAACATGCTCCAAAGACATCAAGGATTGGCCAATCCTCTGAGGCTTTTTGGGCAGATTTAGAGCCAAGTGCAAAAAAAAAAAATTGCTTCCTGACTGGGGAATAGCACAGGTCTAATGAGAATGAGGAATTCAAAATGCTAAATCACCACAGTTAGGGCACCACCTGTCTCTGGTGTGCCCTGGTAATTATCGTGCATCACTACTTTCTCATTTCTGCCCACCGAGATGACATTAGCATAGAACAGGAAGGGCTCTGCATACACTAGATGAGGCACTTGGCTGATTGCATGCCTATCCTGACCCCCGTGTCCAACACACAACTAGCGGAAGCGGTCCAGATAATAATGAACCCATAGGATGTTTTCTGGCTGCTCACAAATAAACAAAGGGCTCAAATGTTAGACTTTGTATAAATTAGCATTAATGACTTCATTATGTTTCTGGACACTGTTCTCTTTTCACAATCAGCACTTCATTAAATGGCATTGGACACTTAATTGAAGATCCTGTTTTGTTTTAAAAGGTAGTTTGACAAGTTGCACAAGGGAACACATGGCCCTCATTTAGGCGAAACATAAATTAAGAATATTTATTAGCACAATGTGTCAGCTAATGTGCTTAAACCAAGCCAGAGTCCTTCAACTGAGTTTTTAAACCTAGTTAACATATTTTTTTTTAAATTACACTTTATTAAAACTGAGACTACAGACAGGGAGTGAAATAGCAGAGATTAACAGTTGTTAAATGATCCTATAATTTTTGCAACATCAGCATCTTTGGTGTGTTCAGTGCTTAATGCTTTAAAATCATGTAAGTCTAGATGTAAATCTTTATTTGCAGAAGATGTGCGTAAGACTAACATAGCACATTATTTAAACATACTGTGTACATAATCATTCGGTGCTGCGTTATCTGAGCTAATTGAGTATTCTTCTGGTGCAAAATAGTTAGCTAGATTGAAAATATAGCTCAAGTATTTTTGATCGTCACTAAAAACATCTTATTGCCTACGGATTTATTTTAAATTGTTCAAGTGTTGTCAAGCTGCCAATCTTAAATCAAAATAAGACAAATCACTTGGTAGAACTGAGATGTGGATGATCAAGTTGCAGATTAGACAGATGCTTGTGCAGAAGAAAAGCAGCATTATGTGTCAACTTAAATAAAGGCAAAAAGAGTAAATATTTTTCACTTTACCTGGAATCAGTAGGAGAACAAAAGGCCTGTAATATATTACAATTGTGCAATCAGTTCGCAGCAATCAGTTATTCTGAGATAAAAAGAAATCCTATGTTTGACTGAAAAATGAATATGTTATAGCATCCCTTTTTACCTCTTCTCCCTGAATTAGGTTTGATGACAAATTTTACTTTACCAAATACTTTGCAAATCAGAGATGCTGGGCAGAAAGTGTGGCTTTCTAACCAATGAGAGAACTGGTTACATTTGAGGAGCAGCTGTGATTGGTTTAACTTGGTTTTCAATGCCCTAAAGTATCATGGAAAAATTAAATGAAGAGGGTAAAACATTAAAGTAATGCAATTTTTAAAATTATTTAAAAATATAGGCAGAAAAGATGACTGAGATGAAAAAGTTAACCACCTTTTTTCATTTCTTTTACATAAAAGAATTGAAAAAGTATTTCCAAGCAGATTTTTTATTTATTTATTTCTACTTTTTGAAATAGTACTTGAAAATACATCCACAAACTATAGTATTTAACATTAATATTTTAATATATTTTTATTATTTCATTGTAAAATGTATAATTACAGGGCTGAACAGTGGCATGCAGGTTAGCATTGTGGCCACACAGCAAGAAGGTAGCTGGTTCGATCCCCGGCTTTGGGCGAGGTTTTGGGCAGTGGACTGTGTGGTGTTTGCATGTTCTCCCTGTGTAGCGTGGGTTCTCTCTGGGTATTTTGGCTTCCTGCCGCCGTTCAAAGACATGCATGTTAGGTTAATTGACTGTTCTAAAAAATTGCCCATAGGAGTGGGTGTTTCTCTGTTTGGCCCTACGATGGACTGGCGAGCTGTCCTGCCTTTCACCCGAAGACTGCTGGGATAGGCTCCAGCTTCCCGAAACCCTTCATTGGATTAAGCGGTTAAGATAATGAATGTATGAAATACAAACTCCTTTGCAAATTGAGATTTTTGTATGAATTGATTGCTGAATTTAAAGATTATATTAGCTTTTTTTTTTTTTTTTTTTTATTTCACAACTATTTACTTCTCCTTAACCTTTTTATTCATTGCCCCTTCAACAACATTTTTTTGAAAAAAAAAGAATCAACATTTTTAGGAATATTTCCCATTTATTATCATATTTATGATTATGTTTCCCATTCATCATGTGATGTTGTGGGGGTCCATTCGGAAGTAGTAGACTATAATCAGACCGTGTTCCCTAGAATTTTGAGCTAAATTTATACTACTGAGTGATGCCAGATGTCTCAGAAGTTGTATGTATCATATATGTCATGCTGGACTCTTATGGGTTGAAATCCTGTATTGCTTTTTCAAAGACCTCCCTGGCCCTCCATAACCTTCAGATATTTTGTTCAGCTTGATTTTTTAGAAACCAGGCCTTTCATCACTCATTTTAGATCAGTCATTTCCTGAAAACCATTGGTAACAAATAAGGTATACACATCCATTTTACACATTTGTCACGCTTTGTCAGCAAAAACTGATCATTCCATTGTTGCAAAAGAAAGATAGGAAATGTCCTGATAAGGTAACATGATTGTGTAGGTTTATAATATCTTTGTTTTACATCCAGCTGTAAACTCTGAATTAAATACACTGGCAGTATTTTTTCCATCCTCTTTAGTTCCTCAACCTGAATTCCTTCAATGCACCTTGAAGACTGGAACCTAATATCGTCTTATTGATTCAGGTTTCCCAAGTCTCATTTTAATTTATTTTTTGCATGTTTACCCATTGATTTGTCAATCTCCTTATGCACAGAGATGTAAGGCTGAGTGTTTTAATGATGGATCCAAAATTGGAAGATTATAGCTCAATTATCTGCCTTTGCCATGCTGTTTGGCTCTAGTCATACCTATTTTATCACTGCTGTGAAATATAGTTGTTTAACTTTTTGTAGTGCTGTATTAAAAATATTTTCCCAGTGCAAATGTTGCTTACAGCCCTGCATACACACTGCTATTATAGAGTTAGCAGTTTGTAGTTACGCAGAGGGATCAAAAGCTTTCAATTATTGTAAGTACTCTGAAAAACCTGTGTGAACTAATTGAGCCCTGCAGTCCAGATATAAAGTTCCGTTTTACTATTCAAATCACTAAACACTCCTGAGGCTTCTTATATTGTTCATTCATGTTAAAGATGTGCTTTGAAGAGAGTCAAAGAGAAGAAATGCATCATTCTTCAAAGCTAACTTACAAGTCTGTGTGTGTATGAAATAAGAAGTGAATGAGTGTGTCTATACATACAATCCCTGGACACTTTATTAAGTATACTTATTTATTTGCTTGTGAATGCGAATAGCAAACCAGCGAATCACATGGGATCAGCTCTATGCATTTACGCACGTAAATATTGCCAAGGTGACTTGTTGACATTAAAACTGAACATCAGGATGTGAAAGATTGAAATCCTCATGAATGTGGTCTGGTTTTTGGTGACATGCAAGCTTCTCTAAGTCTAACAGAAACTGCTGATCTATTGAGATGCATAACTATATCTGAGGTCTCATCCTCGGGTTCTCCACCAGACTCCTGGAAAGCTTGAGGGTCCTACGCAGTATCTTAGCTGTACCTGGGACTGCACTTTTCTGGATGGAGATGTCTGATGTCTCACCAGGTATCTGTTGGAGCCACTTCTTCAGTGTGGGGTCACGGCCCCCAGTGCTCCAATCACTATGGGTACTACTGTTGCTTTCACCCTCCAGGCCTTCTCCAGTTCTTCCTTGAGGCCTTGGTACTTCTCCAGTTTCTTATGCTCCATGTTCCTTTCCTGATATTTCTGTCATTGGGGATGGATACATTGATCACTACGGCTTTCTTCTGCTGCTGATCCATGATCATTATGTCCAGTTGGTTGGCCACCACCTGCACCACCACCACCGGCAGATGTTCTCCTGGGGGCTCTCCTCCCAGACCTGGACTAAAACATCTGCCAACTCCTGGACAGACTGTGGTGCAACTTGGCGTTGGTGGATGGAGCGAAACACGATGTCCCAGATGTGCTCAATTGGATTCAGGTCTGGAGAACGGGCAGGCCAGTCCATAACATCAATGCCTTCATGTTGCAGGAACTGCTGACACACTCCAGCATTGTCTTGCATTAGGAGGAACCCAAGGCCAACTGCACCAGCATGTGGTCTCACAAGGGGTCTGAGGATCTTGTCTCAGTACCGAATTGTAGTCAGGCTACCTCTGGTGAGCTCATGGAGGGCTGTGCGGACCTCCAAAGAAATGCCACCCCACACCATTACTGACCCACTGCCAAACCGGTCATGCTGGAGGATGTTGCAGGCAGCAGAACGTTCTCCACGGCATCTCCAGCGTCTGTCACATCTGTCACATGTGCTGGGTTAACCTGCTTTCATCTCGGAGGAGCACAGGGCACCAGTGGCAAATTTCTCTGGCAAATGCCAAACGTCATGCACGGGGTTGGACTGTAAGCCAACTCCCACCTGTGGACGTCGGGCCCTCATACCACCCTCATGGAGTCTGTTTCTGACTGTTTGAGCAGACACATGCACATTTGTGGCCTGCTGGAGCTCCTTCTGTTTGTCCTTGCACATGCACCTCCATGCTCTGGACACGACGCTGACAGACACAGCAAACCTTCTTGCCACAGTTCGCATTGATGTACCATCCTGGATGAGCTGCACTACCTGAGCCACTTGTGTGGGTTGTAGACTCCGTCTCATGCTACCACTAGAGTGAAAGCACCGCCAGCATTCAAAAGTGACCAAAACATCAGCCAGAAAGCATCGGAACTGAGAAGTGGTCTGTGGTCACCACCTGCAGAACCACACCTTTATTGGGTGTGTCTAGCCAATTGCCTATATTTCCACCTGTTGTCCATTCCATTTGTACAACAGCATGTGAAATTGATTATCAATCAGTGTTGTTTCCTAAGTGGACAGTTCGATGTTGACCAGAAGTGTGGTTGACTTGGAGTTATATAGTGTTCTTTAAGTGTTCCCTTCATTTTTTTTTAGCAGTGTATATAATATATTGTACAGCTTCCCTGCTTGCATATATATACTGTGTATATATATATATATATATATATATATATATATATATATATATATATATATATATATATATATCCCTACATATGCCTGTGTTTTTTATTTTCCTTGCTTTTTCCTTTAATAATGAAGGTACATGTAAAATATTTTGGAAAGGTCATTTTCAAAACTAGTCTGCAGTCAGAGTCTGCCTAATAGAGGTGTGTTTTATCAGAGGACCTCTATGCTCCCTGCCAGGCACATACTCGTTGAACTTTTGATGTGTGTTTTTCTTTTGAGAAAAATAGAAGACTGGTGATAGTGATGACATCGCCCGCAGTCTGCTTCAGACACTGATTGAAGAGTCTATTTTGGCTTCAGGAGTTCTGTCAGTGGGGCGCTCGCTCCTGGAGCAGGTCTCTGTGATCTTACTGGCATCCACTGGAGCTCACAAACAGCCCCCTCCCAGTCTTTCACCACATGTCCTCATAGAGGGATGTGAGACCCCAAGGGAGGCTGCTTCCCAACCATGTACCAGCCAACACTGCCTCCAACTGCCCTGGTAGTTTCATTAACAAACTGACAAGCCTGATATGGGGAATAGATTTATAAATCAGTCCCCTTCCTGTAGAAACTAAACTAATTATTCTAGTTGAGCTTCAACACTTACAATATTACATAAGTTTTCTGATGTTTTCTGTTTAATGTGTCCACCCTGTTTCTTTTTGTATCTGGCTGTGATGAGATCAGACAGGAAAATCAATAAAGAAAACATTGTGGTTTGACAGTGACATGTAACACCCATGCATGTCTGTAGAAGTGCCAGTTGTTATAAGATGAAGAAGCTGTTTGGAGGTTTATTCTTCGGAAGAAAAAATCTTGTTTGCCAATCACAGTTGCTGGATCAGTGTTAATAATTAAATGATTAATTTATTTTCCAAACCAACAAGGGATCATATTGGAAGTGACATGTAAATGTTATCTATGCTGAAGCAGTAAGATTTTCTTTTCACCATAAATAGTTTTAAAAAGCATTAAGATTCTCATGTAGACATGATGCTAACATGTTCTGTTGTCATTGTCTCAGTGGGAAACAGGACTCACCTTGAAGAGCTTTATGATGGATAACCATGACATTTTAACATTTATGGAAAATAATTTACTTTGCTTACATGTTGCTATTGACATCCATTCAGCTAGTGTGCACCATAGTTAATAGTTATATGTGCTGTTGCGAATTTGTTAAATTACAGACAGAAAACCTTAATGCTCTGTGATTAAAACTTTTGTCTTGCACCAACAGGTGTGCAGTGTTCTGCAGAGTTATCAACAAAGAAACTAAAAGCCTCCCACTCACACAACAGGGTGACTTTCACTGCTTTGAAGTGAGATTCAAAGCATAAAACACAGAGGTTGGGAAAAGATAAGGGAGTGATTTCCCCTACTTTTTTTTTCTTTTAAAACCATCCATTATCTTTGTTCAGCAAGTGCAAGTTCACTCTCTTTGTGGTTGTCACAAGTTCACTTTTCATCATGAAGCCTCTCATCTACCAATGAGGAAAAAATATGGATTTGGACAAGCGGCATAGTATGCACTTTGATTTAGAATTTGGTACTTGATGATAAAATTGTGTTATTAGAATATAACTCCTTAGACAGCATGGTACCTGCACTTTTAGTTTATATTCATCTGAGTGGCTGAGTACCTTTGAGGCAGGAGGTGAGGACAGTAAAAGGCATGTTGAAGGGAGGGCAACTCTAAATAATTTAACCATTTGGGGAGCTGTGGGTCATTGTTCCTGCATACATTATATGATTCTGAAGGCAATGTTGGGGCCATAGACAGGCTGCATACTTTTGTAGTTTTCTGTGATGCACAGTCTTTGAATTATTTCTCACAAGCACAAAATAACTCACAGATTACTATTTTTGTTTACTCATGGTTCAAGAAGGACCTTTATCATCTGGTGCATGGCTGATTGAATGTTTGAAAGAGTTAAGGTTATATTGTCAAACATAATAATGTACCAAATGAAGAGTGATTATTAAGAAGAAACTTGAGGAAGCATTACTAATTTCTAAAGGATGAAGAAGAACCAATGTTTCCATTATCTGAGTCGTCATTTAAGATAATTTAAAAAAAAGAAAAAAACACTGCTGGGATGTTACACAAAGCCATTTGACATTCACAACTGGGTAGCTTTTGTTTACGTCTGTTATTCATAGTTTCTCTATGGACTATCTGTGAAGGCTATTATGTCATAGTGATCTGCAGCGTCACGCCACAGGCGTAACACCAGCGCTGACACAGACACACCTATGTGGCAGCTCCATCTCTCTATGATCTCTTTCATCTTACTCTAAATCTCTACCCTGCAGCCCTCATGTATACACACAGGATACTATCAAAGCACCAGCCACAAAAGGAGATGAGGCCAAACGCATATATTTAGAAAATGCTGCCTGCTGGGTTTCGATGAGTGGTAAATTGGTATTGTTTTTTTTTTTTTTCTTTTAGTCTAATGTGCTTCACAGTGCCTTTGGATTAGTCTGGTGAAGATGGAAAAGAACAAATGAGGATGGTATCAGTTTAATGGTACTAATGAACAAAGGACTGGGGAAAGGAACATATCTCTTTCTGGATGCCATGGATCTCTTCAGCACCTCTGCTTTTGTTAATTACCTCTAGAGTACCAATATCTCTCCCAGCAGTGTCCAGGACCTACACCTCTTGGCTATTTTCTGCACAGTGCTGACAAGAGCATTAGATTGGTGCATTTTATGTTTAAATTTATCTTTCTTCTATTGATGGTCTGGATTATGGCCACATTACAGCAAACACTCTGAGAGTCCATTTCATACCAAGTGAAGAGATCCTGACATAAAATAAACCCTTGTGTTAATAGTATATTGAAATTGATTATGTGACCATTACTCTTAATGTCTCTATTTTAGCACCAGTCATGACAATATCTCCTACCAACATCCCTCCCATTTATCAAACTGATGATCCATCAAGGGCTTGATATCCAATTAAGATAGCAACAGTAAAGACTTGCCAAATGAATAGTGTGAAGTGTCAGCTTTTCCACTGTAAAGTATGTGGAAACAGCAATGTGTCTTTTCTCGTCCTGGACAGCTAACTACCTCTTGTCCAGATTTTACGATGAGCAGGTGTCCATGTACATCAAAGAAGAGAAAACATAAGCTAATACAGAAAACTTTCTTATATTCAAATCAAGTTTAAAAATGGTGGGAAGCAGGAGAAAAAAAAGTGTAGCTGGATAAGTCTTGGTATCACTCCGGCTAGTTTGGACATCTCTAAAAACGCTGACCGTCAAGGAAATTTATGCACATCACTCTCCAGACTCAGCTCAGAAATCCCCAAAATACAAAGAAAATGAATTAATAAAGACCAGTGAGTTGTTGTCCAAAGGGCAGCTATGTCTTATTGATGAGCAAGGTCAGAGGAGACTCGCCAACTGCTTGGGACTGACAGAAGGGCTACAGCAAGTCAAACAAACTTCCTCTAAAAAAATGTTGTGAGCTAGAACATGTCCAAAGTTTAGGTAGATGGACTACAACAGTGGAGTATCTCATCAGGGTCAGCTGCTGTCAGAAATGGAAAATGGGAGGTTGCAGTAGACTTAGACTTGTCAAAACTGGACAGTTAAAGCCTGGAAACAGGCACTTTTCTCTGATGAATTTCACTTTTTCCGAATTTGGTATTAAATGCATTAATGATGGTCCAACCTGCAAAGAGACGACAGTCTTCCTTTATCTGTAACAGGGGTTTAAAAGCCTCACCCTCAGGATTGTTGGTGGTTATGTGCATCCATCACCCTGTAGAAGTTCATCTTCTATTGGCCAAGTCTTCGACAACTTCCCACGTCAACAGCTCTGAATCCAAAAAAACCTACATAATTTTGCCCAACACAGTCATTTTAGCATGAACCAGAGTGTTCATGCTAAATGTGTAAATTATGCCATATGGGATTCAGACTGTAAACGGGAAATTGTATGGACAACATACTGCATGTGCAGCAAGTTGCATCACTCTACTGGACATAGTTTAATATGCTGCTTTCAATAAAACCCTTTGTAAGACGGAAAAAAAAGGTGTTGTAGCATAAAAATAATTGTTATAAATACTTGTCATGTTTGTTTCTCTTTTAGGATGTGTTAATAGCTACCATATTGTTTGATAAAGACGAGACTTTAAAAAAAAAAAAAGGGCGCTGCGTTAATTGGTGGTTGAGACTTTAGCATCTGCTTTCTAAGCTATGCAAACAACAGGAGCATCTGATTTTAAATAATTACTTCAAACCATTACCCCTTCAGAGGTATCCTTTGAAGCTGTCAAACAGTCTTGCTAGAGTCAGTGTTTCACAGCTATAACTTGGACATCCATGAAAATGAATTCTCTGCATGTTGACCTCCAGAGAATACCTTGTAGCCAGAGGGCTTAATCCACTAACAATGTGTGCACCAAGCGTACTTTATCATAGGCAGCAGTATCTACTTCTCCTCAGGCTGTGGGACCACACTCTTGAGAAAAGATGCCTCAGTGCTTCACTGTAGACTTGGATCACGTTATCCTAATCCATTCCAAAGCGTAACAACTACATCCCAGGAAAACAAAGTTTGCCCTTGGCCAAAGCTGAGGTGTAGCTCATACCTGTCTCCTGTCTTCTTGGACTCTGGTTATCTGTTCCAGTAGGTCTCTTAAAAAGAAGAGCCAAATAAACAAAATATAACCCACAGTCTACCCGATTTGCCTTCTTTTTTCTTGTTACTATCTATAACAGGAATGAAAAAAACAAAAACCAAGATATGTGCTGGACTCACTTAACAAGCTTTTGGGATTAATCAACTACAGTACAGTAAAAAGGAAATATGGCAGTGTAGGTATGATGTATGACCCTTCCAGTGGCTTTTTAATATATTCTCAGAAGAAATGTGCTCTGTTTAGTGTTTCTATCCTTTTTGATGTAATATCTTTCAAGTTTAACTTTTTACACGTAAGCATCTTCCTGAGCCTATTGCACTCAGGGCACGACACAACTCAAGTCTTGCTCTTCTACTGTTAGTTCTCTGTACTTGCAGTACTAAAAAACTAGTTTTTCTGAAGAGTAAGTTTCAGTACAATCCTTTTTCCCCATTGGATGTACCTGACAGGGTTATACAAAAATCAGTGTGCATACAAAATAAGTAGCTATTTAAAACCTGGGTTGCTTTCAGGTAACATAATACCATTGGAAAGGAAAACACATGTTGTTCTCCATCTGTGTTGTATTTCATGCCTATGGCAGTGGACGCTGGGAGCAGAGGAGGAAAGGATGGTACTTAATCAGCTAATTTTGGAATTTGTAACTTTTTATCCTCCCTGGGGCATCTGGTGCCAATTTTAAGAAGAGTTTTGGATCAAATTGTGACTGGAATGTGGATCATCATTCAGCTCACTTAAATGGCCAGTCATAGAAACAGCCTGTGCAGTGAATACTGACATGGTTAAATCAATTCTCATTCTCACGCATTGCCCTTACCAGGTATGTTTCACACATTCTTCTGATTAAAATATTTTTTTCTGGCTTTATGTAGAAGCCTATACCAGAAAAATACTGGTGTTTACATATCAGTAGTGTACATGCGCTATCTGCACAGTTTTGTATGGAAAATTATAGCTGCAGCCACTTGCATCCTGTCGCAGTCTTCAGTAAGTTGAATCACTCACCCCTGTTGCCTCCTTGTGGCTCCTCTTTATCGATCGTCTGCATGATTCCCTTCTCTGCACTCAAAAACGACCTGGGCTAGAAGATAGAGATAAATTAAAGGCTATGCATTTTAAAGTAATGCAACAGCAGAAGGGAGATGTTGCTCAGAATTTCCTTTCCAGTCTTCGTCTCTGCCTGGTTCTGCTCCAGTGAAGATTTCCAATGAGATTGTCATTGCGCAGACTGCTCTTGGGTTTGTTACTGTTTTATATGCAGATGACTCCAATGATTTGTGTCATGATTTTATTGTCACTGTTTACTTGACTTTGACTAGATTGATGTGAGAGTGTTGTGGCCCAGGAGGTAAGAAAGGCTTATGAGAAGAGCAAATCAGAGAAAAATAAGTAGTGTTTACACAAGAGGGCTCCTGATGAATAATTAGTCCTTTTGGTGTTTTTGGAAGATAATCCAATTAGAGTTTCCAGTAATGATTTACTCATTGTATATTAATTAGTTACTAGGACAATAGCACTCTAGTTGTTAAACTGATTGCCGGAAGGACTGCTAACATGTTACTATGATACAAGACATTTTCATATGACTTAAACCATCAATTTTGTGTTACTGGTCCACTCTGTTTCCTAATGTCCTGCATATCTCAAAGCCAACGTCCCTATTTCATTATACTTGTTCCTATGTCAACAGAGGATCACCAGTTCCCTAGGGAGACATGAAAGGTATAGCTATTGGATTGTAGATTCTGTGGGAATGACCTTTCCTCAGTGTTTGAACTATTCTGCTCCCCAAAGTACTGAATTTAGTTTCCATTCCCACATTTAATCGTTGCTAACAGTACTTACAGAAAAGTCCTGCAAAGTGCTCTGGCTGCTGTACAAGCATGTTTGCAAAAGCCTGGCCAGATCTGCGCTTTGGTCCAGTGGAGTGTGGGCCAAAACCAACAGATGGGTTGAGCAGAGGAAATGCTGGTGCAGTATTTGTCCCAAACATCATGCAGAGCGGGTGTCCCTCCTCAGAGACTCCCCACTTGGCCCTACATCCACTGGGCTGATGCCAGGAGGGACAGGGATAGTGGGAGGAGTGAAGAAGAGAGGGGGGATTTAGATGGACCTGGGCATTAACTAAGCCAAATGACCTTGTGAGTAACCCCTCAGACTGTCCAAAGCTGAAAGACTGTAAAGACATATGCACACAGATACACACATTCAAACAAGCTGCAAATTTTTCCCAGCAGCATTTACTAACTGATGTCATGATTCAGCCTCTGGGAAACAGCTTTCTTTTCATGCGTTATTCTCAGTGCGCCCCTCACAGCATGCTGTTAGCTAAAGTCTGCGGGTCAGTGCTGAGCAAGGGACATGCAGTGCTATCAGTGTGTGGGTGGAAGTAGTGCAAGGGGAACGCTAATGCTTAATACGAGCTGTGTCTCCTCTCCCTGTAAACAGGATATAATATCTGCTCTTCATTAATGATGCAGGCCCCAGCCCCATGCAGCAGAATACATTAGAGCTTTAATCAGCAGATGTGATTGCTTTGTACTTCGTCTGACTGCACTACGGGGCCTCGTGGGGTTTGGTTGTGCTTTATGACAACTTGCTGTCAACAGAAGGAAAGTGAAAGGAATCTGAAATAAAAAAGGTTTAATGATCATCAATCCGACAGCATTTAAGAAAGGGTTTTATAGGAAAGCAGACAATGTTCCACTTTAGACTTTGGATCTTTATACTTTGGAGTGAAGCCTGTAAAGAATTCCTTAGTCAATACTGTCATCTGTGTTAGACTTTATTAGTTGGTGTTCTAGTACTTTGGCTTGAGACACCAAATTCATTCCAAAAGCAATAAAGAGGACAACAGAAGGTGTGAGAGGACCCTTAGAGGTGTCTTCAAAACCTCCTGCATATGTGACTTTTTAAACTTCATTTTTATCATGCTAAAATGATCAAATGCAAATATTTCTCATTAGCTCTCTTGGAGCAGTATTGTGAATAATTAGAGGTAGTTTCTGGAATGTTAAGTATTTAACAAGGGCAGGATTTATTTGTACCTTTTGGGTCTCATCTGTTACCCACTGATTTACTTGTTCAGCATACAGACTTGGGGATGACTATGATCCGTGCTTGCTGACCAAAACCTGCCTCATCTCTTTGCTCCATATATTTGGCATTGGTGTGTATGCTAATGAGGGCTTTTGGATTTTTTTAAACTCCCCACCAGGCTGAGTTGAGTTGATTGTTTACTGGTAGTTTGTTTTCTTTATTGAAACTGGTAAAAATGGTCAGTCTGAAAGTGAAATATTGTTGCACTGATTTTTATTCCAGTTCTTTTCATGAGTTGTTTTAATTATCAGTTTGGATCAGTCTCACTAAATATTAAAGTTGATTTGCAAGTAAAAGATATTAAAGTTGGATGCCTCAGTTTGCCTAATGATTTCTGTTTTTGTATTGTTGCTAGTGCAATTTAGGCTTTCTTGTTTTTCTAGTACAATTGTGAGATAATTAATTTAAAGCAGTCGCCTGATGGTGTGATTGGGATGAATGAGAACCGATAGTTGATTTGTGCTTAATTTTTCTTATTAGCCTTTGCATATTTAACCGGTGAGTAATAGTGGAAAATTTGTCATGTGTTAAAGATAATGTTCTATTGTTTTTCCCCAGAGGGGTGTATTTAACACTAAAGAGCTTAGACAGCTTGTGGGTATTGATTTCCAAATATTTATTGTCCCCAGTGTGAAGTGGAATGATGTTATTTTGAGCTGCAAAAATACTATGTATCTTCAGAGTAAGGTAAAATAGTTGGCTTTATGAGGATCCTGTTAATACAATAATAAATCATCTGAATATAAACTAAGTGTGTTGTCAAGTGATATATTGAATTCCTTTGATGTTCTTGTTTTATCTGATTGTTGCAATAATTGCTTTTGTGATGATGGCAAATGGACATGGAGAAAGTCAAATTCCATGTCTGGTGAAATCAGAAGCTTTATGGTCTGATCCCATTGATGGTTATTATGGTCCTGGGTGAAGAGCATAGTGATGCAACGGTTCTCCAAATCTGAATCTATGTTGCATGCAGAATAGGAATTTCCAATTAACCTTGTCAAATGTTTTTTTTTTTCTAGGTCTAATTAAACAATCATGCCTTTGGTTTGTTTTTGTTGAGTTATGCTGATGAGGTTAAATATTTTGCACTGATTCTCTTGCATGGAAGAAAGTGTCTAATTAGTTTTATTGTGGCTACTTTCTTGTGAAATCTCTGCTTGCTTTCCCATCTTTCATTCTAACATGAAAACCTCTGGATTTGAAAATGAACCTGCCTTTTGCTGAACATGTAGAGTTTTTTTTACATAATCATTGTCATTAGAATAGTTACAGTATGCAGGGATTTGGGCATTATTTTAGTGCACATTTCCATTTCATTGTGTTCCAGTTGCCTGAAAATCCATTAAAATTCCAACATAAATGATAATATTGATCAAGCAAAATCTAAGATGTGGTTTTTTTTCCAAAATAAAGACAGTAAAACCTCTAAGTCCAGTGTGGAATTTGAAAGTGTCTTTACCCCAAAAATCTTTTCTTTTTCTTTTACTTGTTTTATAATATAAAGCACTGCCAATGATTCCACCCAACATGTGAGACCCAGGATTTACTATGCAGACTTATCACTTGTGCAGAAGCAGAAGATAATAGGATCTCACTGATAGTGAAAACATCATTTTCAGCCCAAAATTTCCATGAATATCACATCACATCCATTTTGCCACATTTTGCAATTTGATTGTAAAATTCTTTTTGATGAAACTGGAAAATGAAACTCTGAATTGAAGTGGTAGCTATTATTGCACATAAATATCATCAGGTGTGAGGAGACTTTGTATCATCCAGTGATAAAAGTCTGGTCAGTGGGTGGTGTGTATCTATTTAATCTTGATGGAAAGGTTGACTCAGTGTATCATTTAAATCAGCTCAGTAAACAGAAACAGTCTGTTTCCATCCGGTCACCCCAGCGCAACCTTTCACATACTGTAACAGTGTTTACCATTACAGAGCTTTTGTGTGCCGTCTCTGATATAGCTGAGTGTATTGTAGCTGCAGCATTTTTGCATTAGTCTGTGGTTATAAATCATTTTAAGTCCTGCTTCAACATAGATATATTGTCCTCATTACTTGTCAGAGAACTTTCTGTGCCAAAATGATATTAATGGAACTAAAACCATGGCTCAGTTCACATTTTGGAAACTATAAAAATGTCAAATTCTTGTTTTTATTGTTGTTGTTGTTTTTGTTGTTAGCATTACATTGGAAATTTGTGAACATAACCTGGAATTATATTTGGTTTTAAATGATTCAGGGTGACTGTTTCAATTGACTGCAGGTTTTAGTCATATTTAGAAGCCTTATATGTCAGGAAAACTGATGTAACCTTTTGCTGTTGTGTAGGACATGCTTTATATCAAGTTATCACAGTTGCAAGTTCCTCAGGGCTTCAGGGCTCTTGTCATAACCTTTCCTGCTGTCAAAAATAACTTGACAATTCACAACAAGATGCATAAAACATCCATTATTTTTCTGTTTATTTTGTGATGTTAACAGGCTGCGGTTTTTCTGTTTAGTGAGATCACTTCGCTCTTTTAAGATGTGGCAGTGTGCCTGGCAACATAAAACTATGATTGTTAAGGAGCCCATCAGTGATCATTGACTGTTAATATGCAAGTGGAACTCATCAGTATGGTGTGGAGATTACCTAAATGGATTTGGTGCATGAGGCAGGATCAGGGATTTGTGCAGTAGATATTTGGAAAGTGGGGTCAAAATAATTTCAAGCATGCTGTCCTATCTGAGAGTTGCCTGCACAAATGAAGATAAGTTAGACCTGAATCCCCCTCTTGTCTCTGCCTCCTGTCTGTCAGCATTGTTGCCTCCTTGCAAGCACGGTCAGGCTGATACTGTTTGTTATCATGAAAGCATCTTATTAGTTATGACAGCTTTGGTCTGCTTCTCCATGGGATTGTGATTTAGCCCGAGGAGGTTACAGTCTCTGCTGACTCCTCATGCTTTTACTGTAGCACCACCAGCTTGTTTGTCAGATATCCATTTATCCTGAATCTGTTTTGACACTCACTTTCTAGTGAAAAACTTTGCGTGAAGGACTCTGAGCTCTCTGTTCTCTGGGCCGGACAAACAAATGGATGTGCCCTTAATACTTAAATACACAATGACATTTGCTTCCAATGCAAAAGTGGGAAACACAGTTTTCCACCATGAGTTAATGCCGGATGTTTTATGGCTGTAATAATTAGATTTATTGCAATGTATAGTTTTGTTGCACATTCTTTTGACATGCTATTTAAATTAAGGCATGCCCAGTAATCTAACCGTGCTGGTCACAAACACAAGTTTTTATGAGCTGACATTCAGCCGGATAGCTCCCCGCCTTCCAGTTCACCTGCAGAGTCCCAGCAAAGGTTCATCCTTCTGCTGATTCATCCTGGATGGCCTCAGACCTTTGATTGACAGGGAGATGTACTGATGTGGAAGTATACCCAAAATAAACAGGCAGAGCTCCCTGATCATACAGCGCTTTCCTGCCCTCGAGACATGGCTCCTTCCACATGTAGACGAACGAATGTCAGTCATGCAATTTGAAAAACCCTTGTATTAAAAATGCCTGTGGAGTCCCCCTTCCTGTTTGTTGTATTGCCAGCTCAAAACAGCTTTTTTTTTTTCCCAAAAAAGGAAAAAAGCATTATTATAGAGCAGAATTTTATTTATGTTTACTTGACTCTGTTTTCCTAAATGCAGATAGGCTAATTTTCCTGAGCTGATTATCAGCTTTAGAAACAAGAGGGTAGTCCACAGTGAATATTCAGAAAATAAACTAAGCGTATTAGACAGGAGAAAAATACTGTTTAGATTCCCCCCCATCGTATACTTTCAGCATATTTAACTTCTCACTCAGTGTTTTTATGTTGTGCAAAAAGGCTTCAGTTTGCACTAGCTTATCCCCTCATTTAATTTGTATTTTATTGCTACTCTCAAAGTTTTATAAATGTTTTTTGTTTCTTCTGAAAAAAGGAGTGTACTGTAACATACTGTGAATTGCCTGGAGGTCATCATAACCTTCAACTACTTTTGCACAGTAGGTATTCAAATCTATGCAACATGGTCACAAATATGACTTGAAAAGGCAACACTTGCCTGTTTCCATGTCACAGCAAGAGTTTGCCTGAGAATGACTTCATCCAGGGGACATTTACATTTGTAAATAGCACAGAAGTGACAGGCCATTCTATAAATGAACGAGTACGCTGTCCTATCAAAAGGCGAGATGGCTCCTGGTGAGGAAATGGGACGTGTTAGGGGCATGTGAGCTGTATATACCTGCTGACAATGATGAATGTTGCCTCCAAAATACAGTATAAGTGATTTTCTTCAGTTTATTTATTTATATATCCCTAGAAATTGGAGGCATTTTTGACCAATCTTATTACAAGGCTTCTATATATAAAAGGTGGGTAAAAAGCTACGGTGAAGGACGCTCACCAAATGGCCAAATGGATCTGAAATGAATGTCGGCCCATGAGAGTGCCTCTAACGGTGTTGGTAAAGTGTAAGTAGTGACCCCTCTGTGCCTCCTGGCAAAGCTTTTGGTGTTATTTCGCAGAAAAAATGTTGTATGTTGAGAATCTGTGCTAAGTGCACTGTAGCTATTCACTAAATTTATGGATTTTTTTTTTTTTTTTTTTTGCTTTTCTGTGCGTGTTGACATGTCCCGTCTCATTTCCAGAAGCATTCTCCTCCACTAACATCTACTACACTGTGACTGAATGTTGTTCCTGCCCTTTCTTAGTTGTTGTTGTCAGTCAGATAGCAGCAAGAGGTGAAGCATATATTTCTGAAACCATAGTACAAAACCCGTAAAAATGCCTCTTTACTTCATAAACATGCTTTATAGGCTCTGATGTTTTAATGGTGTTTACAAGGTTTGGATTAACACAAGCATTCTGTCAGAGATGCATGACTGGTGCCGCTGAGCCACTGCAGTCTGTCTCAAACCTATTTTATGCTCTGATAAAATACAGCAATTATTCACATATTGCTCAGTTTGAGGAGTTTGCAGCGAGGAAGTTGCAGTAAACTACACTGGCAGTGCGATGAATTCAAATACCGTCTCTATTTTTTATCTGTTTTCCACTGAGGCGTGTTATTTACTCTTTCAGCTGACAGCAAAAGGCTTCAGTCCTCCCCGTGGAATTCCAGTGTGTTGTATTTATCAGGCTGGAATTATTAGAAAGTAAGTTGCTTTTTATTGTGTATTTACATAGACTAAAGCACCTATGTTTGCGTTTCAGAAAACCAAACTGAACTTACTGAATAATGCAAGTTTGGTGATTAAATCTGAAATGCTGACATGAATATGAACATCCTGATGTGGCTTGAGGTTAATTGATTTTGTGTCATTTTCTTTAAGTGCACATCTTTTACAACAAAAGACAGAATTTTAATGATTGGTATTAAATTGGTATTTAACAAATCCTGTTTATGTAACAGACCTGTATTAAAGCAGTCTTCGTGACCAGTATGTTTTGGATAATTAATTCTTTTCTTTTTGGTAGCTCTCCTGATTCATTTAAGTCAGTGCTGGTTAGTGGTCAGTATGACTGCACTAACAGGTCGAAAAAGAGTCTGTATGTAACTAAAGAGTCTAAATTAAGGTGATATTTACAAGCTTGGACTGACAGCTTTTTAATCTTAAGGTAAAATGTTGAAGAATTTCTGCTATTTTTCTTTTTTTTTTCTGGCACAGTTGGTTTCTCTGTTTTTAGAAATGCCCATGCTGTTTGTAACCTTTCCCACCTGTCTCAATCCCAATATTCATGCTGTGTCTGTTTGCAAAGTGCGTCACTACTGGTCATTTCATTCTTTAAAGGAGGATGACATGAGGCTCTGTGTTTATATACATCCCGAACACTTTCATTCAGCATGATGATGTGTTGTGCTGCACTGTACAGCTCCCATGGAGCCTATCTACCCCATATGAGGGGCTCCATAGAAAGGATGGATATGTTCCTTTGGCCCAGTCCATTAACACATCCACCACTGACCCATAAATCACTGTCCAAGACGTCCTCAGACAGCCTCGGCATGTTGAAGCACTCTGGCCATCTCCGCTTTCCACATAAAAACCATTGCAGATAATTGAGATTAGTCTCACCATCAACTTTCATTCCTCCCCCATTTTTGTTATTTATCTGCTCTCCTCATCTCTTCTGACAGATTTTATAAGCGAATGGCAAATAACTGTCAATTGCTACTTTTCTTTTATTATTTCACACTGTTTAGCTGGCAGGTGCAACAAAGGCCGTAATGTGCAATTAAAGTTGAATGATCTAGTCTCTTGAGGAATCTCATTGATTAAAAAGGCCTTTTGGCTAATTTAGATGGGACTTAGATTTGACCCTCAATTAAGTGATAGCTAAATTTGATTACATGTACATGAGATACGATGGCACATAGCCAATCACTTCGCTGAGGTCAGATATGAATGGCGTGTGGCTCTGGCATCTCTGTTTTCAGCTGTGCAACAAAAGCAGTGGGCTGTTAATTACTGCATGGTGTTCACAGTCCTCATGTCAGCATGCCTCGTAAACTGCTACACGTTTTTTTAGATGCTGAAGTTGCTGGATGCTCTCGCACTTGTAAAATAGCCGTTAGCAAGTCTTCTCCCTCTGTCAAAGAAATGGAGTCATTGTGGTCTGAGACATGAAACTTTCTCCGATCCAGCTGACAAATTAACTCATTAATGATAGATTTAGATTGAACATGTATGAAAAAAACCATTAATCCATTCATGGAATCTCATTTGTCCTGTTTTATGGAGTGATGCTTTTGACAAGAAGGAGCAAAATGGAAAAACCCAATCGTCCAGGAAAGATAGGCTTCTTTTTTTTTTTATTAATGCCTTTCTCTCCATCTGCCTTAGAGTTCTACGACACAAAGAATTAATTTTAGGTCCATGTGGTACAAGAGAATGATGGTGGCTCTGATTATAACTATTGTAGACGTGTGGTATTTGAATTAAAATGCAAGCTGAGCTACTTTTTTTTTTTTTATCTGCTTTTTTTTAAAAAAGGTTTTCAATCACTCTATTGTGGCTCCTGCTCTTTTTTTTATTTTTTTATTTTATTTTATTTTTTCATTTTGTTCCCCTCTTTAAACACCCAAAATGCTTATATTGGAATATGGAGCAGTAAATCTTAGCCCAAAGAATATAAAACACTATAGCTGAAAATATTTAATGGTAGCAAAGAATGGAGCTGTCCTCAATCCCTTTTGGAGAATAGTGAACGCCAATGGGAAAGGCACGGGATGAAAAAGAAAAGGATGAAAAGAAACAGTAAGTGTGGGCATGGCAGAAAAAGTGATGAGTGCAGAGGGCTTCTATAAACTGAAAGAAAAGATGCCAACTTATTAATTATGTAAAGTTGAGAGAGTGAAGAAAGCGGTAAGAAATGAGGAAAGAAAAGTTTTACTCTCATGGGCTTAGAAGCAGCCTGGGTTGTGGTCGTGCTCAGTTGGCTTCATGCGGACTGACAACATCCCGTCCTGTCAACACGAGATCCCAACATGTCGTCAACGATAAACCTCTCTGTGAAAATGAATACACACTAGTTCAGAGGAACAGCAGATAATGTGGCAGGGGCAAGATCAGAGAAGCAACGCTTATTCAGAGCATCTTCAGACACTGCTAACTTTTCTGCTCTCATGTGTTTCTAAAACATACATTAACAAGAAATGCTGTTGCATGTAAATTTGGTCTTTAATGGAAAGGAACCCATTATTTCTTGCTATTGAGGCAGTATGAGATAATATCAGCTATTACATTTTCTCAGAAGTCAAAGAGGCCTCTGCACAAAAAGAGTGCCTCCTTTTTTGCAGGCAGTGTGTGACTCCGTACGAGTGCTATTGTACAGTCATGGCAGTGGTAATAGCTGATCGGGAAGCAACTGAAAAAGATTTGGCTTGTGCAGAAGTGATGGAATTTGAAATAGTTCAGCAATTCTTATAGTTTGTTCAGAACTTACTGCTGTCCTTTCTCTCGCTGTAAATGCATTTGTGCAGCATTTGCTTCATGTTTCCTCTCTTAACAGGCAAGGACAAGTTAATCATTATAATTCAGAGGATTTAAGCTTGATAGATCTGACAGCCTGAAGCCTGTTTAATAGCTTATTCAGAGAATGGAATGGGATCTTTTTAAAGCAAAATGTCTTCTTAGTCTGAAATAACTTGGCTGATATGACTGTCATTACACTCGAGACGTTATCTGTTGGTAGTCTTCATAATAACTTTCCAATTATGTCTTGCTCTTTGTTTCGCTGTGGCTCATGCTGTGCTTAGCGTAATGTAGAGTAGCCAGCATTGCATCATTCAGCTAAGTAAGTAAGTGTGGTATTCTTGTCAGACTAAAGGCAGTCACGAGTTATTGTATTGCTCCAAAGATGTGATGGTACTTATTAACAGTTTAGTTATAACCACTTTTCTCGTTGCATTCATCAGACGAGTGATCGTGCCAGCGTAGTGGAGTTACATCATCATTGCTTGATGTTCATCATCCGTGTAAAACTGTCAAGTATTTAGAGATGATGTTACGCTGCATATGTTTGCACATGATAGACAGGGTGTTCTCTTGCTCCTTCCTTAATTCATGTCGAGGTGGGCTCCGGTCCTCTTGTGGCTCATGATGAGCGAGCCACTGTCATGCTGACAATCTGCTATCATCTATATCTACGTTTGTGCCACCAGCATCTCCATCCACTCCGTGCTGCTTCTGTGCTTATCTGAATGAAGGAATGAGCAGAAGATAGGATTCCTTGTATCCTTGTTTAAGCATGATATGCAGCACTATGGCCTGAAGAATGTGTGTTTGAATGAGTTTTGACATTCACTTTGCTGCATGTCCAAAATGGTAGCACAGTGCATTATTCACTCATAATGCACTCTTTGTGTAATGTTAATGCTTTCTCCCTGTTCCAAATGCCAATGGCATTTTAGCACACTTGTCACTGCATAACCCAATTTAATGCCAGCCCACCTCCCCAATACTGAATGGCAGTAAGAATTTCTCTCTCATGTAATAGATTTTTGTTTTCTTAACAGTATTAATGTTTCTGCATACTTTAGCATGCATAATGCAATAAATGATGGTGGTGGTGGTGGGAGATATGCTTCTTTAGGCAGTGTGATTTTATACTTTGTAGTGCAGTTTATATTTATGCTTTGCTTGATGTGAGTCAGAGCCCTTCACTGCTTTCTATTACCTCTGGGGCTGTTTGCAAGTAAGAAAAGTTAACCACAGGAGATAAAGTTTCACTCCCGACTGATTGGTAGGTCAATGATGACGACGCAGGGAGTAGCAAACAGATGTTTGGCTTGGAACAAATGCAGCCGAGGATTCAGTGGCCAACAAAATGCCAGCGTCTAACATTGTGAGAAGCAGACTTGCTGCCACATTATCAGCATTCACATTACAAGCTCATTAACAAGAATAATGGAGCTCAATAAAAGCAATCAGGCTCTGAAATAAACTACAATTAAACAACCTTATTTTTCCCATTAGAGAAGGTGCACCCCACTGGGTTAAAGAAGAAAGACATTGACTCAGTCTCTTCCAATCTGCTGCAGACAGACATCACTGTGCAGTCATGACAGCCGCATACTGTAAACGTCACAGAAAAACAAACAGGACAAAGAGGATTTTTGTGTGTTCCTGTTGTCTGAGGGCTTTATAATGCTTCTGCCTTCCTGAACAAACACATCCTAAAGCTTTTAATGTCTAGTTAAACTACCCAAACACATTGTGTACTGTTGTTCTTCTGCAGAGTATCATTCCCTCCATAAATCCATCCAAAGCCCCAGCATGAAGTGTGGACTGTAGTGCTCAAACATGTCACAGGGCTTTGCTTTTAGAGCTTCAGCACCAGGAACGGCCTGTCTGCTTAGGAGCTGTAATTTAATTGAGGGATTAGCATTGCTGTGCAGGGTATAATATACTTCTTTCAGCACCTGCCATTTAACCTTGCTGGTGGCGAGCAGGACTTGCAGGAACACAGAGAGGGGTTACCTTTAATCGCCAGCTTGCTTGAGCTCTGAACGGTGGCTGGGGGTTTCAAGCCCCCTTATTGATTCCAACAGATGGCAGAGCCAGAGAGAGAGAGGTTTTCCGCTGACTCCATGCCCAGATGAACAGCAGTAGAGAGCTTGCCATGGCTTCATTAAATATTCACTTGCACTGACAACACACTAAACATTAGGCACACATGGACAAGAAAGATACAAAAGAGCCACAATGACATGGCTACGGTGCAGACATCTGAACCGAACATAGAGAAATATCCAAGAAAAAGAGATTTGCCTCATCCCTCAGCCCCTTTTAAATACTGAACACTCAGCAACAATGACTTCATAGCTGAGTAAGCTTGATAAGTGTAAATTATTTTAATTATTCATTTCTAACTTCTTTCTTCTTCAGACTTTCTTCTCTGGAAAAATTCCACCTTTCCCAGATCTGTTACAATCGCCAGACAGTTTTTCAGTCATTTCAGAAGAATGCTGTAATTAACACATCAAAACGCAGCACTGGAACAAATTGTTATGAGTCATATAGGAAAGTGATAAATGCATGTTGTCTTTGTTGCATGTTAGCTCTGCTGAGATGCATTTAAAAAAAAAAAAAAAAAAAAAAAAAAAAAAGACCCTTAGAACAAGAACCACACGAGGATTTGTTTATGTTAGCAATTAACCAGAGGGAAGATGATTGTTGGGCAGGTCAGGAAAATAATTACAGGGCTCAGCCAATGTCAGGCGTCACATTAGGCCACATCAAGACCTGTCTGCGCTGTCCAGAATTAAATATGAAAACATGCAAATGAGGCTACGAGGCTTCGAGGGATGCACTTCCTGTGACACTATAACAAGCTCATTGAGATGCAGTGCCACTAGTGTGTGATAGCTGCTATTTGTTCTTGCAGAATTCCTCTTTTAACATGGGCTGAGATTTGTAGACCTGCTTATTCCGAGGCTGCAAAACGATATCAAGCATGAAAGGGTTTAAATTGCAGCAATTATTTGGGATCTTCTTGAGTTTTTATCCATTTTTAATTGCTCGTTTACTGTGTGAGAAGCACCATATCATACGTTTTATGTGCAATGTACTGAAAATGAGTGCAGTATTAGCAACATAACATGTCAGTTTTTGCTGGATTCATACATGTCAAGCATGTTTTGTACATGTTGTAGTTGCACAACACTTTGGGTAATGCTATTGTAAAATTTTGTGATAATTTAAAGTTTACAATTTCCTAAAGATGGCCTGCTATTGAAATTTAAACAATATTAACATTAAAGGGCAGCGTGTCTTTATATTGAGCGATCTTATGACAGGAGGACGTCAAGTTAAGATTTAATGAGTTGTGTTTTGCGATGTCTTTTATTTGGCAGATGCGGTTAAACAGAGCTTGGAGGTAATTTAATTGTGCATATCTGTTTATGCTTGATTTTCAGTGTGTGTTTGAGAAAAAGAGGCAAAGTGAGAGAGAGAGAGAGCCGTGGCGATGCAAGCTTTGTAAACACATGCAGCTGTATCCTCTTAAAGCAGGCCCTGTGGCTGTCCGCTCTTTTGTGTACTCCTGTCATGATAAGGGGAAACGAAGCTCTGGCTTAAATGGCAATTTTCAGTCATGTTCTACAGTTTCCCTTTTGTGCCTGGGGGGGTGGGGCATCCTTTATGTACCAGCACTGTGATGAATATGACGATTTCCTTTTTCTTTTTTTTCTCCCTTAAGAGCATTTTTGGCTCTCTTTAAGTTCATTGTTCTGCGGAAACAGAAGATAGAGCAGGACCTCCAAATCAATTCATCATATTGAAATGACCAGTCAGTGACTATTGTTTAAAGCTCATTATGTTGAGTTGTGTCTTTGTGTTTTGTCAAAGCCAGGACTTTGGACATGCAGAACTGCATTATATA
The DNA here is from genome assembly GCF_933228915.1 of Telmatherina bonti. Taxonomy (NCBI): domain Eukaryota; kingdom Metazoa; phylum Chordata; class Actinopteri; order Atheriniformes; family Telmatherinidae; genus Telmatherina; species Telmatherina bonti. Next base: position 21,457,812 of record NC_136629.1, read on the forward strand.
GAGGCAGCTTCAGTTTTAGGGGAGAGCTCCTCTCTTTCTTCCTGCCTTTATTTGGATGCCTGCCTCTCCAGGATCACCAGACTGTGCAGCATAAATCTGATTGGCAATGCATCACTGCAGCAATGTGTTTCCTTTCACGCAGAGATAGTAAGTGTAAACTGCAAACAGAGACGCACTGCAACAGCGAACAAAAGGAGATATTTGGAAAGAGATGTTTACATTTCTGGCAGCTATATGACAACAGTTGACCCATTTGCTGAAAAAAGAAAAAGTCACAGTTGGAATTTTTTTAGGCATTTTCCAAAGTATGAAACTATACTGGTTAGGTTTCGATTTATCTTGGTCGTCCTTTTTTTTTTTTAAATATCAAACTTCGGAATATTTATAAATGTAAAATGAATGAATACAAAATAAGTTTTTGTCTGCTGATCTTTCATATGTCTGTCAGGCAGTTCGTCAGTCAGGAGTTAACACCTTAAAGGTGGAGCGGCAGGTGGTAGAGCAGATTGTCCAATGAGCAAAAGGTTGGCAGTTCTAATCTCACTCCCCCAGGCAATCTCTTGCTGTGTCCTTAGGCGAGCCACTTCGCCCACCTTGTCTCCAGTGTCGGCATTGCTGGTGTATAAATTTTAATCAGGTCACCAGTCCATCACAGAGCCAACATGTTCTCTCTCTCATTCTAAGAATTTAGAGATGGCAATCTACCAAGTGTGTGTGTCTTTAGGCTGGAAGAAGCCAGTGTGCCTGGACTGGAGAACATGTAAACTCCACAGTCGAGTCGCCTCCCAGGAGAGGCTTGAACTAGCCTCTCTCTTGATGCCATTTGTGAATAAATGTTGCAAAATGTAGAACACTTCAAAGCTGGCAAAAGCTAGTTTTCTCCTTTAGCATATTAACAAAATGCGTTAAGTTTTAGGACGTTAAAGGGATTAAGGGAAAAAGGATAACCGTTTTTTAATTCACTAACTCTGCATTTAGTGGACTAAAGAAAAAAGTATTACTTCATTTTTTAGATTTCAACATTATTCTGAGAGTAATATGTCACATCATTCCCATGATATACTGGAGAAGATCCCCACATAGAGACAATCCTTCAGTCGACTGTTTTAATGCCAAATTATATTTTGCAGAGTTTGAGAAAATTAAAATTTTGCATGATAAGAAAAACAATCTAAATATGGGAAGGAAATATATAGCATTTGAGTGTGTGTGTGTGTGTGTGTGTGTGTGTGTGTGTGTGTGTGTGTGTGTGTGTGTGTGTGTGTGTGTGTGTGTGTTTTTAACATGTTAACAATGTCTTTACAAAAACTGTAACAACATGAAGTTTAACTTTGCCCTTCTGGATTTACTAACACTGCCAAGAATAACATTGCATAACACGTGCTTTTTAGAGCTGAAAATTATTATTTTTTCTGTCACATAGCTAATACTGACTTTCATATATTAACCCATAAGAGCCCAGTGTGTCAGATATGATACATACAACTTCTGAAAATGTCAAAATCCTGTGAAATAGTGTGATTTTTGTCTTCTGCTCTTAATGGACACCAGGAAGCAGAAGACTACGCTATAAACCTTCTGACACATGGTAATAAATAGTTAATATCCCTGTTACTCTTTTATGTTCCATTTTGTTAAAGGGATAAATAAAGACCTCATATCAAAAAAATTGGACTTATCTGAAAATTTTTTCATGGGTTGAGTCTTAACTATACAAAATATAATGTAACTTTATTCTTTTCGTTCTGTGCTATAGATTTTTATCTTGTTAAGGAGTTGTGAAAACCTTATAGAGATAGTGTTTAGGGCAATTAGGTTCCAAAAAGAATCCCACGCAACTGCTTTCTTCATTGGACACAATCGTTGAACATTTCTTTTATTAAATCTAGGCTTAAATAGAGATGGTGTCCTCTTTTTTTCAATGCTTCATTTGTCCTAATACTCTTTTAAATGGGTTCCGGCTATAGAGATGGACAAGTATTCTTATGCAACTGCAGTGTGCGATAAGTAGCCTCTCATTTGACCGTCCTTGCAGGCCAATTATAAAGCTGTAATAGGGCAACACCTCCTCAGTTTTTCTGTTATTGAACCCCGCTGGTCTCTGCCTCAGTTTCTCTTTTTGTCTCTGTCATTTTCCCTCATTTTCCTTTCTTTTCTGTCTTCCTCTCTCTCCCCCTGCGGCAAAGAGTAGAGAGGGCAGGCGTGGTGATGGCCAGCCCTCGTGTCCTTTAGTGTCCGATAACAGAGCCTTCCCATCAGCTGCCTCCCTCAGCCAAGCAAGGCCTGGCTAATGGATTTGGCTGGCAGGCATACATCCCTTCTTCCCAACTGAGCCACCCCGCTCTCTCTCACACCTCTCAATTATTCAGTCTCCACTTCTATGCAAATGGTTTCCTATTGAAGAAAAATCTGCCATTATTTTCATCTGGTTGTTATGTGTGCTGATGCGTAGGACTCCTGAGACTTGTCGGCTGTGACATATGGTGCAGCCGGCGAGATGGAGGATGCTGCCTACCTGCCAATCCTTCATCTCTTTCTAGACGAAGCTCCATCAGACCTAAACCATTAAAGGCTGATCTATCGAAGTGCCGTTAACAAGTGGTAACACTCTGGCAGTTCCCTAGCAACCGCCGCAAGCGCTGCTCTTTCACTGTAATGCTCAGTTGCTTAGCTACGGAGACTGACAAAACTACCCATGGCTGATGGAGTCAAGGGCCAAAATCTACTCGTTTCATACCAGAACTGACCAGTAAATAAAAAAAATACAGGAATGTATTGCACAATGACGTCCTCTCATCTGGGAAATCTTAGTAAGAATGTTAAACATGATATTCTGTGCAGTTGTCTGTGTTTATAGCGCATTAACCCAACGCATGACATTTGAACTGAAACGATTACGTGGATGGCGGAAAGCTTGCATGTGCTTGATTGCTTTTGTGTATGTGTTTTACTCCTTGGAGTCAGAGGGTGAATGAAGGGCAGTGGGTTGCTGGGGAGGAGAAGATGGGGTGATAGTTTTGGAGGGCTGTGTAATTAAAGCACATAAAACAGCTAGCCTCACCAGCAGCAGGAAGGTGTGCTGCTGATTTAGTCCTTCCCCTCCATGCAGGCCACCTGTTAAAGGATTTATTTCCCAGGTCAGCGGTGGGTGCCTGACAACCTGCTTCTACTCTCAGCACAGGGGGAAGGAGAGAGGGGAAGGAAGGGGTTACTGAGTGTAAGGAAAGAGAACTTTCATTTCTGATTTGGGATGGCAACCTCCAGTGAAGGAGGAATATTATTTCCAGAGGTGTTGAAGTTCTTAGGAAATAGTTTCCTACTACTTGTTTCAAATTGTGTAGAGAGCAGCATACAAGTGAGAGAAACTTCATCCTCAAGTCATCTGGGAGACACTGTGCCCTTCCAATTGCCTACCTCAGCAATGTCACACCACACCTTAGCAGATGCTTAAGGAAAACACCAGCAAGCACATTTACCCCCATTTCACACTCTCATATTTCATTTCCATGTCCACCGAGGTTCCCTTTCCATTTTCTTCTCCACTGCAGGAACTGCAAAGTGAAAATTGCATGTTACCTGTTTGTTTATGAGAACTGCAGGGAGGATAATATATTTACTAAAGCTAGATATCTGTGTTTATTTTGAAGACATCCCGATGGTAAATTCACAAATGTGTAGTCAAGTTTAAGTAAGACCAGGTTAGACACACCCACAGATGGCGGCGTGTCTCTGCCCCGTGAGAGGGAGGCGCCGCTGGGCACCACCAGGCCCTGGAAGGACCTGCTGCAGCCAAAAATAATTAAGCACGCTGTCACAGGCTTTTTGCTGTATTCACACAAAAATTTCATCCAAGTCTCAACATGGGAGAAGGCCCCTGCTTCCAGCCCTCTCTTTTAACAGCACGCAGGCACCAACACCCACACACACCCACTGTAGCGCTCACTGATTACACTTGATGTCAGTGCCAGAGCAGAAGGAGTCATCTTTGATCAAATGTCTCAGAGATTTAGTACTTTGTAAACAACCAGTTAGATAAGATCCTCACAGGGTCGTACTGTTGTTCCTCCTTTCTATATTTTATCGGGTGTTGTAAACTAACTCAAATTATACTTAGAATTGCTCAGCCTGTCAATTGCTGCCACTGAGTACAATTTATATCAACATTAATATACATGAGTTTACATGCACAGTTCATGTTTGCAGCTTCATATGGTTTCTGTATTAATAATTACACTGTATTGTTCACCAATCTCCATGAAGTATGAATGCAGTTCTCTGCCATATGTGGGATGACTGATTTGTTTGGTTATTGTTCTTCTGACAACATGATAATTAAAGTGAGATATGCTGGTCATAACACTATACATGTATTCCTAACACTATATATAATGACATTTTCTTTATTTTGCATATCTGCATTATTATCTGTTATAAGTGTGACTGTTAAGATAAATAATGGTGACACAAGAAATACAATGACTACTACCTCTGCAGCTGCATTGGTGCTTAGAAATGATGGCTGCCTCAAGCCTGCAGTCTTATCTTTTTTATTTTTCTCAAGGCAATGAGGTGTCACGCATATTCACCATGCCTCTGGTTTGCCTGTGCTGTATCTCAGTAAGAAATGTTAGCAGCGACCATTTCATGGCATTCATGTCTTATAATCATTCAATACAAAGAGAATGTGTTTTTTTTTTTTGTTTTGTTTTTTTTTTTTTTTTGCTCGTTCAAATATGACAAAGAAAAACAAAAATAGTGTGTCTAATGTATGGATGGTCATAAAATCCGAATTGTGCATCAAGAGCAGTCGGATGCTTCAATAGCCTGTTGTTTGAGTTGTAAAACATCATTTTCTATCATTTATCCTGAAGTGAACAGGCACAGTGACAGCAGCCTTGAATTGTTGTCCATCTTTTAGATTCTCTCTATGTCCTCAGTCAGCTGTGGAGAACTATTTCCAGCTCTACCTGAGCGGCAGTACTGATGTGTGCAATGTTTTTCAACTGCACTTCATCATTTCTTTTCATAACTTGAGCTGATTTATTTTGAAAATGTTGTACCAGGCTGGTTTGTCTGTGTGTTTGGGCTGCTTTTGGTGGATTTAAAAGTTTGTTTTTCTTTGTTCTTCTTCTTGTTCTTCATGTCAGAAAAGAATACTTTTGGTTTTTACAACTTTTTTTGCTCCAAACCTACCTAAATGTTTTTGTTCCTAACATTGTTTTGATGCTGTTCCCACAAACAGAGGGATTTTTAAAGAAGCTATTGGACTTTTTGAATTAAAAAGGTTTACAATAGCTACTGAGAGGCAAAAGCAAGTAGTTCATACTGTTATCGTAAAACCAAGATGACATGCTTGTTTTTCCTCCGTCGCTCTTGTAGTAGGTTCACATGTTGGGCTTTAAACTGAAATCAGATGGTGAGGCGTATGTTAAAGTTCACTATGGCAGTAGTAGGCATCTGCTGAATTTGGCAGAAAGGTAGACCTGCTTGTGTGCTAAAAGGCTCCAGGCTAAATGATTTCTCTTAGCTGGGGTGAAACTGATGACTGATTGCTCAACCCACCTTGTGAAACTTGGAGGCAAAAAAAAAAAAAGTGTTTCTCCGACCGTGTCTTCCATCCAGCACAAAGGTCCAGCTGTAATTTCTCTTGCACTCTTGTGTGTGCGTCAGCCAAAAGAGCCAGTTTGTGCCATTTATTTAGAGCAACTAACAAGTTCTCATACCTCCAACTGACTCTGCTTGTGTAAGGACCACACACTGAAACGCTTTCGCTGTGCCACTTTAGCATAGAAACTCAAATTATCTCATTAAGCCCACATTTTGTGAAAGTAAGATTAATGTTCATGCAACATATGAATTCCAAAAATGCTCCAAAAGAACAAGGGGCTGTTGTGCCAAAGGTGGAACTGCTATGAATTATGGGTGCCAGGACAGGGACGGGACAGACTCGCGTCCATCATGCTGTAACTTTGTGCTCTCAGTGCTCGTATGGGATTCAGCTTTAATGGGCCTCCTCATGTTTGTTTAACATATGGAAACATCGCCCGGCTGCCTGTGTCATCAAAACGCGCCCTGAAGTGCACTTTGCCTTAGACATGTTAATGCAGGCTGCTGAGAGATGGAGCCCCAGTCTGTTATCTCCTGTTTGCTTTCCTTATCCTTCTTAGAATGTGTAGAAAAGATCAGGGCTGCTGTGTATGTGTGAAAATGGCTAAGTAGTCATTGTCCTGTGTAAACTGGGGTCAACAAGCTGCTTCTCCACAATGACACTCAAGCAAAGGTCTCCTACTTGCATTTTAACTTCTCACCAAAAATTCTTTTTTTTTGTTTTGTTTTTTTTGTTTTTTGTTTTTTTCTCTTTGTCTTGAGTAAAATGTATTTATTTCCCATTTCTTCATGGATTTGATGATAGCATGAACAGGATCATAGAGTTGAGGGAATAACATTAATTATCTATCGTTTCAAGCTGGCAAATCAGCAGTTTGGAAAAGCATGTGCAAAGCTGTGACAAGGTCAAACTCTGAGTTTAGTATCGTGCTCAGAAACGGACCCCATAAATGTATGCATTTCAGCTTTTCCCATTCCACTAAAAGGAAAGAGTTTATATGTGCTGTACTAAAGGTTTCTCCCTGGTGAGACATTTCTGTCAGGGGTAACAAAGTGAGCATATGTGCAGCGTAGCCCAGTCCTTAGTGCAGAAATGGTTGCATCTGTGATAAATACACACTGCAAACAGACTGCAGTAAAGTAGGTGGGGAGCCAACTGATGCCGCACATGACCTTGCATTTTTTTTTTTTAGATGTAAACATTTACCAAATTCAGCAGTTCAACATATTTCATTTGCACCTCTGCAAAGAGGTGAATTGAGGAGACAATGGAGGAAAAGTGAGGTAGATAAAAGCAATGAAAAACAGAAAAAAATAGGAGTTCTAAAGAGGAGAATTCACTTGGACAGGTTCCAAAGATGAGGTACATTTATTTCTATAGTGGATATTATAGACAAAAATACTTCAGTGAGCTGTACACTAAGACTAGAGAAAAACACAAATAGAGACATAAAAATGAAAGTATGCGGGGAAATTAAATCTTTTATTATGTATTACAATTATCTTCAAAAAAGCAGCATTAAAATGCACATAAAAGTAGTAGAGATAATGTCTGGATTAACATTAAATAAATGCATGTTTGATAAAAGTGTAAGGGAAACATAAAACATAGTGAAATGAGCTGCATGTTAACAGAAAAACTACCAGTTTGCAGCTTCTGAAAACAGTCACAGCTGAAGCATGTTCAGCTTTCATTGTGACCTAATTGAAGCAGGGAACACACACTTTTAATGCTTAAAAAGCTATTTCACTTTGTTCTCTTTGAACTCCAGGTACCAACTACTAATCACTGCAAGCCTGAGACAATTTTCGCTTTTATATGCTTAAAATATCCTCACTCTGAGTCCACCCTGAGAATAAAAGCACAAATGAGCATGTCTTACTGCTGCTCACATTGTGTTTATTGTTTTAGCAACGTTCATAACATACCAAAATGACTATTTCATTATAGTTTTGGTGTGGTCAATTTTTAGATTCGTGTCACTGTCAACAAATCCTTGACTTAATCCTTGATCTTATTGTTAAACATTAACAATATATAATCAGTCCTAAAAGAACTAGAACCCTGCAAGAAGCTTTTAAAAGGAATATCTAGTTGATTTATCTTTGATTTTTGTTTTGTTATAAAATTCAATTAATTTAGAATAAAGTAAGATCTGATCAGTTTCAGCCAAACCAACTGTGCAAGCTATCAGCAAACTGTGCATTGTATACAGTACTTACTGTGTGGTAGCTTCATCTGTATTCTAGCACATCTGATTTATGCTCTACCACATGGCCGTGTTTTATATGAGTAATGTATTCCCAGAAGAGCATGTTTCTTACAGCTTTTGGTTGTCTTGCACTCAACACATTCAGTACAGTGTGTATGTGTGTTCGCCACCCTTTGAAATATTATGTGGCAGGTGTACCACTGCTAGGTAGCTGCTCCCTGGAGGAGTTTGGTCACAGCTCTGCTTCTTCCACATGGGGCCCTGAAACTGTCTCAGTGGGTGTTTGAGAGGAGGAATGAATAGGTAGAAGAAGGGTAGAAGAGTTGAGAATCATCTCTATTTTTTTTTTTCTTCTTCGATGGAGCTCTTTCACAGAAACTGTCAGCACCATATCACATTGAAGTTCAAGTTTTTTTTATGCTGTTTGTGATTTTTCTGTATGTGTGAGTGCATGACTTGATACTAGCTTTTCAGATCAGGGTCCTGTAAGATGACCAAGACCGGGTCCTTATCACAGTATCTTGAGGGAAGGTGCTTTGAACAGTATTTTCTCTCAGATTGAGCCGTGTAATGGAGCTAAACCCTAAAGTATTTTTCATTTATTCATTTTATTTTATGCTCAGTTGCTTGTTAGTGCAAATAATTTAGGTAATCAGCCAATCACATGACAGTGACTTGATGTATTTATGCATGTATTGTCAAGACAACTTGCTGAAGTTCAAGCTGGACATCAGGATTGACATGACTTTGAACATTTAATGGTCCTTAGTATCAAACAGGTTGGTCTGAGTTTTTCTGAAGCTGCTGATCGGCAACGATTTTCACACAATACCTTCTTGTGGGTTTACGTCTGGACCAAAGTGTCTTGCTGATGTCAGAATGGACAGACTGGGTGAGCATGAGGGAAAGACTACAGTAACTAAAATGACCAGCGACAACAACCATCTCCGAATGTTGCCTGTTCTGCTGAGTCTTGACACATTTAGATGATGGAGTGAGAACATGGTGCAAACACGATGCAACACAATTCCGAATGTACAGTATATTGAATATTATTTTGAATATGCTGGTTTTATTTGTGTCATTTCTCAGGGTTTTGTATTTTTATGCCACAATAGAGATTTTTTTATTTTTTTTTTTATTTTTGCTACACATCTGCTATGCTCACATTCTGGAAAAACAGTTTTGATGTTTCAAGCCTGCAGGCTCTAGCTGTATCCTGCTTTGACACACCTTTGCTCAGATTAATGAGTCATTAACAGGTTTGGTCAGAACTTGACAACAAGCTGCTCAGGAGACCCATGTTTAACGGAAGGAAGGAAGAAAAAAGAAAGATAGAGGACAAGTAAAGAATTAAATCGTTCAATTCTTGTTAAGTTTTCTTTACACTCAGCATAAAGTAAATAGCTTTTTTTTTCTTTTCTACATGTTGTCCGGATGTCAGTCAAAATGAAATAATTCTCAGAAAGGAATGCCATGTTGCCGCCATGGTAATCTTGGAAAAAAAAGAAAAACAGTGAATGCTAGACTGATTAGCTGCTTTGAATCCCTCAAGCCCACATTTCTCAGGCAACTGGTTCACTAGTGAAGGAGATAGTTTGTTGTGATTAGTCTTGTAATTAAACTACAGAGGCTATGAATACATGAGTAATGAGTGGCACCCTGGATGTGAAAGGAGTTGATAAGTGGGCTGTCTATTTGTTAGAGCTTTTGAATGAGGGAAACCAACCGCAAGCAAGAAAGACGAGGGCTGACCTGTGTCATTGCAGCTCAAAAGTAGCTCTCAAAGGTGACTGCCACCAGTTTAATTTAAACAAGCTTACCTGCCTGGTAGCGTGTCCCCTTGCTTATTTTTCTGCTTCTATAAAACAACGCTGCTAAAAGAAATGCTGGCCACTGTGTTTCTTTGTCTTTACTGCAAACAACTATCTTTGAAATGCCATTTTCTTTCCGTTTGGATTCATATTAAGTGTCTCCTTTTTTCGCAGTGAAGATACACGAGTACCTTTCAGATCATGATTAGATTATATAATGACTATTTTACATTCACATGATGGCGGGCCTTGGTCCAGCCGCAGGGAGAGCATAGCTCTTTCAGCATGAGATGTTGCAGCACCCTGCAGTTTTTCCTTATTGCATCCTTGTGAATGTCAGCATGTTAGCAACTGCCTGACAATTTTTTCCCCTTTTTTGATATGTGGTAACAAGATTCTCAAAGGCCTTGTGGCATCATATTACTTTGAACTCCAAAAAAAAAAAGAGAGCAGGGGAGAAAAACAGTCATTCTCTGAGCTTCAGGGCCATACTTAGGTTTACATTTGCTAAGATTGCTGAGTTTATTATTTATCTGAAAAAGTAGGAGGTCAGATCCTACTATCTGATAAATAAGAATGATTTACTTCATGCTTTTATATAAAACAACTGTGGATTAAAGAAAAAAAAAACAAATGTGGATCATCAACACTTAAAAAGTCGAACATACAGTGAGGATGACAGAATGACAAGTAGCCTCATTATTAACAGATTTGATCCAGTTCTATGTGGTACAATGGTAAATGTTGATTTTTTATTTTTCTTTCCCCAGTTTGTACTAAAAGCATTGTTCTCATTGACATTTTAAAGCAAAACTATTTGCCAGGTTGCATTTCAGTGGGATCAACTGTGGGATTAGCATCCACAGTGTTAAAATAGCTGACATTTGCTGCATGCTTCTCTTTCTTTTTAAAGCCACTGAACACTGATGCATTAAAAAGAATAGATGGAATTTTGCAGCACTGCGAGACAACAAAGGACATATCTCAGTTTATGGTGAATTTCTATGACAATTTAACCAAAATTTCTGATTGTTCTTTATCTGTATGTCTGGTGAGTGTTAAAAGGCAGCGTACAAATAATATTTACACACATTTTCTAACCCTTACTTTCCCAACTACAGACTTGAATGTGCCTTTGTAATTACTGTCATTAGGATAATTTGGAGAGTGTGGCACATGTTGCTGGAATGAGAGCATACTTAATCTCTCCACCCGCAGTGTCTTTCTCCATCATATCCATATTGGGCACACATGTCTTAATTGAAATGATGGGTAATCGCATCTGTGAAGGCCACATCACTTTCGGTCTTCCTGCAGCTGTGCTACCATAACTGTGTGTGTGTGTGTGTGTGTGTGTGTGTGTGTGTGTGTGTGTGTGTGTGTGTGTGTGTGTGTGTGTGTGTGTGTGTAAATCTTTCTGACATTTAAAGATTCATGAAGCCCAGCTTACCAGCTCAAGGACCTGTTTGCAAAGAACCTCTCTGAATTATGATGTACTACCCTGCTTGTTTGATGCTCTAATGAGAGAGAAGCTGGGATGCAGCTATAATCACATAACATCACAGCCTAATGTTCAGCAGAAGAAATAAAAGGCTTTCTTGAATTTACATTTATTTTGTTTTCTACATTCAGTACAAAACAGAGCTTTAAAGGCAGGTTACCTTCAAAGCTCTGGTATTGCAGAGCACCTTGCTGCAAGGCATCCACCAAGTGAACGATAAATATTGTAAATGTCTATTGTGTAGATTACGTTCATCTATTAAATTCAACTTCAGGCAACCTGCTTGTAGTTCAGTGATCCATCAGCAGCAGCTCTTAAAGGCTTTTCTTAGGCAGTTCAAGTTGCATGCATATGTTTTCCTCACAACATGGACATGGTTGATGTTACTCAGCAGGGCAGATTCCTCTCAGACACAACACTGATATTGCATGCTGGTTCACAGCTTCATCTCCGTATACTGTTGCCTTGTAATTCATATAGATACTACAAGCTGTGTCAAATCTGTAGATGTAGAGAAACTGGCATATGGTAGCTGCTGTGATAGCAATGTTAAAATGGGCTTCCACTTTTATTGTCCAGCTGACAACAAAAGCCCAGAATACATGTCAGACATGAACAATTCCAAATAAATATATGTACTCTCATAATATGCTTTTTCAGGCTTACATTTATTCCAACCTGGACTCACATTATGACTTAATAGTAGAGATTGAGCTGCATGTCACTCCACCTTTGTTTCAAATCTTGACACATTTGACAGTGATTATTTGGCTCCAAACATTTGCCTCTAATTTGTAAATTGTTATTTTGGAGTCAAAAACACATGGCTAGCTTTAGACCTTGCTAAATATATAGTTAGGGTTGAGACATCTATCATTAGGTTTACACGCTATACTGCTCATGTTTTGCAGTGTATCTGATGTGCCACGTGCTGCCCTGCACAAGACGTTACGTTGCCATTTCCCAATTTATATCCTTTAATTGTGACACTATTACAGTAGTGTTTGGAGATGTGAATACATACACCTGTTAAATATTGTTTTTTAAGGCTCTTTTTTACATGGCAATGCTCTTTTTTTTTTTTTTTTTTTTTTTTTTTTTTTTTTTTTTTTTTTGGTATACATGAAAATAAATGCATTCACCCAACAGGGGAATTAAAACTATTTCTGTGCAAATGAAAGCACAAATAGGACCAGACAATAAAGGACCAGTAGATGCAGGCCTCTAGTGGGCTATTAAACTTTCCAGTGACACACTCAGGTGTGTACCTCATCTTCATAAGACCGTAAAATGCTACAACAGAACCGTTATGTGCCAGCCACTAGTTATATGGCAGATGTAACCTATGCATCTTTAAGGATGGCATTAATGATCGACCCAAAACAAGTTTTACTTTGGCAGACCAAATCATTGCAGAAGATGCAGAGGTACAAACATGACACAGAAGTCCGCCATTGCTTTGTGCGTTTTCATGGATTAGGCAGGCTTTGAGTGCACTAGTAGTAGATGATGTGAATAATGTAGTCATCACCAAAAGATTAAAGATAAAAGATAACATTTCTGTTGTCAAAGCTTTTTGGTTTTATTCACATGAAACACTCACCTTGTAAATGAGAGGTCATAATGCAACCAAATGCTTGTGTTTTACTGTCTGTGCAATCACATTATTCATGTGTATGCACTGGTATATGTAAAGTTTGCTTCGATATTGTGAAGTTTTTAAGTCGACGGAACATTGTTTGTGTCTTAAAAATGAGAGTAGCACTCTAAGATTCACATTTTATTGAAAAATAACATTGAAAGTGTTCTACAAACAATGGAAATGAGTAAATGGTAAGTTGGTAAAATAAAGTGTCACCTGGTACTGTAGCTCATTCAAGCTCAGGGAAATGTTATAGAAAGCCCAGAGCAGCGGAAACAGCTGGCAGTGCGGCTCAGTGACTTTCTGCCTCTGTCTTTACTCTGGTCCCATCGTCCCTGCAGACACTACCAGGGCCATTCTTACAGCATGTGAACAGCAAAACAATCAGTGCACCACCAGTGTCCTTCAGCTTGTGTCCAGTACAAACTCACTTGCACACATACACACACACACTCTTGCTCATACCTCACCTTTTTCTTCTGCTCAGTAAAAGCCATAAAAAAGAGAGCCAGTAGGCTGAGAGATGGCTTTCCATTTAAGTGGTCTTTTCTTTTGCTCTGAGAGCTTCTTGACATTTGAATGCAGCACAGATTATATTGTAGTGTATTTCATACTTCTGTGGATGTGCATGTCTGTGGTATTAGTCTGTAAGCATTCAAAGATTTCCTAGTATCCTTCTGGCTGGTGTTATGATTGACAAGCACTGATCATAGGAACTTCCTATAAATAGTCGGCTTCTGTCACGGAAATGGGTCCCCAACATGCAGGCTACTAAAAAGTTAATGCAACATCTAAAACAAGCTGCAAATCTGACTATTTTTGTTCTCAATTAAATAATCATTGGTTAAAGTCAGGAAAGTCACTCCTGCGACATTGCATGACTGTGTGATAGTCTGTCATCATCCTTTTGTACCTACCCCCCCACCATCATCTTGCTCTTTACCCCTTCGTCTGAGTGTGACAGAACGTCAGTAACGCACACAATGGAAAAGCTCTCTGAAAGCTGAGTGTATGAATAATTACTAAGATATCCCATACCTTTCCCTTTCTTTTTTTTTTTTTTTTGAAAGTGATTTTGATGTGTTAAGAATGAAAGAGCTGTGGCCACTCAGTGTGTAGCAGATTATTCCAGATCTGCAATAGGCCCTGTCTCTTACAGGCACATCTACATGCAGTAGTGGATCAATCTGCACACTCTGTCACCATGACAACACCAGTTCCATGTCTGAGTGGGTGTACACACTTCATTTAGTGATCCTTAGCGACCAACATGGGAACAGCTTTGTGCATGCAGAGAGGGTCTAGGCGAGCAATCATGACAAAATACATTTAACTTCTAGAAAAGTGGCTATTCTCGTGGGTATGACGAATTCAGTGGCAATGTCAGCACCGTCTTCATATAGTACCTGCAGGTCAAATGAGACTTACATTGCATAAGCTGAACTTAAAAATAAGTTATTCAGAGATACGATATGAGTAAAACATTTGGGCATATGTGTTCATTTTGAATGAGGAGAGTCTAAACTTAAAATAGCTACTGCATTATGGAGAAGAGAAGCACAAACAAGTACTATACCAACTTTATTCATTTCAGCTACACTTTAAAACAACCACAGCTGAAACAAAGTGCTGCACATAACCAAATACTAAAAACTATTTAAAACTGTAAAAAGCAGAATTGTTAAAAACATCACACGTATGCATAAACATGACATATGGAAAACTAAAGTCCAACACATTAAGACCAATGAAAACAAATAAGAAAAAATAAAGAAACTAAGTCTAAGGTTTTAAGATGATTTTTAGAAGCAAGCAATGAAGGGACCTGTCTCATGTGCATCCGCAGGTTATTCCACAGTTGCAGAGAAGCAAAATAGAAGAGTGGAGAATACACACATTATGTTAGCAATAAAATCTACTTATTACTACTTGATTATTTCCATCATTAAGGTATTCCATTTTAATTTAAAATCTTACTAAAGCAGCTTTCTAAATTTACATTCTATGACATTGTACACAGATAAGACCAGCTGAACATGAATGTGTGAAGCAATCATTGAGTGGATAAAACGAGGTCTTAAAAATCACAGCAAAATGAGTCTTCAGAAACAGATCTGAAATCGGTTCAGCTAAAACATATGAGACAAACCAAGCAGAGTTCATTTTCAAGCTGCTTGGAGGTAATATGCCAAGTACATGCTGCACATGATAAATATTTCACTCACCTTCCAGCTGTGAACAAGATACCAACATTTTTAATTGTGCAACTTCCATAGTCATGGTTGGTCTTTGCTGTGGAGGGTTCATCCAAAATAGAGTAACTCAGCATGAGTTCACAGTGGGGGTGAAAGAGGCTTAGTCCAAGGGTTGAAAAAGTGTAGCATTGTGTCCGTTAATTGCAGCTTTTTCTAATGAAAGCGCATGGAGGTGCCCGCTGAATTATGATGCAGATCCTGGTGGTGGTCCTTAACCGTCTCTGTTACTGCGGCTCTGCACAAAAGTAACCAACAGAGCATCCGCTGGTCATAATTACTCCTAAAACCTAGGTTCTCCCAAACGTTCTGCTCTCAAACCTCAATGATCTGCTGTCGACTGCATTGCCAGGTCTTCAGTTCTGCCAAAGAGCATCACTATGAACACATTTCATCCAGGTTTCCTGGCTCTCATTGGTCTCTGCCGCCATGTTCTGCTAATTCTGGCATGCCGACAAGCTGCATTTCCACGATGATGGCAGATCAGCTGGCAAGTTGATGTCTAATCCAAGGCTAATAGATTGAAGTATGCATAATTATAACATTTAAGTAATTGTGGTGTCATCTTTTGCTCATCTTAAATGAATGGGAGAAAGCCATGTAGCAGCCGTTTAACCCTTTAATGCTCACTCTAAGAAAAGGACCAGAGAAATATGTCTCCATAAATTTTTCCTTTTTTTTTTTAAGAATCATCAGACTAAATGTTTGGTTTTTTATTTTATTTATTTATTTATTTATTTATTTATTTATTTTTACAAATGATGGATATATAATTTAATAACATAACAGAGAAGTGGTTGAAGTGTGAAACAGTAGGTTTATAATAAACACTCAGTTTAGGTTTTACATACCCAAAACAAGTGGTAGAGATGGCTCCGGCAGGTTTATTTCAACAATTCATCATGGTCACTGCAAATTTACTTCTACAAAATGATAAACCGTGACTTTAAAGGCTTAACAGCCTTTTTCTCAGCCTTTTTGAGTTATTTTAAGAATCTAAACTCACCCATACAACTTATTCCATGCAAATCTCTAAATTTCCACTTATTTAAACTTTAGTGGTAAAAAGATCCACATTGTTGACCACACAACTCCTAAACCCTACTATATAAGCAAAGTCTTCAAGTAAACAACCAGGCATTTCCCACAGTCTTAAAGTTTATCTGTAACTACAGCATTTCATTCACTTCTCTTAAAAGTTGCATTACTAACTTTTGCTAAATAGTAATAAAATTAGAAAATGTCATGTTATTTTAAACTCACCATACATACGGTCCATGTTAAAGCCGGTCAATTCATACCTGCAAAACCATTTTACACTAGGAAAAAGAGTTTTACATTGACACAAAGGATGTGAATCATCAATCTTTTGAAGTGACACGCTACCGATCATGCTTTCTTCTTTTTTCATTAGTTATTGAGCTCTCTGAAAACACGGTTTTGCGATGTGTAGAAATAGCCTTGCTTTAAACAAGCATGACAAAGCAAACAGGAAAAGTTAATTTATTGGCTTGAAATAAGCCTGAAATCATAGGTCACTGTATTTATCTAAATATACAGCATCTAGTACTGACATGCTACAGTCACCACTTTCATCATCCTACATCTACACCTCAGCTTGTGCATGTTTCACCGTGCTTCATGTCATAAGTAAAATAAATTGGGGTACGCTACATGTTTGTTTTTGTTTGAACTCAACTGAAACTGTTTCCATTTGATTCTGATTTGACAGATTGTACTGAAGAACTTTTAAATGAAAAACTACCTGATTTGATAGATTTGGGTGTTTTTAAATGTGAAATATTCATGAAAGATTTTTTTTTAACTGTGAAGCAGTATAGAAATTTCTTCTCTTTGTACCTTGCTGCAAAACAACTCGCCTTTTTTCTGTTGTTTATGTTTCTGTAAAGGAACACAAGTCATTATAAATGGCACACAGACAACGTCTATCTCTTTATTGATCTTTTCTCCAATTTGTACTGAAGTAATACACTATTCTAAAGGTTTCCCAGACAAAATAAAAAGATAGGCAGTTGTTGAAAAGCATAAAATATTTGTTTTATGCAACAGTCCCACTTTCCTCAGGGCTATTTTGACAGTGAACCCCCCACTGTGTTTAATGTTTTTTTTTGTTTGTTTTTTTCCTTTTTAATTTGAAAATTTTCTCCGTCAATAAATTTCTATTACTTAATCACTGCCATGGTGTTCATTCTGCTAAAGGATTTTATTTACCTTTGTATGGATGAACAAGCACGTCAGTTTACATTCCATAGAAGATCTTAAAAAACAAAGTGGTTTGATGATTTTCAGCTATTCGTGTACTATGATAGATCTTTATAATATTCCCATATGCACACATCTGGATGAAGCTGACAGTGTTGGGATTTTACCAGTTGGGCTGAGGGTTAGAAGGGGATCCTCCTGGTTGTGTTGACACTGCAGGAAACGTGTGCAGGGATTTTGAAATTGTCATGTGGAATGGTAAAGTTAGCATATGAAATGAAAGATTGATGAGGCTACGAAGTGCCGGTCCCTCTCTGAAACCGCACAGTACTTCTAAATGAAGTCTAGATATTTCAAAAGATTTTTTCTTTTTTTTACTTGCTAAGAAAGTGGCGTCTTTGAACTGAGTATGTCCCTTTGGTAGTTATTCCTCTGCTCTGGGAGAGCTGTAGAATAATTTAGTAGGCTTGTCTAAGATGTTCACACAAGGTCTATGATTGGTGTATTAAGGGGTCATTTTGTGTCCAGTCCATCCCTTCCAAGCTGAATATAATTTTTTCCACTAGATATGTTTCAATCTAATTTTTTTTTTTTTTTATTATTATTACCTTTTTCCCCCCTCCTGATCTGAACCTTTTATGGTCAGGAATGTGCCAGTACTCCCATTTCATATTCATAATGGCCTATAAAATTCGGCTGCACAATGCACAGTGTGCAATTAAGAGGAATAAGTGTGTTTGACATTTGAAATTTAAATGTCTACATAATTAGTGTAATTTAGTCTGTTCTATAATGCATGCCAGGCTTGAACAGAATTTGGAAGTCTTGTTTTCAACTTCAGTGTGAATCATTAAACCAGCAGCTTTACTTTAGAGGGAAATGTTTCTGAAAATTGGCACTAAAACACAGACATTATAGATTTCTTCCTTTGCTTTATTGTCTCACCAGAAATGGATCTTTAGTACCTGTTCACTGAAACTAATTGCCTTCTCATTCAGAATGGTTAAGATTATGCAGGAGCAATGAGAGTTTCATTCTAGATATGGTAACAGAAAGATGGATTTTGTGCTTCTAATACTGTGCGTAGTTCAGGCCTCTAAACTGAATCAGTTTTATCAATTCCACAATTTGAAGCACTCTCCATTGAGTCTTTATTTCCAGTTCATGGTTATTTGTGTCTAATACTGCAGACTAACACAGCACAAAGTAATATATCAAAGTAGTCACATTATATTAGTTCTATATCTGTCACCAGTATCCTTGAATGCTTGTTAGTATGTAAATCTTTGGCTTAGTCATTTCTTGTACAAAGTTGTTGAGCACATAATCACTCCCTTGATTCAAATTCTGCCAATATATATATCTTTAAGTATGTCTTGCTGTGCATTAATGCAGTACTTACTGTGTTTGTTTACCTCAACACTGTACTTGCTGTGTTCTTCACAGTGTTTTGCAGTTGCAGAAACATGACATAAATATGGATCATAGACACTGATTTTGATGGGATTCAACAAGGAGTGTAAACATCCGGCATTTTCATTTGTGTTTAATTCACTCATAGCTTTTTACCTCAACACAAAAATACTCATGATAACACTTAAAAGTAAGTGTAAATACCCCTTTTTCCCTCCCTTCATTGCATGACTTTCTATATTCATTCTTGAAATTAATCTGATGTTGTTGTGTCATCATTTTCATTTACAATAAAAAAAAAATAAATAAATAAAAAAAGTCAACATTAGATATATTTGATGGTTCATTTTGAGCAGAACCAGCTTTAAACATGTTTGTTGCATATTGCACTGAAACATTTGACTGCTACGGGTTGTTATTTTGTACTTTGGGGTTTTATTAATTTGATTAGGAGATTGCTTTGCATAAACAAGATCATGCTTATCCACAGTCCAACCATGATGTCATCCACCATGCTCTCCATTACTTGCTGAATTACATAAATGACAATGGAAAAATCCTGCTCTGGGCGACTGGATGGCCGACTCTGCCCTGTGTTCCTATGCCACCTTTTGTTTTGTAATACACTCAAACACAGCTCTGTTATGGCACAAATATTCATGTTCAGTTTGAACAAAATTGTCACCCCAAAAACTGAATACAAAGTAAAGTCTAAAACTACTTTCTTCCCTCAAACAAGCTGCCTCAACATTATCCACCATGACTATATTACCATGTTTCACTTCTGTTGGTGCAGAATTATGTTTGTTTTACTTCTGATGAAATGCAGCACATCCATTCAGACTGAGATCGCTTCAACATAGATCTGCTATATATCTGATTATGGACAACACATGAAAGTGGCCTGGGTTGGATTTAAATAAGTCTGATCTGTTAAGTTCAGACAGTAAAATAAAAAATCAATGAGTCACACATGCGCAAAATAGTTTAAACTGAGCTGCAATGTGAACAGAACTTAAAATGTGTATATATATATATTTTTTTTTTTTCCTTTACAGGGTAATAAGTGCTGTTAGCATGGCAATGCTTAGTTTGAACTCTTTCAGTTGTCTGAAGCAGAAGGCTGAACAGAGCAAAACCAGCTCATATGCATGAAAACCTGCTATATCGTTGCTACAAAGGGAAGCTAATATACTGGTCATGTAAAGGTGAAGATGAGGACTTGAAGATTCTGTGACAGGAGAAACTGTCAGAACCAGCTGTGTTGCCTGCATGCTTACCTGAGCTCACCTGAGATTTTTAACTGAGAATTTTATGAAAGATTTTTATAAAGACAATCAAATCATCTTTTTTTCAAATTAATTTATACTTCTCAAATGATAAAAGTGTCACTTGTATTAATAACTATACAATTTTTGGAGTAATTGACTCATTTCCCTGCATGAAAATAAATGTATTTGATCACAACATTTCACTTTATATTTTCTCAGTAGGACCAAAACTGTGTACTTTGTTTTCTGCATCCCTCATCATCTAATCATGAGCTGAACTGAAACCATGGTGATGATCATTCAGAGCTTTTTGAACTTTAGGTAGAAGTATATTTTTGCACAATACAGTTTTTAGTTGAATTTTAGTTCAGTAACATTCACTATTGAAGACTACAACAGTACATTTGGGGGGAAAAAAAAAGATTTTTTTTTGTTTACAGTTAGCCTCAAAATCTTAGTAAGATTATCTTAACTGTTAAACTGTCATAAAGTATTACAATACAGAGGACATATTTTGTCAAATGCAAATGCTGAGATGGAAGTACATGATATAAGTGTTTCTTTTTCTTCTGCATATAAGGAACAATATACAAGTTTTTTTTTTTCTACTTCTCAAATTTCACAACACGATTGCGAGCAGAAGTGAGACCAAAGGAAGGAGCCATTTTTTTTCATACAGCTGAGTTTCTTTGAGATGATCTAATAAACCACTCGCCATGTCACTTCTGTTTATGTCACTTATTTAGATTTCTGCAATAGTTTGTTGATTCAGGAACTGCAAATAACATCTGAACATTATTTGATTTAAAGAGTGAGTTTTTGTTTTTTTTTTTCTTTTACTTTTCCCCCCTCAAACAACACCAATCGTTTTCTTACTTTGTGACTTGGTCACTTGTGTTTAGGTTTACTGAGATACCAAGTCGGCTGATCCTACAGCAACTAAATGTTACTTCCTGTAATATCTGCCTCTGGTTACAAAGTGAACTAGTTTCACCTTACACAAACATAGATGAATAAATATTTATTTGATGTGACGGTATTGAGAAAACGAGTAGAGACATTTGAAGTGGTAAGAAAAGAACTGTTTAAACTTTCATGAATTCAACAGTAGTCTGGTTTTTGGCACTTGCCCACACTCTAATTGGCATGTTGCCGTTCTTGTAGTGAAGAACTCCATGAATTATGCACGAAAAACATCTTGCCACGTGTCCCATTATAACCATGTTGTGCAATGCAATTTTCCACCTGCTATTGTGGAAAAAGACAATACTTCAGACAGCTCCATTCTCATTACAGCCCATCCTCAGCTGTGCTGGGAATCACTCAAACTCCTTGTTTCTCACTGCTCCCAAACACAATATCTCACCGTTTAAAGCAGCAAAAAGCCGCTTGAATTCAGTGACCCCTGAATTTCATAAACCCTCATTGGCACTGTGTAAGCATTCAAGTTAAATATCAGTTTGATCTTTTAACTAGCAGAGTGGTATTAAGCTGTTGCTTGCATGTATTTAACAGAAAATAGAGGTCATAGTTTCATATTAAATAAACACGAGGCCAGGTGTTAACTATGTTTTAAAACAAACCTCTGGGTTTTTCCTGCAAACCCTCGTCTGAACCAGGTCTGAATTTTCTGCATTCTGTATTTTAGTGTACAACAATGAGGGGCTTGTTGCATGAATATATAAATATTTCGGTTGGAGTTGATCCATATTTAATGCACCATTGATGAAGATTTACTGCAAAGTCATTTTAAATGTTGCTTTGCTTTGCAATATTTTTCACTTTTGAATAAACAGAACAATACTAATGAATTATGGCTTTATAAATTATATTCATAGTGAACCCAAAACCTGATGACCTTTTTGAGGCGCTCCTATGTATGTAGTATTTTAACTCGCAAAGTTAAACAGTGTTCAATAAAATTAAAGTGTACTATGTCAAGGAAAAGTCTTCTTTAAACCATTTAGTGAACAACTGCTCTGTGGGGGATGTAGAATTCCTTCTTGTACATCACCGGCCTGCTCTGTCTGACATGGAGAGGGCAGAGGGTAGCCAGGCAGAATGCAGAAGATTATGTTTCTGTCAAGTCACTGTTTCCATTGTCTTATTTTCCTGTCATCACTTCCATGATTCAATTAAAAAGCCGCATTCCTCGGTCTGGTCTGACCAGACAAGGCGATCAGTGATTGACAGGTGAAGACATTACTATGTGAAAGGGTAGAGCATGGGGACAGATATGAATTTGTGAGTAGGTGGCATAAAAGAGTCTTGTAATTGATTTCTTATCTAAGCTGCCGTTTCATTTACTGAATAAATGCATTCTTCTTAGGCTGAGCTGCTCCAGTCATTGTGATGAGTCATCATCACTTTCTGAGGACAAACTATTTTGTTTTTACGGTGATTTTACAAGTGAGCCGGGCTGCTCAGCTTTATGGCAAGCATAAATGTTTTGCAGCATTGTGCTGGTCAGTTGAAATACTTCCAACCATTCATCCCTGCTAAATGTAGCTTTGCTAAGCTTTGTGCTTTTTCCTTTTCCACCAGATGTGATCCACACTGTCGGCCCAGTGGCCAGAGGTCATGTGGGGCCCTCAGAGAACCTCGACCTTGCCTCCTGCTACCAGAACTCCCTCGCTCTGATGGAGGAGCATGACTTGAGATCTGTGGTGAGTACAGCACTCTCCCATTTCACCGGTTGTGTGAAAAAGCATGTTTTTGAAAATTTGGAAAAGGTGCAGCGACAAAAGGATTTACTATCTTTCATTTTAGATACAATTTCAAAAAGCCTTAATCTTCTTTATTTAAACAGAGGCAGCAGCAAACAAAACAAACTGGTTATGCTTTGTTTGTCAAAAGAAGGCTTTTCATGAAGACTACTTTGGCACGTGTTGAAATGAAAAGCAAGTCTTTGTATGCAACTCCATATTGGAACTGTGGATAACTGTGATGTTGTCCCGTTGTTTTAGGTTATAAAACTGTGCCCCTTCATGCATTTTCCAAAAGCTTTGACATAGATTTGTGGGGTTTTTTTCTTTTAATTTAATATGTTGTGCAAGAAAGGTACATTTAGAGGCTTTGATTCTTGTATATGTCTGTTATACCCCTTCAAGGGGAATTAGCTTCTTTAAAGGACAGATAAAAGGGTTTAGTCAATGCTGACATTGTTTCATTTAACAGCTGGCAGCTAATCATTCATGTACTATCTTAGCTTTTAGTCTGCCTGGACCTGACTTTGTTTTTAGGCTGATCTAAATGATTCATGGCTTTGCCCAGCAAACAGAGGTTAAACAAATCAGTATCACACCAAAAAGGCAGAAATCACATTTTCTGTTTCAACCTGCTGCCATCATCAGAGGCCAATCAGTGGAAGTACTTACCAGCAGAGAGAGGAGACATAGGTGACTGCCAGTTTCATTAAAGATGATTGTGACAAACCCCTGCTCTGTTGATGACTTATTGTCAGTGCAACAGACTCCTCGAAGCAGCAATTGAGGGAACTGTGAAGCCAAATGTCTGAAGTAGTTACGGTGTTTCAAAGTTATGTCAAATTCAGCAGCATGTCTGCTGATCTTGAAACTTAGCTCAGACTGCCCAAGGCTTTGAAGGAAAAAGTGCAGCTACGCTGAACCACTGGACCCTCAGGCTTCATCACAGGAACAGTCTGCCGGCTTGTATGCTTTCATCCATACGTGTCCCAGTCCTCACCCTGTTTTCTAGCACATTCCAAAGTTTTATTTAGTTTAGGTCTATGTGTAGATTTATTTATCCAATAATCCATTTATTTAAAGGGAACTGTGTTTTTTGTTTTTACTGGGAGCAGGCTGGATTCTGTCTAATGTATTTATACAGCTGCTTTGTGTTGAGTAGGGCTTCAGTGAAAACAGTGGTATTATGTGATTGACTGGCCTTGTAGAATGAGCATAATCATTATGTTATCTTAGCCACAGTCCATTTTGTCTCGTCTTGCTACAAGGACAACAGAGAGCCTTCGCCAAAACCAAAGAGGAAGCAGTTGTTTCTTACTTCAAGCGAGAATGTGGCCTTGATTCAATTTTCTTTTTGCCTGCCATCATAGGCTTCTTTAAGAGAAGCTTCAAGGACTCGTTGCTTCTTATTTTATAACCTTCCAGCCTTTTGTTGCAATGTGCAGAGAGTTCAATTTTTAGTTTTGACCAGTACTGCAGTTATTCTAAGTCATTCAAAATGGTATAATTTTGGACTTTTTGTGAGAGAAACAAGTCCACTCCCCTGATAAAGACATTTCCCCCAAGCAAGTAGGTATCTAGAGCAAGCATTCTGGGTAAAAATTAAAAGAAAAAGCCTGAGACTGTAGTTAGGAACACGATATTTCTGGTTCCCTAATGGGGATTCTTGGGTGTTAAAGAGGAATAGGAGTAAAAAACAAAGCTTAGCACAGAATAAACTTGAGTATGAAAGATTAAAAGAAGAAGTGATTGGTAGTTAATCCCTGTTTCTTGCAGCTCAAAGCCTCCCTTAAGGGCACAAAACAGCATGGCTGCCATCGCCATATCAAAATCTTCTACTTCATGTAGCATTTCAAGAGGGAGTTTACAGGGAATACTGCTAAATCTCAAGACTGAGAATGCTATTTCTTTACCTTGGGGCAGCTCAGTGTGTTTGAGTGAACATTTTACCATTATCCCCCCAGAAGCCAGAAATTAGATAGAAGAGCTATTTTTTCTATTCCTCTATGTTGCTCTGATTTACAGCCCCACTGGGACGGGACTGGGGAAGATCGAAGATGTGATTTTAGGTAACCTCAGGCAATTCTCCCTGTTGAGTTTTGTGGTTATTTGTGATATCTAAGGTTATGTTATTTCCATAAAGTTTTATTACTGGATAAAAATCAGTCACTTGTTTCTTTGTGTCTATTTGGACAGATTATTAAATTTAAATTGTCCAGACGATCGATATTGTGTGTCAACGTTGACTTTTGTGAGATTTTAGCTTCATTTTTAGAAACACCGTTTGGCATTTGATTGAATAATTTGATTAACTATTGAAAGGATTGTCTGGTAATGCATTGTTTCTTTTGACTCATCTGAAGTCCTGTTATGACTTTTGATTACTTTCTAGTAAATACAGTATAACCTCGATAGACCTCAGCTGATTCAGAACACAAATCCCTTTGCAGCAATACAAAAGCTTAGAGCTTGTCATTTTCATTGGTGGAGAACAGGGCAGAGCATGTCATCCAACATTTAAGATTGCAGTAAATGTGCCAAATTTAGCAGGTTGCTATTTTCCATCCATAGTCCCATGAAGGAAACACATAACAAAATTAACAACAGTAATGCAGAACCATAAACAAGAAAGTAATAATAACAATAGCTTCTGAATAAAACAGTATATGGTAAATCAAACACACTTTGAGGTCTGGTTGTAAAAAAAGGACATTATTGCGAGGAATTTGATTTTCAGAATTGCTTAGGGTCCCCCTCCTTACCACTCCCGCATCATGAACCAGCATGTCAGTATTGCTTCCCAAAGGTACAAACCCAATACTGTCTCATAAGAGGGAATCTAAATTTTCCTAGCCATAATATTTCTTGCATGCTAGGAAGAGAGTGTAAGATAGGTGGTTTAGGTTGTAATTTATACCTGAGTACATCAGTAAACTCTATATGAGCCTACATGTAGTGGCTCAGCACTGGAAAATGGACATTCCCATTTTATTTTTTAACTGAAATTTAAATCAGCGTCAATCATTTTCCCCCTTTTTTAAAACAAAAAATAAGATGCTATAAAGACATGAGATTCAAAAATGTGGACAAATAAAATATAATATAGACTTCAATTCCTTTTTTTTTTAAACAAACCAGACTTTGCTTTTGATTATTAATGCAACTGTATATTTTACATAATGAAATGGCTATGACAAAATAATTATTTCAGCCCTTTTTCACACAACACTTAGCAGCAATGGCTGCCCATCAGTGAGCAGTATGGCTCTCAATGAGACTTCTACATCTACCAACAAGTACTTCAAATCCCACTTCCTGACAAATTACTCGTGCTGTTACAGGTTTGAAGGGTGTCTTCACACCTGGTTTTCAGATCCTGTCACTGACTTTCAGGGAGCCATTCAAGAGAAGTCCAATCTACTCTCTCCCACTCCCTTTAAACAGCCCCTTTAAAAGCTTTAAGATATTAGTCTATAAACATGAGCTCCTATGAATTGCCAAAATGTTCTAACTCTATCTCATCAGTCTAAAGTAAAATCTCATAGAATGTGTGTATCCTGCTTTCGATCCATATTTCACATTGTTGGTGAAGAGGCTGTAATGTTGCTTTCCTTTTGAGTTCAGCTTGAATGTCTGGATGTTTCTGAATGTTGGCGTTCCTATCGTGCCCACAGCCCGGGAGGTTGGCTACAGTCCCAGGGAGCTTATGGTCTTTAATATTTGCAGCTTCAGTCACGAAGCTGCTTAGAGATGCTCTCATAGCCTTGACCTCTACCATGCTGATCTACAACTTTCAGTCAAAGCTTCTCAAAAAACTCATTCCTTTGTTTACTATGGTCCATGTTTAGAGTCATGCATAGAAAAATATTAGTCTACAATATATATATATATATATATATATATATAAATATATATATATATATATATATATATATATATATATATATACACTCTTCACAAAAAGTTAGGGATATTCAGCTTTTGGGTGAAATTTCACAACAAGCCTAAAATGCATTCAAACCTGTACAGGTGAACTTAATGTGATCTTCTCTAAGCTTTTAAATGCACATGTCCAACTGTTAAATGTTTCAACAAATTTTGCACAAGTTGCTGTTCTCTAACAAGGAGCTTAACGGCAAAAATCACGGCAGGTGTGTGATCCTTGAATTGACCAATAAATGTCCTGGTTCAATTAGAGCTGGTGTTTAAACAGTTGTCCTCATCATGCTGTTCACATTTTGACATCATGAGACCAAGACGACACCTAACAATGGAACAACAGTCCCTTGCCATTGCGATGCTTCAAACAGGACGTTCTCAGACAGAAGTGGCCACTGAGCTTGGAGTGTCACAGAGTGTCATCAGCAGGTTGCAACAGAGATATTGAGAGACTGGAAGAGTCACAGAAAGGCCTAGAAGTGGACGTCCTTTGGCCACATCCCATGCTGATGACCGCTACATTGTGAACACTGCCCTGAGAAACCGGATGATGAATGCCACTCAACTCCAGGCACGTTTAAGAGAGGTGAGAGGCACCCAAGTGTCACGTCAGACCATTCGAAGCCGTTTCCATCAGCGTGGTCTGCGTGCTAGACGACCTGCACGGGTACCTGACCACACCACCAGGCACAGGCATCATCGTCTTGCATGGGCCAGGGAGCATTTACGCTGGACGAGGAACCAGTGGGACCTTCTCTGATGAAAGTCGATTCACACTGAGCAGAAATGATGGCCGGCAACGATGTTGGAGACGTCAGGGAGAGCGCTATGCATCAGCCACTGTTGTCACCAGGCGAGCTTTTGGTGGTGGCGGTGTTACAGTGTGGGCAGGGGTGTTCCACTTGGTACAGAACTGCCCTACACTTTGTGAATGGTACAGTGACAAGCCCATACTACCTGAATAACATCATTAATCCAGTGATTGTGCCCCTACATGAACAGCACAGGCCTAATTTCATCTTCATGGACGACAATGCTCCTGCTCATCGAGGCCGCATCATCAGGGAACGGCTGTTGGAGACTGGTGTACCTCAAATGGAATGGCCTGCACTCTCTCCAGACCTGAATCCCATTGAAAACCTGTGGGATCAGCTGAGCCGTCGTGTAGAGGCTCGAGACCCTGCACCCCAGAACCTCAATGACCTGAGGGCTGCCCTTCAAGAAGAGTGGGATGCCATGCCTCAGCAGGCAATAAGTTGCCTTGTGAACAGCATGAGACGTCGTTGTCAAGCTGTAATTGATGCTCAAGGGCACATGACGAGATATTGAGACGTTCAAATTTTTTGTTGTGGTGTAACTACTATTGTTACCTTTTGTGTTGAATGAATTTTTTGAGATGAGGAAATTAGTAGTGCATCCTTCTACTTAAATGTCTTACTTTTATGATATTATATCACTGTAGCATGAACATATTGCATTTTCCATAAATTTCACCTGAAAGCCAAATATCCCTGGGAGTAGTGTATATATATATATATATATATATATATATATATATATATATATATATATATATATATATATAATATGTATATTTACCTTTAAATAGCATGAACAGCTGAGGAAAAAATACCCATGATGCACATTTGGCAAAATAATTTGTTGAAAACTTAGCAATATTAAAATTCTACATGATTATTTTTGTAGTTACAAACAAATTTGTCCAAAATACTTTAAAATATGATCATATATTTAAAATTTCCTTGATAAAGACATGCAGATGTACTAATTGCTTTGTTTCTTAAGTTTTGTAGAAAAGTTAAGCTTTATTCCAGTTATCCATAGTTAATTTGTCCGCATCAGTTTAACATCTCAGAAAAACTTTTTAAAATGATATATAAGGGAAAATTTTGATTTTCATTCACTATGCTTTTTTCTACTCAATTTAAAGCCAATCTCAATATTTTTATGTATGCCAGTATGGGTTGAAATGTATTTGAGCGTATCTATACTTACTGCGTCTGACCACCGGAACAAATTCTGAGCAGGTCTAGGACTTATTGAAGGGACTGCCTCGAGATTTTAAAAAAAAGATCATTGGTCTGATCCAAGATACCTGCTGTATAATGCTGACATCGATACTAAAACATCATGGGAAACAATACAGATTTTAACACCCTCACTCTGTCAGTTTATGGATAACAATGTCAGGTGGTTTATTTAGCTTCGTTTTCCAAATTATTTTATTCATTCATTCTGGGAAATGAGTAAAACACGTCTTTTACATTATCCTTTTCAGTTTGTCTGTGCTGTAGCCATGTCCTTTGCTCATGTATTCTCTGCCTGTAAAAATCTCATACATCAGTGCTTTTTTCTTCTTTTTGTTAAATTTATTTGCTGTGGCTGAAAGAGTAGTAGGCTGTCACAGCTCCCTGGGCTCAGACTGACCACAACCCACAGTCAGGATGCCAGAGCTGCCGGCTGGACTCTAAAACACCACATAAGGGAACCATGGGAGCTATGCAGCTTGTGAGTTACAGCTCTGGCTTCTGAGCTGCATGTTGTGAAACAGCCCCCTCCTCTGCTCAGTGCTTGTTACACTACAGAATGTTGCTTTGCTCCTAAGCAGGAACAGGTGCACAGCAAAACAGGAAATATGGTGAGAAACAGACGTTTTTATTCGACATGAATGTGTAAATTGTAGTAATTATGTTACCTTGTTGATCAATAAGCACAGAGAGACTTTCACAGGCTGTCAATATTTACTTGTGCCCAGATGCATTAAATGGGCCTTATCTTAGTTGTTTAGATGGATAAAGCATGCTGTGTTATTATTGTCTATTTGAAAACTGCTAGAATTATTGGAGGCCTTCACTATACATAGCCATAGAAAAATATTATGGAATTTGTTGGTAATAGTCTGGTGAAATGATCATGCATATTTGAACCACTTACTGAGACCTGAGTATCATGATTAAGGTTTTGACCAAAAAAAAAGAGAAAAGTGATCATTTACTGATATCCTGGTGTATTTTGACAACATATTTTTCAGTGCTTACCATACTTTGTGCACTCAAACCCATGGGGTGAGGACCTCTTCTCTACAGTACCAGGGAGTCATGCAGTACTTGGAACTGAGGACATTGTTAATATGGTTTCCCTACTTCGGTTAGTCATGGAAGGCTGCGCAGATTCTTCCCTGGAAGGGTGCATAGCATCTGTCAGGCAGAAAGACACAGCCTATGTGGAGGGGGGTGTCACCATCTGGAAGTCATTCAGCGTCAGACTCTCTTTTACTTTAGAGATCATATTAAAGGTCCCTTTTACTGTGACCCCTGGAAAATAAAAATAAAAAAAATATGCCAACTTTTTTCAAAGCATTAACTTACATTTTTTTAATTTAGCCTTCATTGAGACAAAAATACAACTGTCATCTAAGAGTTTGTGACGTACAGTATATGCTTTTTTTGTGTGTGTTGTTTTTCCGCTGTATTTGTTTTGCTTCTAATTTGACTTTGACAAGCCATGGTTTGGTGTGTTTCTGGAAGTATTTGTCATTAAGCTATTTCTGGCAGCGGGCAGTGGGTTGGCAGCTGCCAGTGTGGACCGTGACAGGGTCGCAGACTGTATTTAGTGGCCTCCTGTCTGACTCCCAGGCGGCCCCGAAAGTGTTTTGTAGTCATAACACACTGGCTTCGAAGAGATCCAGCAGGGAAGCCACAAATTGCCTGTTGAGAAAAAATGCTGAAAGCCAAGTGGATTGCAGATGAATGGTGTAGAATGATAGGATTAGCCACCCTTCTCTGTGGGCTCATTCCAAGGCTGCTAGGAGCATTAGCTTTCATTCATTTTTGCCCAACGGTGTTTCCAGAATGCAATCCCCAAAAACAATATCATATGGTGACACAAATCAGCATGCACATGCTGTTTGTAGATGATAGCTGATAGCCTCCACTAAATAATGTTGGACATGACAGGGACAAACAAGCAGTGTATAAAAGGGATGAGGGAGCATGCCCTCAAGGTTTGAGATAGGAATACTCTGGGCATATTGCATATAACCTTGTTTCAGATTCTGATTTGCCTCTTTTTCTTTAAAGGGATTTCATCTGTTTTTTAGGCCAACGTGCTGCTAATTTACTTTACTTTGACAGTTACATTTATGTTCATTTAAATCGCTCTTCCTATTGGAAAATGTGTTGTAAACTGCTCTATGTACATGCATTGGAAATTCCTAAGTGAAATTAATTCATTTGCATTTTATTTTATTGTATTTTATTTCAGTTCATTTTCTAATACCACCATATCAGATTCCATTGACCTTGTGCTTCATGTATTTCTATTTGGTGTGCTGATTCCCAAAGGGATTCATTAATCCTCATTTGTGCACTGAACAGCTCGTGCACAAACGTAACCACCTGCTTTTCTTACAGTTATGGTAAATTATTGTCCAAGAGTCAAGTAGCTCCAGATTTATTTACCTAATGGATCCTGATTGTAGGCAAGTAAACAGTAGGACTAATTGGGATACCATAGTAAGAGGTTTACTGCTGACTTGTATGTACACCGTAGAAAGCGTCTGTGTGCACAGAACTAATGCTACTTTTAGTTTAGGCTATTTAGGCAATGCTTATTACAGTGTACACTGATTTGTGTGAACTTCCAATAGGCTACTGAAATTCACTTTAACTGATTTTGTTCATTTTCCATATGTCTGTGGTTGCTGCACTGCGAAGCATGTGAACACGAAGTCAAGTTATTTACACCATATATATGCCTTAAAATAACTTCTAGTCTTTAAAGCAAGATGAGGAGGAGTTTGTGACTTTGTGAAAGACTTTCTGGCAGAATACATGAACAGTTCAATAATAATGTTTCTCTGACTGAAATCACAAATAATTCAGGGACTTAATTAAATTATAGAACATAATGTGATTAGAAGAAGAGAAGTTACTTTTTTCCAGACAAAAGTTGAAAACCATTGTGGCTGTGATCATCTGTGTGTCCTTCAGGCTGTGCTGCATCAAAAATAGACACAATTATAAGGTTGAAATTGCATTAGTTATTTTGTAGGAATTTTGTCATTTTAAAACTAATGTTGGTGAAATCAGCTTGTCTCTACATCTGTACCTATAAGTCAATCTGTTCCATGGAAAGCAAGAAACATAATCAGTACCACTCAAAGGACATGCTGTTTCATTTAGAAATAAGAGCCATAAAAGCTGCCACTTTTTCAGGGCCTGAATTTACGATGATGTGAAGTGGAACATGGTCCCATGATCAGATGAATCAAAATGTGAAATTCCTTCATATATTCCTACATAAGAGAGGGAAATCTTAACCTTTCCCATTGCAGTTTAGAAGTCAGTGCGTGCTGTGGTATGTTAAATATTAGCGCACTTGCATCACTTCTGTGAAGGTAAAATTAATGTTGAGCTTTTCAGATTGTAGAGCAGTATATGCTGCCAACCAGGTGACGTCATCACCAAAGGTCTCGACTACTTCATCCAGATGAGGTAAAGACAGACAAGCATCACTTGTGTATTTCATCAACATAACTGCAGTGAAAGAATCTAAGTAGTTCACCAGCCTGTCTGCAGTCCATGCATGTCTCCCAGTGAAAACACACTGCGTTATCAGGGACAGCAAATGATCCGGTTTCTTTTATTGTCATGACGATGTCCTCTCTCCAGACAACCATATACCTCACAATTTGCTCTGATGTCAGCAGACCTGATTCGTTGTGTGGCATTCAGTGCAGTGTTACCTGGTTGGACGTCTGCACCCATGTACAATCAGCCTCCGAACTGAAACTACCTTGCTCCTCTTTGTGTACACAAAGCTGTTTCTCAAGTGTTTGTGTGCATGTCACTGCACTGAGGTGAAGCTAATTTGAATAGTCACAGTTCATTAAATACTAAATGAAGCATACATGTAGGGTTACATCTACAGTAAGCCATTCTAAGGCATAAAGGCATTTTGTGGAAAAATACTGTGTTTAATATGAATTAAATAAGAATAGTTTTTTGGAGTGAAACTGGTGATCAGTGAAAATAGGATTTGCAATTGATTATCATGTGGAGTTGAAACACTCTTTTAGCAAATGTATCTTTAAAACTACTACTACCAGCTTTACTCCCTGGATTTGGATTTTTCTTAGTTCACTGTTTTTAAATCTTACTCATTTTACTGCATGTATCATTTGTTCCAGCCTGGTTAAGGTCTTGATTAGAACCAAGATCCGATAGGCTAAATGTATCTGTGAAAAGTATGTTTTTGTACTACATAAAGCCATCATCCCTCAAATGCAAACAATTTGTGATTATAACTGTGACCAGTCATTGTTTGTAACCCACTTCCACATACACCACAGTACCTGTAAGCATCGACAAAGGTTAATTAGACTGAAGCTTTTTCAAAGGTCACACTGCCATTTAAATTAGTCATTTCTGTTTGTCTGATCCAAATCATTGGCAACACTGGGCCAATTAGATCCAATTATACTCACAGTGGTTGTGGTGGTCTGCCATCTAGTCTGAATTAATGACCATTGGAACCCCAATTACCTCAGCGACCTAATTCAGAAAGAGGCAACCACAGCAGAAGGTGGAGCTACAGGTGTGGGTATTGGGGACAGCCCCTCCGCACCAGCTTCCCTTGACATTCCCTTCATTCCAGGGACACATCATGTGGTGAAATATTGGGATATGTAAACTGTGACATTTCCACACAACTCAAGAGTGCTGATCACCGTTGATGGGGACTCAAGAGGTAATCTCCAGACCAGGGTGATGTGAGCATGCTACTGTCTTGATTATGAAGACAGGAAGCCCATGGCAATCATCAGAAGGATGAAACTCTGCCTCCCACAGAGACTACTCCACACAGATATTCTATGAGGGAAATGGCAATGGGTCTTTTTTATGTTAATGTACACTGACAATAATAAAGGCTCTTCAAATAAGTTAAGTACTAAAGCACAGTCAAGTAGTATAAGACTCACTCAGCTCTCAGGCTGCTTTCACTCAAGCTTTTTTTTTTTTTTTTTGCTGCAGCTGTACCTGGCTGTGAAGAGCCTTCTGCATATCTATGAGGTTCACATCCCTCTGCAGTACCATCTGAGAATAGAAGCGACAGCTCGCACCCAACTGAGGGACTGTCATAGGAAGTTGTTGATTAAACAGATGTCGCTCCTGCGTTACGCCATGAGACAAGAACACCACAATAAGCATGTATTAATTAAACATACCTGAGGAATGTGGGCAGTGCAGGAGAACAACAGGCACATCTTTGTTTCTGCTTCACAACATGAATGAGAGAGTAAGCCATTTTGGTTTGACTGAGATCCACCTAAGCAGAGAATAGCTGGTGCTGATTAATGCTGATTAACAAAAATTCATTCAGCGAAGACACAGTGTTGGAATGAGCTGTTAGACACAAAGCTGCTTTTTCAAAGCAAGCCCCAAATCATCTGCCTGCAGGGAGGTTACTTTTGAATCTTATTGTTACTGACAGGAGAGAAACTTGGGAACAGATGGTACGTAGATGGTGGGTTTTTCTTTGTTGTTGTTTTTTTTTTTTTTTTTTTTTTTTTTTTTTTTTTTTTTTTTTTTAGCTTTGAAGTCTCCATCACTAAACCAATACATAAAAAGCGTTCAACAAAAATGACCAAGCCCTCACTGAAAGGTTTTTTCCTCTACAATTCGCCAGTTGTGACTGAATCTGAAAGGCTAGTGTCATCTGATTTTTCTCCCCCACCTTATAACTGCTTTTCTTTTGATCAAAGGGACAGAGTGTGGAGGGAAGGCATGAAATACATTCCTGAAGATGCAAATGAGGCATCTTTCATTGCCTGACAGTTGCTTTTCTAATAAGTAAATCTTAGCAGTCTTACTAATAATGTAACAGGTTGTTGTTCGATGGCAGTGAATGCAGTTGAATAAGGTCTTGTTTACATCATTATAGTTAATTATCTTGTAGGATCAGTCCAGCTGACAGGATCTGTGCCGTGTTTGGGTGTGTGTCAGTAAAGCCGGACAGAACCATCAAACTCTCTGTCATCTCAATACTAATGCAGCACTTTATCCCCATGGTAACAGCCCATGTTGGACTATAGTATGTTGTGTCATCCTCATGACTGAGAGTGTCTGAAAAGAGTGGATGACTGAATAACCAAAGGAAACATTTTGCAGTCAGTCATGTACACATAATTAATCTTTTACCAGAATTTTAACACATTATTGTGCATTAGTGACATGCATGGCAACATTTTCAATTTAACACTTACAGATGGATATTTTAATTATCATCTTGTCAATAGTGGTAAGAGAGCTGAATCTGTTAGTTCCCCTTGATGCACTTAATTAAAGTTACAAGGCATGATGTGTAACATGAGTCTGCATCATCAAATGATTAGTCTTTATTTAAGCAGGTGAGACTCTGAGAGTAACTATTTCCTGTATGTTGGTTCAGCAAAGAAACAACATGAGGAAAGAAACATTTCAACCACAATAGGACCCCATCTATACTTTGTATGGCTCAGACTCTAACCAGTACTCATTGTGACAGATTTGTTGGCAGTGTCCATTTAACTGTAGTGAATGTGAATCATACTGTTACTGCAGTGTAGTTTCTTGTATTTGAAAGTCTTTAATCTGATCTGTTCATCTGTGGCTTTTTATAAAGCTAGGTGTTGGACCCTGTGGCGACCTTGCCAGGCCCATGTCCATGAAACTGGAATTTCCTGGTCTATCACAGGGTTCCATTTCAACAAGCTTGCAACCAATTATCCTTCAATCATAGTGCCCGACCTTACAGATGTGTTTGGTCACAGTACAAGGTCTCTCTATCCCGGTTTGGCACAATGTGGGGGTGCAATGTTTCTTTCTACACATGACATGATTTCAAGGGAAAATAGAATAGTGTCTCAGATTAAGATGAATTTCTCTGAAGTCATTATTTATATCTTTCACACCAAATAAGTGGCCATAAGAATAGCAACCAATGTTCCAGCACTTCACCTGCGTCCAACTGGACAGCCCAGTAGTACCTTCCTATGATGTCCTCTACTGTTTGATTTCGTGCCTGTGTTGTTCTCACTCATATGTAAGTCTCTTTGGATAAAAGCATCTGCTAAATGACTGTATGACTGTAGAATAGAATAGATTTGAATAGAATAGAATTTTTATATATTTCTTATATATTTATATATATATATATATATATATATATATATATATATATATATATATATATAAGAACCTCAGAGACTAAGAAGAAGTTTGTCAGAATGACTGCGTACAAAGTTTTTTGTTTATTTTGAGGACAAAATATGACATTCTCAGTGCACAGTTCACTGTTTTCTTTAGATTAAGAAATTGCCCTTTCTTCACCTTGTGACATACTGAGCCAAGTTTTTCCTGTCTTTTTAATGTACTTGCTCCCATATGTTTTATGAAAGCAAATGCTTGAGGCGCTTAGCTGGCAGGTGATGGAAGACTTCAGAAAGTTTATAATTCTTTGTGCCGTTTATGTATAAAGACATGTATGTCTTCAGGATATGACAAAAGACTGAAATATTATACTAATCATATGTCCCCTCTTTGGCTCGCTTTCTGATCAACATTGTTGGACTCTCTCTATGGTGAGCTTGGAATAAGCTGGGAGACATCTTAGACTTCATACAAACATGCCCATAAATGTACCCAAGTCACAGGTTCACCCTCATCATTTTGTTATCAAAACCACAGTAGTGTTCCTGCAGGCTGAGATGAGGGATTGTGTGCATGCTGTAAGCAGACAAGCCAGTGTTTATGTTCTCCTGCATATTTTGCTAATCACAGCGCTATTACCCAATACATATATCTGGTTTAGTACCATTATTATCTCCCAAGGTCATGGATAACGAGGGCTGATTCACTGTGCCTGGCCTGAGCTGATTGACTCACAATCTTAAACAGGCTCAATTTAGTCTTACTCAGCAATTCAGGATCCACTGCAGCACCTTGCACAGTTTTATAACGGTTATTTATTTGGATGAACACTGCAGAATTGTTGCTCTGGTGCTAGGGTTGCCACAGATACTTCATTTTTGTTTTGTTTATTTTGTTTTTTTATCATCATGACTGCTGTTTTTAAAAAGACCATTAAAATGATTTTCCAAGATGATAAATATTAACAGGGAAAAGGAGAAATGCAAATGTCGGCCTAACGCTTAACATTTGCTTGAATAGGTGGTGTGATGCAGTAAACTTGTAATTTCTCTCTGGGCTCCTGTTTCATTGTCATTTCTGTGATTTTCAGTTGTGATAGGTAAAGCAGCTGGTTAGCTATTAAAAGTTGTAATAGCTAACCAGCTGAATAGTGATTTTCAATGTGCAGCTAGTTCCTGAGTTACACCCCCCAACCTTCATTTTTTCTCTTTCCAAGTTAATTAAAAATTATACGACATGTTAACATTAAATCACTCTGAAGTAGACCTACTGAAGTAATCATTTCCTGTGGTAATTCAGTAGATGAAGCATTCCGTTCGTTGCCACCCAGTGACCTTAATACCATAAATGTCACATTCACTTTTTATGAATGATGCAACTGTCAGAAAGGAGATTTTATATTTAAATTCACTAGTGTTGTACTCAAACCCATCTTTTTCTTTGGTTATCAGGATGTGGTGCCAGAGCAAAGCCAGGGAAAGAGGGGGGATCCTTCCTTATGCTTTCACCTCTTCTATACAGCTTTTAAAGCCAGATAATGTCCAATCTAGTAGCTTAATATTTAATGTCCCATCCTGGTCATAATAGTTTGAATGGAGTGAAATCTTTTTTTTTTGTTGCAAGCATCTTAATGACAGTCTCATTGAGATGCTTGCAAAAAAACACATTGATCTGTTGATTTGATTTAAAGTTTTAACATGTGAGTTGTGAAAGAGTGTGTCTGTAATGTGACTTGCAACAGCATCATTATGCATTATGCTTGTAAGTGTGTGCAGTATTTGCTGCACAGTATTTCACATATCGAACGGAACGCACTGTTTGATATGCAGAAGCATCGAATGCAGGAGACACCCATCAGCTCACATATTGAGGAAACACTTCATCTGATCATTTCCAAGACAGCAAGTACTTTTTTTTTTTTTGTTTGTTTGCATGTACTCAGCACAACCAAGTCATTGAGCAATTAAAAGAATGGGCGCGCAACAATTTTCCCACTCAGCAGTTCGGTGAAGAGGCCCTGTTGTAAAACTGGAGAGAATTATATACGACAGATTGCTTTGCTTAATCAGGACCATCATGACTTCAGATTCCGACCATAAGGAATTATTAGTTTCCCATCTGAATGCAATCCTGCAAGACTCTGGCTTTTCCAGCACGAGCCTGAGTCATGAGGAAATGTTTGTGTTTGGCATTATACCCAGTCAAATATAATGATGACCTTCACGGTGGCTTTTTACTTGACTGTTACAGTGATTCATACGGAAATACTAATCAGGCCATGCTGAGCTGTTTGGTAATTGAATTATTGATAAGCAGAACTTTTAGTAGTCCCATCGTCTCTTCCCATGTGTTTTTTTTTTTTTCTTTTGAAAAAAAGAAGAATAGTCCAGAGTTGTTCACTTGAATTATTTATTGTAACAGAATATGAATTGCCCTTCTTATGGAGTGATGCAGTGCAGTTTTGTTCCCAAAAACATGTGATGTATTTTGTGCAGAGAAAATGATTTTCCAGTTTTAGCAGCTAATTAATTCTTTATCAATATTCATGATGAACTCCACTTTTAGAAAACTGTAATTAGCTATATTATCCTCTGGCCATTTATGAGAAGTTATCCATAAAGTTCAAATCAAACCGTAACCATAAATCTAGAAGTTGACCAAATTGTCCACAGTTGTATATTACATTGCATTGAAATAATCCAGATGTTGACAGCATGTTACGGAACCACTTCGAACCTATGCTTTGTTTGTATAGCAACAGAAAGAAAAAGGCTGGGTGGATGGTGTCATAAATTCATGGGAGCCACCTGGCGATTCCTTCAGTAACCTTCCAGTTTCCTCTCAGCCAGCTGCTCCACATAATCCCAATCAATCTGCAGTGCTATGCTGCAATTCACCATGACCTTGAGTGGCAGGTCGCCTCTCTTTCGTTTTGGATGCTGCTGAGTTTTAGTCCCTCTTCGTTCCTCTCATTTCAAGATGCACCTGTGTCCAGACGAAGATAGCACCACTCTCCAAAACTGCTCTGGGATTTCAATACATGTGAAAAACGACGGAAAAAAATCTGACATACACACAGAGTAGACGGCAGACCCTGCTTTGACTTTCTTTTTAGTTTTGCCTCTTCCCACGGAGGTTTTTTTTTCTGTATTTACAGGGAATAAGTACATGAAGAGAAGCAAAAATATTTAAGTTTGTAATTTGATGCTATTTCTGTTCTGAAACAACAGACATTTGAGTGAATTATTTATGTGGTTAATTTCATGTGCAAGCTTAGAAAAACATTTCAGTTTAGTGCCTCAGTTCTGTCCATGTGTGTTCCTTCTTTGCTCCAGTCTAGAGGAGGTATGAGGATTTTTGGTTCTGCTTGGTTGACCACAGTCAGGCATTGTCTGGCCCAGGCTGCAGAGGCAGAGTGGCTTTCTTCTTGGCCCCGGTGTGACAGAGCTGTCTCTACATGAAGGTGACCCGCTCAGTGGATCTTCCACTCTGCCCAGCTTGCCTGTCAGGTCCTACAGGCGATATGGTCTATTAAGCACTTTAATGATGACCACTGCCTCATGCACTGACACTGTACACCATCGCTCCCTCATACATCTCTATATATTTGTGATGTGTACAGTATGCTAGTATAAATGTATGTTTTCAAAAATTAATCTGAAATATAACTTTCTCATCTTTAAGAAGTCACCCCCCACCACCACCCCCCTTTCACCCCCCTCACCCCCGCTTTGGTGCTTGGTGAAATACAAATCCTTTGGGATTTACAAATATATACAGGCAATCATTCAGAAGCTTTTTACTCAGTAAATCCACTGTTTGCAAACACTTTTTACAGCTGTGTGCTTTGTGTTCTTGTCCTGAACTGTGGTATAAAACAGACTAGACTGCTTGACAATGGCAGCAAGCCTTCGGGAGCACTTCTACCAAGGTTGTCACTTCTGTTGATTCCTATTATCCCACCATGAATAAAAGTAGTTTTTTATGAGACCCTGGACGTTTGTATGTTGTTTCTTGAGACCGGTAAAAGGACACCACAATGTTTCATGGCTGTTGATGGCCTTAGTGTCTATAAAGTTTAGTATGAGTTTAAAAATAAAATTGCTGCTTTGCTGCTGCTTGTTCACATCCAACCTCCCAGTGTGTTTATGCTGTTTCTTTTTAAAAGGGGAACTACTGCGACTGAAGTGATACTGCTGTGCCTCAATTCACAACTTTTATACCAATTATAATAAAACAAGAGTGCTGTATAATGCACTGGCTTTGGTATCATTGTTCATTCATTCCTACATAACTGTAATGAAATGCTGATTTATAAGAAAATTTCTGTTTATTCTTAACATTTCTCCAGTTAATCTTCATTTTTACATTCAGATTTCCAACAGGTGAAAAAAAATCTTTC
Organism: Telmatherina bonti; assembly: GCF_933228915.1. Taxonomy (NCBI): domain Eukaryota; kingdom Metazoa; phylum Chordata; class Actinopteri; order Atheriniformes; family Telmatherinidae; genus Telmatherina; species Telmatherina bonti. Next base: position 21,498,006 of record NC_136629.1, read on the forward strand.
CAACCAGACCAAGACACTGGCTTGACAGACAGTTTCCTCATGCCTTCCTCTTTCTATGACAATATACATAAAATATAATGTGAAAGACTCTTAAGTAAATAAACGCCTTTCCTGGAAAATTTAAGAAAAAAAAAAAAAATTGTGACACGTTTCTAAAAAACATTTCTATAATTAGCATCGATGGCTCGCTGAGAATTTTTTTTATTAGAAATTAGCTTGAGTTCACAAAATTTGTCAACACTGTTCTTAACATGTTGAAATTTAAAGTTGTTTTGTTTTTTCCACTAAATCTTTATTTCTTCTGAAGAAACAACAAACAAAATGTAAAACTGTTTAAAAGGTTAAACCTTTTGCTTTCTTTGTAAATTATTGATCTGCCCTTTTGCTCAGTGTGTTTAACAAATGTTTGCTTGTCTGTCATAACGGTTTCAAACCTTTTGTCATCCATCCATCTCATTAGCTTTGAAAGGAAAAATTATACAAATGCTGCTCTAAAATGGACTTGTGTATCTGGACTCAAAGAGTGTCAGATGGTCAGAATTATTCCTAGTGGGCCACTTAACAGTTGAATGTGTTTTTGGGCAGAAAAAAAGTGCTTTAACTCAATTTTCCAAATTGCAACACACTTTGCATCCTAATCTGGCAGTAGACGGCAATGTAAAAAGATCGCAGGGATAACACTAGAAGACACAACCCCCCTACCCCCAAACTGTCACATTTAAAAGATTATTATAAAAAAAAAAAGTGTTGGAGGGCGATGCAGGCAAATGTGCAAAACTAACAGATATTTCCTAAAAACACAAACAAACAGAAAACTAACTCTTTAGTGTGCAGAAAGAGACGACGACGAATCTGGTAATTACTGGAATGTCATGTTATCAGCATGTGGTCGAGAAAAATGTCAAGTTACAAGTCACGGACTCTTCAAATGTCATCTCAAATGGAAAAAAAAGAAAGGAAAAACGATTTCCTAAAAAGCATTACCAGCACGCTGTTAAAATAGAATAAAAAATTATTAATAAATGTTTTTGGAGCCTTGAAGCACCAAATAACCCAATCCTTTCTGAGAATGACAAAGACCTCACAATTAGTGATGAGAACTCAGACTGTGGTGAGAGCAAGGATACAAAATTTTAGAAAATGCTTTGAGTTAATGCAGTTTAGTTGAAAATGCACACATAAGCAGGCTTTTGTAAGAAAAAAAAAAGCTATTTTATGGAGGCATAACAGGTTAAACAGAGGTTTAATGTTTTATTTATACATTCCACATAAAATGTCTGCACTGCTACTTAAATATATTATTATCTACATTATAGCCTAAATATATTTGATTAGTGGGTAATTGGCTCAAGATAACCTAGAGGACTTCTTGGTAATTCATTGAAAAGAAATTGTTTAACTCTATTTAGACTGCATCACAAACAGCAGAACATGAATTAAACTTAAATAACATAATTAGTAAAGGATAATAAGAATTGAACAGTTTAATTATCTGAAATCCATCATTTAAGTTGGGCGGTCATGGACCATCATGTTTGAAAACTACTACTACTTCTCAGATCTTTATTTCTGTCACTTCAAATCTTTAATCTTTAAATTACACTACAAGCTGTCCTGATGATGCCCAAAATTCTTTCATTTAAGAGAACCATTCCTCTTAAATGTTCTTATTTATTGATATGCATTGATATAAAATCACTGAATTCATTATCACCTTGTAATAATAATAATAATTTCTGTGCCGTCGCTCTGCTTTCATGTTGCCTCATATGTCTCCAGATAAGCATAGTGCTCAGAGCTTATCAAAAACATGCATAAAACTGTGATGTGCTTTCTTGTTGTCACCTTTTAAAAGCCTCTTCATGTGGACACGGTGAGAAACGAGGTCCTTTGTTTTTGCCGCAGGTGAGAATATCATTAGGTCTGTGTGACTGCAGAAAATGTGAGTAGGTGTAGTAGCCTTTTGCTCATGAAACAATGAAACACGTATGGAAATGAGATGACAGTGTGACTAATGACTTGCAGTGTGAACCACACGCCCATCTCAGAAAAATGCCTGCTCTCCCAAAGTGAGACATCATGCAGTTATCAATGAGCCCGTTTTGCATTTGATCTCTTTAAGAGTTGAAGATTTTATAGTTTGAAAAAAAGAAAGAAACACCCTAGAGAAGTACTGCTATCCATGCTGTCAGGTCCAAACTGAGAATAAAATGAATACAAAGGAATCTGTCACTCTCCATGTCCCCCCTGTCCCTAATCCCTCCACTCCCAAGTCCACCTGGAACTCTAGCAGCAGAGCTCAGATCAAAGTGTGTGAGAATGGCCCACAAGTCTGCACAGAGGGAGAGCTGACCTCCTCAGAGCTTACTTTGTCCTTGGTCCAAAGTCCCGACACATTCACAGAACAACCCATTCTATGCTGTGGACCAAAAGCAGAGCTTTATTTTGGATCAGCGATGTTGCTTCACTTCCTGAGGCAGATGTCACATCTACTGTGTTCCTGTGTGAGGACAAGCCAGTCATCTCATTTGAAAGTCCTTATTTTCACACATCTGGCAACTAACAGCTTTTGGAGTCATACATTCTTTATTTCTCAGCAGAATTAATGTATATGTACACATGGGCATAGTGCAGCAAGCTTCATTGCTTAAAGAGCTCCAGACGAGAATACACTGTAAATTGAAAAATAGTGTTTTCTCACACTAATACGACACAAGCCTTGACCCCCCATCCTGCTACTGTTAATTAGTGTTGCTTGCTCTTACCTCAGGGCAAGCTCAGATTTATGGCTTTATGTTGTGGAGAGTTTTAAAGTGAACTCACTGCTTGAGCTCATAGACTACATGAATAAACAAATTGTCTTCATTTTTTTTGCAAGAACATAGGATATTTTATGAGTGTTTTGTTTGCTTTGTGACAGTAAACCGATTGTTTTAGGAAGTGATCCGTAATTAAAAACAATTCGACATAGATCATATTAGCAACCATGACATGGTTATTGATGTTTGTTTGTTTTGTGGTGTAACCTATATTCTAAATATGATCCATAGGATGATATGTTCATACTTAAAATGAAAATTTAACATATCAGTCAGTTTAACACTGCTTAAAAATACCAACGATTTCTACCCTTTCAGTGCAGTGGTAAATAAGTGACATATTCAGTCTTCCTAAGCATAACCTCTGGCAACAGAGGAAAGTCATTTGCCTCCAAACAGAAGTGTTTAAAGAAGAAAAAGAAGAAACAAACAAACTTCCAGTTATTCAGGGTTCTAGCTATCTGTCTGCCTTGCCGCATTTTTCTCATGCTTATTTATCACACTCCAGTGTACCTTGGCTCATAAACATGCTGCCTCCCGTCTTTTATTCCTCCAGAACATTGCATCACTGGGGTTCACAAAGGCCTATGTATCACTGGAATTGTGCAAATGGGATGAACTACTGTCTAGTGTTGCAGAACTGAGTGCGTTGAAGGCAGTCACAGAGCACCCTGAGTTTATGATAACAAAGAGTTCATTAAGTCCATTAAATTTCCTGCGGACAAAAACACCCCTGCCTTCAAGTCTTGGAGTAATTATTCCTAAAGCACAAGGCCAATGAAGATATCAGAGGAAACAGACTCACCCAGTGGTATACTGTCTGTTTTGCCCTAAAGTATACAGGAAAAAGATGAACATTCACTCTTCTAATTGGAAAATGTGTCTCTATGATAATTATATAGGTTCTTCTTTCTGAGGGGTCACTGCAGAGCGTTCTGTTCAGTGTGCATTTAATGAGGTTATCTTTCTTTATTTCTTTATTGCATTTATTGTGAATGTGGTGCTGCGGGAAATGTAGTTATGTCCCATTTTATTATCCGTTATTATTTTGTACAGATTCCGAATCTAGATTCAAATGAAGAAACAGAGTATCAGAGTTAGTTGTAATGTTAAGTTAGCAGACTGAAATCATTCCTGAACATCATGTTAGTAAAAACAACATTGCCATTAGCAGTGAAATGATGTAGGGGGAAAACCTCTCTGTGTATTGCCATCCTTTTTTTTTTTTGTGGCAAGATAAGACTCTGTCAGTGCACAATCAGTCATCTTTTAAATGCACCGTGATGCCGGCCTGGAGCCTGTAAGGAGAAGGTGTCTTGGGATTTTGGATTGTTACCTAAACTACGACTGTCAGCAAAGATATCAGTGTCAGCCCTTCTTTACGCTGGATGACAGCTGGTCTGCATCTAGGGATCATCTCTGTCTTTATTAGTTTTGCCTTCTCTGGTAACCAGACGCCATTGGCAATGATACCTTGTTGCAGACGCTTTAGACCAAGTGCACAACAGCGATTTTTCCCAGTACCAACAAAGCCCAACCACAAGGCAACTCCTTAATGATATGATGCAACAAAATAAATGGTAAATTCATTCATGTTCTATTTAGATGACAGTTTCTTTGTTTCTTAATTCAAATAACCTTTATCAATCTGAGAATGTAAGTAAGTCACTCGTTACTGAACCTGAGTGGGACTTTTTTACTTGCAGTCATTAGTATGCATAATGCAGCAGACATAATTTTAGTCTCACATTGGTTCTGCCACAAAGACAGGGGGCGTATAGTGAGTCATATGTATGCTGTTCTGTCAACTCAAAATTCAGCTGGGTTTTGACTTTGAAGCCCCTTTGATACGGTGCTTTTGAAATGTTGAAGGGCGCCTTGACAGGAGAAAAAAATGTTTAATTAGTAGCCTTATGTTGGAAGGGTACTGTAGGATGGTTTTCACTTTGAAAGACCTAAAGCTATTTCTTTTTTATTTCCTCTGATTAAACATGCCATTGAAGTTGATTTATAAATGGAAATTAATGTGTCTTGAAAAATACTCAATAATTGTTATTTCATTATTCATTTAGATCAGATGCCTGGGAATAAGTTTTTTTTTCCTCATACAGTAATGAGCTATATTTTCAAATAAGATAAGTGATAATGCTACACTTTTAGCTCCAGATGCTGCTGATCTCCACGCAGAAAGTTTTACATGCAATTTGTAAATTTGAAAATTGACGCATACCTCAGTTTTGCCTTCCACGCAGACATACATGGCTTGATTTGTTCTGTTTTATCCTCAGCATTTCAGAGGCATTCTCACTTTGAAATACTTAACAAAACCATGTCTTGATGGATCACGACAGAATCCTCCGTTTCACTCCTTTGATCATATTCTTTATGACCACCTGTAATTTCGGCCTCCAACATGCAAATGATTGATAATGCTACACAGCAGGCACACTGCTCTACATTTCTTAAGCCCTCTTTGGAATAATCATAGGCTTAGAGGCCCTGAGGCATATTGAATGATGTCTTCTGCTGCTCTGTGCAGAGGTTCAAATATTCAAATCAAACATTATGCACAGAATTATCACAATTACATTTTCCTTCTCTTAGTGCACTCTTTGCTTCCGTCGCAGGATTCAATCAAACGCATCCTACAGTTTATAATGTCATGGCTCTTGTGATAAAGGATTTCATATGATCATTATAATCATGTCAGGGTGAAGATTGTAATCAAATCAAAGTTCAAAGCTTTAAAGGAAGCGGATGCCAGATAGTATAACTGTCAAATAAAAACTGCTATTACAGTAATTATTGGGGCTTTGGTCTTTGGGGGGGAAAAAAGAAAGAAGAAATTAGTGGTACTATAACAGCTCGCATTGTTAATTCCAAACAATATGATTTAGTTGCTCTGATTGTTGTAGTAGAGTAACATCGCGGGAAAATGTTTCTCTCCATTGGTTGTTTCTATAATTGGGATGAAACAGTTCAGAATAGCAAAGATTTTGAGTTGAAATGTCCACGTAACATCTTCAATGTCTAACAAAGGCATATGTCTTGGTTTTTCTTTCAGGACTTAAAGGTCTCACCTCTGTTTTAGGATTTACACTCTATTTTCAATCGGACAAACAAGACATAAGTCTATGAATGTGGTTGTCAATCTGAGGTTCTTTCCACGTTGCAGCATTTTACATCAGCTTGAAGAGGAGTCTTGATTTAACGCACTAAAAGAATACTAATGCAATCAATAAAAGGATTTTTTTTCATGAAAATATTCTGATATATGTTTCTCTGCAGCTGTACAAATAAGGCTGTACACAGGAGCAAGAGGAATACATCTTGTTATTGAGTTTACCTGACATGTTGCTCAGCTCCTCATTACAATTCTGTCAATCCTCTGTGGGTCATGTAATGGTCAGTTCGCAGATGTGAATTTATTTTTGTTTTTTCCTCTGTTGCTTAGTGGTCAGTGATATAATTTTATGTAATACTGAGCAACAGACTTCATACATAAATATAAGCATGCTTGTACATGTATTGTTTGTGCCCTCATCTCAGACTAGTATCATTCCTATGCTACTTTAAGTTTTCTCTATCATTGTTAAGAAAGTTGATTTTATAAGTTGAACTCTGCAAAACACATGCACGCACACACACACACATACATATATATAAGGGAAAAAAAACTTTCTTATTCCATCATTGTTTCTATGAATTCGGTTTAAGTATGCTGAATATCTCAAAGCATAAGCTAAACAGAAAAAAATACCTTCTTAGTATATCTGTAGCTTTGGCTTTCAGGGTGAACTGTGCTTGATCAGCCATATAGGTGGTTATGGACCAATGAATCAGGCAGCCTTCAGTACAATATCTGCTTATATTGGCTCCACTGCCTTGTACTATCCACAGGCTGCAGCATTTACACAGTCTCTGCTCATTCATCTCACCACTGTCAGTGTCTGGCTGACTGACATGCAGCAGCCTGTCTTCTTCCCCTGCAACTCAACATCCATCGCATGTGCAGATGGGATCTCTGCAGTGGAACTGAGTGTGATGAAGGCAATAATGGAACACTTTATGATGTTCAAAGAGTAACATTATGTCCGGCTATTTTCTGGCTGATCCCAGTCTCCCCTGTGGACTTGCAGTTTTGTTTTTAGTAAAGTCAGCAAGAGCTTACGATTGTCCCACTACGTATCTGCTTACCAAATGCTTAAGGGTGTGCTTATTAACTTTCTGGGTCCTGTGTGCTCACTCTCCTTTTGTACATACTTCTTGCATAAATAACCTGCAGCTCTTTACTTTATAGTTGAACATGGTGATGGCAGAGTGCTTAATATCAGAGGCACACATATACACACTACCCATATTATGAGATATCAATTACACTTTGTTTTAAATATATCTTTGATAAATAAAATATGCACAATACTGTTGTATCATTAACAGTGTTTGTACAAAGAATTTGGATGTTGTTTACTTAAGTAAATCCAATAATTAAGCATCACATTTAGGTTAAAATAAGCTAAAAAAAAAAAAGAAAAAAAAAAGAAAAAAAAAAAAAAAAAAAGCTATTAGAATAATGAGAACAGATGGCTGTTTTAGTTTAGTATTTAAGACTTCCTTTTTTTCTGGCTAACAGTGAAATAAACAAACGCTGATGTCAAAACAAACACTTTTATATGCACTGAAATAAATGTTTTTTGTTTAGATGGTCATTTCTTCATTTCTCCCTTTTATCAGGTGTGATTAATAACATTTGTCATCAGTGCATTTTCATGCTTCATTGCAAAAGACTGCAAATTCTGCTGTGGTTAATTTGTAAGGAGTCCTCTCTTCGACTTGCAAAGCATTTCCTAACAATTTAAACACAATAATCTTTTTTGAACAGAGTATCCTGGCCAGTGTAATACTCCCTGCACAGCCAGTTATGCTGAGTTCTTAGCAGACAGATATTATTGTGAGAATCGTTACACTTAATCATGGCAGATATGAAAACGGCTGGTGGGCCTCGGGCCATTAGGTGCCAGGTTTCCTAGCCGCTGCATTTTTCCTTCCTCCATTTAGCATAATGACACTCAAACAATCAGTAGTCATGTTGGAATATGCAGTGAGGTATTAAGCAAAATAAAAGGGTGTTAATGTGTCATATGTAAATATTCTGAATTGTTCCCGTGACACACTCTTCCCAGCATCAGCAGGTAGCTGATTTCAGTAGAGAAACCAGACACAGCATACATGCTTAAAGAATTAGAGCGTTCAACAAAGAGGATTGTCTTGGATTCATGTTCTAATGCTCTGATGTAATCCCACTCTGTGGCAACACTGGTGACGAATAACATACTTGTGGTCATATTTGTACATGTTTTCCCCATGTTGCTGTGATTTATAAGCATATATTCCATTTGCAAACAGGCTCGGAGGCCTCAGCCTACCGGGGCAGCACCCTGGGTCCAGTACTATTTACTCAGTCAGCTGAGACGAGGTGCTTCCACGGCAGGATCTTGAAGTCGTTGTGCCCATACATGTTTTAGCTGCTTTTGTTTCTTTTCCGATCTCTTCGTGGCTGCTCTCCGGTGCCTGCAGCAAGGGAAAGTAAATCACCTACAGCAGGACTGCTCCATTTTACCAAAGGTTGAGCATCTTTACTGTGTCACTACCTGCAGCTTAACAAATGACTGAAAGCCGCAGGCTGTCGTGCTCGCAGCAGAATAACAATGACTTAGCTTTATGATCATTGTCTTTGGTAAGCTAGTCACACTTTATATAAATCATTGATTTTTATCTGTTTTGATTCTGTCATTTAAAATAATTAGACTTCAAACAATGTAAATTATTCCAGTAAATATGTGAAATATTAGTAGCATTATAGGTAAATACAAACATGATTGTAACACAAGTTTCTTAAAAAAAAAAAAAAAAAAAAAAAAGAAAATCTGCTTGAGCAACTCTGGGCTTTGATACATTGCAAGTGTGGAGAGAAGCGGAGAGGAAAGGTGCTCCACTTTAAAGTAACGTGATAGATTAGGGAGGAGCCCCAGCAACAGAATAATTTCCCTGGTGACCAATTTCAGAACACAGTCTAAGCAAAGAAAATCAGCAACAAGCCAACATGTCAGGCAAAGCCTTATGGTAGGGTGCAGGAGGACATGCTGACTCACTGCTAATGAGCAGCCAGAAATGGAAATAATAACTTGAACGAGGAATCGTAGGTCATGACTGCATGTATACCACTGACTGTCCTAATTAACTCTAGACCTCATACACTGTAAGCAGAAGTTATAATAGCGTCAACGGTGGCCCAGTGTTGATGGGGAAAGCGGTATAAAAAAAAAAAGACATGTTTAGCTGGGCTTAATGCATTATACCAGTTTGCTTCTTCTGAAAAGTGCTGAGCTCTTTGGTGGTTGTGTTTCTTTTTTTAGTTTGTGTTGTAATGATTGATGTGATCCAGGTAGTCTTTTTCTTTTATGTCTCTAAAGGAATTAAACGCCAATGTGATGCTACAGCAGATCGACCGTCACTACTCGTCTTGGCACATGCGACACTAAAGCAGGATACATTGAAGTCAATTGCAACTATTACTGTTTTTGCATATATCTTACAAAAGTTATAGCTTAATAAACAGTTAAAAACTAAAACATGTTTGTTCACTTGTCAACTTTTTTTTTTTTTTTTTTTTTAAAAAGCAACATTCTTTGTGAAAGTCTTGTAAACTTTTTCAAAATATTTGCCAAGTGATTTAGGTCAAAAGTCACTTGGGAGCTTACCACAGCTCTTCCATAAAGTGCCTCCAGTGCTTCAGGCTCTGTCTGCACATCTGTGGTCAGTCGCCAGCTGAGAATTGATTTTTGGACTGATTAGAAACCTTGCTTGTGGTTTTGAGAGACAGATAAGAATCATAACATGTTAAGCCCCTGAAACTTTTACACAGTTGTCTCCAGGTTTGGCAACAAACACTTTTTAGACAAGTGCATGTTCCACAGTAGTGTCAGAACTTGGCAGCATCCCATTTAGTGATTACCTGATGCATCTTCACACCAGCTAAATCAATACTTTTTAATGGATTAGCCGGACAGCTATTAAAAAGGTTTTTAATTGATTATGCTGTTGGTTCGTCATTGCGTCAGTCTGATATGTTCGGATTTAGTCAGCATCAGAGCAGAAGTTCACGTTGACGTGAGTGACATTGTGGCCTTTTAGCTGGCAGAGGATAACAAGGTTTTCTTGCTCAGGATCACTTTGGCAGCTGAGGCTGGCAGGAATTCTGCACATCTTAACTGAGGACTGAATTAATTTCTCCTTATAGTTTCAAACTGATTCCAACTGATTCATTTATTTAGATTTCTGCATGTATGAACTACTTCTGAACACAATAATTTAGCATAATTTACATTGCGATAAGATCTTTCCAGATCTAAACTCAAATATTCCTGCTAACGAATTCATTTATCATAAGTGTCCTTTTGCACAGTTGTTATGCCTTTCCATCTTTGTTTGAATATTTAATCATTTTGCACCTTCAATCTCAATATGCCTGTCTCTGCTGTGGCCAGAGTTTGGCATAGGACTAAAAACAGCAATGCTCCTCCACGCTTCATCATCTGTGGTTTATGTCAGAGCCAGACAGTCATCTGGAAAGGTCAAAGCTTTGGTAAAAGATTTAAATCAGCCCACAGAAGAAAGATTTACTCTGACAGGCAGAACCTGAAAAATGGTAAATAAAAATGCAAACAGAGGCTCAATCCTCCTCACTTAAAGCAAGGACAAACATCTTATTTTATTTCAAAGTGAGGGTCGTAACTTGTGATGCTTCAAAGATAAAAGAAAGCCTGCATATTTTATGCCTTAGATTTGATTCTTTTATACATTATTTGCTATCTTTATGTGTGAATTATATTTACTCACAGTTAGGAAGACTCAAGCAGCCAGACCCTGACACTGTGTTTGTGCTATCATCACAGAAGAAGAAGTGTATTTGCTATCGTTCTCTTTCAGATCTATTAATTGTGTTTTTTCTTTCTAAAATGGAGTGATCTTGGCACAGCTGCTAGCAATAGCACAGTTCTAAATGCAGCTTGACAGGGTCAGCGTGGAAAAACAAACTGTTGGACTGTGTTTTGGCAGTGGGAGAAATTGACATATCGGTGCTTTTCTTTGATGAATCTCTGAGCTGTTTTGTTCTGCATTCATCCAGTTCTGTGAGCTGCTGGTGGAACGTTTTTCCTTTCATTTATTTGTTTTTCATTTGTCTTCTTATTATATTAATGTCGTGGCCACACCTTTTGATAAATGCAGGAACTAAAGCACAAATTCAGCTTGTTTGGAGGACAAATGGGACCTTTGCAAAAATCCTTCCTCTTTACTGTTTATTCATGTACTTAAAAAGATGAATTTGAAATAGGGCAGTTTACAGCAAGGACCATGCATCATAATGTTTGAGTTCACAAAAGTAAAGAAAAATGAAACGATTTCCAGCTGTAAAGCAATGCTTGAATAATCTGTCGACTGCAAAACGGTACAAAGCAAGAACTATTACAAGAAGGTTACTTTTTATAATCCTTTTGGTAAAGATATCCATAAATATGTTTTCTTTTTCTGTCCAGAGCTTATAAAAAAAAATTCAGTTTTAAGATTTGCTTTTTTCTGTTTGTTTGTTTTTTCCTCCCCTGATTCTCTGCATGTCTCTTTGGGTGTTTCTGGTACATTATTGATCTCTGCTGCTGGTTTAAACTTGAATCTGCCGTTTTTATACCAAGTTTAATCATTATGCATTGAAAAGCTTCCTTCCTGAAATGTCCTTGGTCTTAATGAAACATTGATGAGTCACTGATGGCAGCTTGCATCAACTTTACACAGAATGAAGGCTGTCAAGCTTGCTATCTTGCAATTTAATTGCCTTAAATTAGAAACATGCCAGGGATAAGCTTGTATGAATAAGTTGGGTCTGTAGGCAAAAGAAAAGATTAGATCAGTACGCCTTATTTAGATACTCATGTGTTGGAGATTATTAAGCACAACCTTTGCTGTATATGTCCCAGTGAATCTACATGAGTAGATTGGGCAGTATAAGCAAACCGTCGCTATTGACAATGTAGAGCACTAATAGGCCACTTGCTCTTTATTGCAAGAGATCATGAGTAAGTTTTTTTTTTCTCAATAATCCTCTTAAATGCAACAGTATGATCTTACACGCATCAACAGTCCATCAAATATGTGCTTCAGCTTTTTCAGATGTATTATGGATTTTGTGAACTGACTGTTTAAAGCTAAGAGATGAAGTAAACATTCTAAACTTTTTTTTTATGCTTTGTATGTAGGAGCTGGTTTACGGTTTGTGTTATGCAGTAGTTATATATTAGCATTGCAGGGGATTGGGTAAATGTTTCTGCAAATTGCTTCTCTTGGGAACAAACAGGTTGACGCAGTCGAGGTAAACACAGAAGACTGAAATGTAAACACTTGTTCTCCTACAGTTGCTACAGTTTAATGCAGATGTATGCATCCACACTGGTGTTGTTCAGTCAATACAAAATTATAATACCTGGTCTGTTGTGCAATAAACAAAACCTAATAATGAAAATGTATGCACAACCATGTCACACTGCTTACTCTGATGTTAATGAGAATGACAAACGTTACCTCTTTTTGTAATATTTTCAACTTTATTTCTTTTTGTTTTTTGCACAGGCTTTCCCGTGTATTTCCACAGGCATCTATGGTAAGTTTAATCTCATGTTTATTTGTTTGTTTAATAAAGTCATTGTAATTTTTACATATTATTAATATTATTTATTTCATTTTCACATATCTTGCAAATGTTACTTCAGTCACGGCATCACATTTTGCTAACAACAACTCGTTTTATACTGTACCATGTCTCACACAAAGGCACAGCCTTGCAGAAGGTTAACAAAATGAAGACCTGAACATTGCTTTTGCTCTCTTATGGGACCAAGCCAAATATGCTGCAAGGCATCCTTGTAAAAAGAGTAGATGTGCTCATTGCACTTGCACAAAGTCATTGAAAACATGCCAAACTTGTTGACAGAAATTGGATTAGATGTTTTTATAGCCAATAACTGCAGATCTAAAGAGATGTGAAGTTTCTTTGACTGTAGAAGAATTTAATTTCCTCTGTTAAGAAGTTTTCTCTCTCTCTCTCTCTTCTCATCAAGCAGTGTATGCCATGAATTTCATTAACATACAGCTCCAATAATCACAGTGGGCGCCAAATGTTTAAGGATTAATTAATATGCTAATTTTTATTGTCCATAATTAACTATTAGTCAGCAGCAGCGTAGCTACATGAAACAGTAACAGCTCTGGTAAACTTGAGCTCAATTTTAAATAACTGCAATGTCATTGTTTAACTAAAGACCAGTTTGAGACACTAACTGATCATTATCACAGATCATTGCTTTCTGAAGCAGTGATTGCACATGATGCATAAAGTGCCTCTTATCAGACTTTACATTCAACATTACAGGAAAATGAAGGCATGTAAGAAGTGCTACTGCCAATGGTGCAAAGACTGTTTCCTTAAAAATGGCCTAGAAATCTATCAATGAGGGTAATGGTGTTTTCTGTTGGAATAAAACTAAAACAAATATTTTTACGCTTGCATCTTGACAGATAGTAAAATTTAAGATATTTTGTTTTTCCATCTTTTTTTTTAACCCTTCGAATTATGTTTCCTGCTCTGACAGAGGATGATTATTTGGCATAGAGTTGAACCATCCATATTTCCTGAGGGATGTTTTGCCAAACAACAATCTAATTGTTTTCAGGTTTATGCATTATAGTTTACAAAGTTTTTAATCCTATAACCTTAAAAAATAAATAAATAAATAAATAAATAAATATATATATATATATATATATATATATATATATATATATATATATATATATAAATAAAATGTATATGCTATTTTAAATAGGAGTTAGCTTTACATGCTATTACATGTTATTCATATGTCACACAGTATATATATGTCAGTACAGTATTGGAATATGTGCCTTCCTTGAAAGCTTGTTGGATGTAAAAGCAGCCGGCGCTCCTCTTCCCTTCAGAAGGAGGTTTAGCAAGGTGATCAGCTCAGAGGAGCCTCTGGATTAATCATATAATCCTTCCTCGTGAGAAGCATGGAAACAGAAAAGCACCTCAACCACGATGTGTTTTAAAGAAAAAGGATAAATTGGCAGATTTTGAGTATATTGTTTAGTAGTATTTTTGTTGTTGTTTGCTTTTGTCTTTGCATGTACAAAATGGAGAAAAAAAATGAATAATTTATTAGCTACTACGGGACATCAAAAGAACATCTGTCCACAGACACACAGACTGTGTCTTCTTGGGATTGTTCTTTTCTCCAAATAGTCATAACAAAGTGAAGCAATTTCCAACCAAAGCCATCACCCTTCCTCTTTTATTAAACCCAAGCTATAACTAACTGGCAGCTGTCACCAAGGCACACTGAATTACTACACACAAAGGAGGACTGATTACACTGCCAACAATATTTGGCAGTGCTTATTAAACCAGCTGAAACTTCCCTGAATGTAAATAGCAAAGAGGACTGTCCAAGCTGACATGCATCCTGATGTGTGTTACTTGATCTTGTCTGTGAACATCAGCGTGTGTGTGTAGTAGAATTTCCTTAAAACTATAAAGATATTCATAATTATATTCTCTGCATTCATTAAAATGCTTTTGCTCTTGGGATATTGACCATTTTCTAACCATTTTTTTTCTAATCTCATCACACATCTTAAATTTCATATTGCTGAAGTGCAAATAACAAAAAAGGGGCGTGAAACCCCTGTCTTATTGCTGTAAGCGCTCAAGCGTCAGTTTATTTAATGGCTGTAACAGATTGTTCAGAACTACGATGATGGATGATGAAACAAAGTTCCAAAGTGTAGTTTTTAAATATATTTTGGTCTGTACAAAGATGATTTAAGGGGAAGTGGGTATACATTTTGCACTGGGCTCTGCTGCTGCTGACGAAGCTACAACATCCTGCTGTTTATTGTGGCAGCGAATGCTGCATCGCCAGTGGGAGCCTGTCGTAGCACTCCACTAGGAGCACCCTCACATCAAAGGCATAGTCTGTGCAGAGCCAAACATGCAGCAGAGGGGAGGAATTAAACAGTCTGTTCAATAAATAAACAGCTTAGCACTTCATATAACTGCATCTCCACAGAACAATACGGCTGATTAAGACTAAAGATCTTCACACAGCAGAGGGCAAATAGTGGAGGGACTTTGAAAAAGAACCATAGCACACAACATTACAGCAGTGCTGTGATGTTGTTCTCTGTGACTCCTCGCTGTGCCCCAGAGTGCTGCTGTTCTCTGAAAGAGGCCCTGCTCTCTTGTCAGGAGCTTTGACATTTTATGTACATTTTCGATAACCTTTAAGGTCAGCTTCCATTTCAGCAATGTAAACAAAAGCTTTTTAGAGTGAGAGTCACATCCTCCTCATCTTTTTTCCCCCCTTCTCTCCCTTTCTGGTTGTTTATTCTTGTCCAACTCTTTAGAACATGCATATGACTATGATTGTAAACTAGTATGCACATGTTCTTGACTCATTTCTTGTCTTAAATTGCAGCAAGTAAATGAAACCCAAGCTCTCTACATGGCGACAGAGAGAAATCAGGAACAAGTTATCCAAGGCCTTTGTGGCGTAGAAAACTGATTTGTCAGGAAAGCTAATGCTAATTGACACTTTCTCTCACGCCTCCATATTCCAGAGGACTCAGTCACTGCTGACAGATGATGGCAGAACAGGGAGGTTGGGTGTAGTCAGGGTGCGCAGGGCATACCTTAGACGCTTGGAAAGAAAAATGAGGGCTCACATTGCTCTGACAGTCCAATCCTTCAGTCCGGCCCATTAGCCACAACAGAATTTCTGCACAGATAGTGTGTCGAAGGTACCACCCATAAACAAACTGGTGCCCACCGTGGGCCACGAGGTCACCCAGCATGATAGAGGTTATTAAGTGTTGCTTCTGTTTGCACATCAATCACAGCCATACAACCCAGGCTTAAATGGATTATTCCTTCCAAGGAGGAGACACCTCTCAATGTCTCACAGGATCAGAGCCAAGAGTCCAACTGCCTCAACTTAGAGAGGTCATTTTCTTATTTAGGTTCCCTTTCTGTCGTCCTCCCGATATCTTCTCTTATCTCCTGTCGTCCCTTTTCTCCCTCACACATTTTTCTTTCATTTACTTTAGTCACACAAGCAAATTTACATACACAAAAAACCTATTCCATTTTAAGATGTGATATAGACAGTGTAGCCTTGTAAACGTCATATTTTAGGTTGTACTGAAAGAACACTTTACAACAGCCTTGTAATGAGGTTTAGGAGACATCTGCTGAGATTAATCTTTGCATGGAACATGTGCACTCACTGGCGCGATGTTACAGCAAGGACATGAAGATTACATCTTCTGTTTGCTTGACAGATGCCTTCACTCATATGCATTTATAACAATCAAAACAATCGGACGCCATTGGTGTGACAACGCTGCTCTTCTTTGAACAAATATTTCCCTGTTTATCGCCAACCTTCCACCCTCGCCACTTCCGTCTCTGTGACGGATTTGTAGACTGTTGACAAAGGATTTTTAGCTCTGACTGGTGGTTGAGGGAGATATGTGGATGTAATCCACCCAAGCTCTCCCGGTATGTCCACACTGCAACACTGCTGGCCTGATCAAAGGTGCCAAGCAGGAAAGATTTTTTTTTTTTCTTCCTCTAGCCAGCACCGTGTTCTGGCTGTCTTCATCTCTGTCTAGGATTAGGAGGGTTGGAGACATTCATGGCACCTTATCTCTAAACAGTGATGGCTTGTTGCTGGCTACCCAAAGATGGCCTGGGAAAGTTACCCCTTCTCTTAAAGCCTAGGATTTACTACACAGAGCTTAGTCCAGCTGGGTTGGGAATTTCAAGGTACATCGAAGCAATATGCTGTATCAGTGGGCAGCAGAGTGTGCGCTCAGAGGGAACAGGAACTTTGTAGCCCATTTAACAGAGTCACACAGCGTGCATTCTACTCAACACTTGCTTTGCTCCACTATTTTTATGGATGACAAGCTGAATGTAAAAAAAATACTCCCCGCCTCCCTGGACAATGGATTTAGGCCTTGCAAAATTCAAACACTAAACTTGTATATCTTTTCCACATTTCCAAATGTTTCTAAACAGAAAATACTGGGGGTAAATTTAGCAATTAGGACAGAGCATGACGTCACCTTTTTTTGGAGCGTTTCCAAGGGAGGTCATCATCAGTTGTGCTACAGAGACTCCTCATTTCCTGCCTCTCTTCCTCACATTGCGCCCTCCCATCTCTCTTTGTCTCCGTATCCTTCTGTGGGCTGCAAAGTCGGTCATGGTCACAGCCCTGCTGTCGTGTTCCAGTGTTGGCGTAGGAGCAGCTCGGGGCCATTTGACACCCACGCTTTGGCATCTAGAGTCCTGAGGTGCTACTCTGTCCTCCACCTTGGGTCAACTCACTTCTCCTCTGGGCCCTTATGGGGTGACAACCCTGTTTTCCCACTTGCTTTCCAGATGAACACACAGCATTGCTTCTGCCCTCAACTGCACTGCTTTCACCTGAGAATTTCCTCCTCCTGCACAAACTACAGCCAACTTATCTGCATTACACTGCGGTGCTCAAATGAGTCATTTCTTCCTATTCATTTAATCTACAGTCTTCAGATAATACATTTTTGTTTTCAGTCCTTCTCAACAATATATGACAGGCACAAGCAACAAAACATGTAAAAATAAAATCTCTACATCAAAATTTGGTTGAATATGTATTTAATCAACGGTTAGAAGAAGCAGTGTTTATTTACTTGTGCTACATTTCCCTTGTCCTCAAAGTATTGGTTGAAAAATCTAGATTTTTATAAAGTATCAAAAGAACAGCTGACTGTAAGGTTCTCCTCACAATATAAGCCCACTTGGGAAAAACAAAAGTGGTGTGATCTGCAGTATGCGCATGCAGCCTACTTATGCATTTGAAAATAAAGAATGGGACCGTATCATAGCACAGTCATGTATCCAACTTGTTGACTTCCATCTGCTCACTTTATCAAGTGAAGCAGCTACTTTTCAGAACAGAAAAATACCTTAGGTAAACAAATATGTTGTGAAAGTAAGTTCTGCAAGTGCATTTCTGGAAATAAAAGTTTCCACACTGAACAAAGCAGAAGGGCTCGCTTTCTCTAAAAGCCAAAGAACAGTTTTTCAATTTGTTTGTTCCTAAATAACAGATTCTTTGGAGTTAATTTTATATTATATGTACCGGTACTTCAGGTTCATATAAGGCGACTGATCTTTTGCAAATGCTGAAAACGGGTTTGCATATATCTAAGAAGACAAAGAGCTTGTCTCTGTGTGGACACCCATGTTTCTTCTGTTAAGATCATCTTAGTAGATCTTAAAACTGTTTAAGATCAACTTTTTCTTTTCCATAATTTGCTGGACATGGATAAGATATTGTTTATCAAAACAGCTTAAATCAAGTCATGCTCCTCATATTTTAGTTACTATATGCTTTGAATTGCAAATGAAGACATAGATTAAAAAAGATGCGGGAGGTAATGAAGGTTAACTGAATAGAAAACATTTTCCAGTCAGAATAAGTGGCTGTCTCACCCACTTTTCTTTCTTTCCCAGATTTACATTTGTCGAGGGAACTGAGGACATCTGTAACATACAGACTATCAATCCAATGTTATGTAATGGCGTTGTGCCACTCTGCCCTTTTCTTCACATGCCACATACCATGGTATCTCTCAGCCTCTTTGTGGATGCTGTGCTCAGCCTGGTGATAAAGTAGCGGAGCCTTCAGCAGAAATAACACTGCACCACCTGAGCCCTCATCAGTGGCGCTGCGCTGCACATATCCCATCAGTGCACCTCAGTAAGACAAATCTCCCCGAGCCAGCCATATTCCCAGCATAGCAGCGAAGCGAGCCAACTAGAGCAGAGACCCTGGAGAGCCCACCATCTCTGTGCCTGATGTTCGCCCCTCACCACCTGACAGATTGGCTTCTCCCAAACTCTCCATGCGGGAAAAGATGGAAAAGGAGGTGGTAGATGTTGTGGTACATATTGTGTACACAAAATGTGTGTACTTGAGCATATAAAGGACTCTGCTCACTCCATCCTTCTCTGAACATCATTCACAAAAGTGGATTGTGTCAACACCGCTGCAGTTGCCGGGGCCTAAGGAGGTGGTGGAAGTGGGGATTTGGAGTATTTTATTGTAACTGTTTTTCACCATGTAAACATACTCGGCCAAGCTGAAAAGGACAAAGAGAAGAGAAGTGAGGGAAGCTTAGAGTAGGTTGATAAGAAAAGAAGTATGCTGAGAGGGAGCTGCTGAAGCACTCAAACTTATACAGTTGATTTTGTGCCACTGATGTTGTTTATGTTTGGATTTTTCCTGCCAGCCTACCTGCAGTTCCTCTTACACCTTTGGCTGCCCCTCCAACTCTTTTTTTTTTTTTTTTTTTTTTTTTTTTTTTTTCTCCCTTTTCCTTCTCCAGCACTGTTATACATCACGTTACTGAACTGTTATCTTTTTTCTAGTTCCCAGGCTTACATCTTTTCACCTCTTCTTTTTACCTCCTTTCAGCTTTCCAATGATTAATAGGTATGGTTCTGAAATCAATAGAGCATTTGTGGAATATGCACTCTGAATAGATTAAATGAACTCTGTTATCAGCTCACATCTGGTGACCAGAATATACCATTTTAGCTTAAAACTGAATGCTCCTGTGTTACAGTCAGACCACAGTGGCACTTCCTAACTTCTTTTATATACTGTACGGGTATTTGTTTCATTTGTTTATGTGCTTTTGTCATGTGACACATCTTTGTGTGTGCTCTTTTCAAACAGCTGGTCATATCTCCATGGAGCTATTTTCCTCAGCTTTCTTATCTTCTGCACATCTGTTTGCCTATGTTGCTTGACGTGTGAGTCAGAGTGTCAGTACACCTGCACAGGTGTGGAAGCCGTTATGCAAAAGGAAACATCAGCAGAAAAAAGTGATATTGTCGGAGAGGTTAAATATGCTTAGAAGACAAAGTGAATTTGGTATTCTGAATTAGACTCTGAGCACACAGCTCCTGGGGCGGCTTTTGAGGGGCAGGAGCTGTGAACAGGTTGTGCACTGTCTGCAGACACTGCCTAACGGAGCCATAGGAGCAGACTGGCTGTCACTGCTTGCTGGTATGCAGCTCACATCCAGCTTCACCCTGAGCTTGAACAGGAGTTCAGCTATGGCTTGGCAGCACCTCAGCCCCTCTCTTCTCATCAGTGTTACTTGGCTACTCCTGTCAAGCTGAGAAAGGAGACGAGAAGAAAAACGGAGAGACGGAGAGAGACATCAGCAGTAGAAAACTACATACAGTAGATATTGATTGTCAAGGGAGTTTATTCAGACCATTTAGAGTGGTTACTGGCAGCAGGTGGTGGGAAGGTGATATAAAAGTCTCTCTGTGGCTTTTAATTTTTCTTTACATCTGACCTAAAGGATAGGTTATCGAGGTACTTGTAGGCCAGTTTCATAGGTCAAACAGTTATGACAATGACAGAGGCAAAAAAATTGAAAATATGACCTGTGCAATAATCAAAAGGTTACAAATATGACCTGGCCCTTCTAGTTGATATGAGTTGAAATTGAGGTCTTGACCGCTGTTGTTAGATGGACACACTGTCCAACCTTGGTCCCTTGTGGAGGTCAGAGGTTTATAAATGGTGGCACGTTTAGTTTTGCAGAGCTTATATAGTGTCAAGGTTACACTTAGTAGGCTAACTGCCTTGTGGATTTCTACAAAAGCTTTAGAATAAATAGCTTCAGTCTGTTATGGTGAAAATCACACAAGCCCAAGCTCAAACACAATTCAGATGAAATGAAGACAGCTGAAGCCGGACTCCGTAGGAGATCGTCATCTCTTTTTGCAATGACATGTTTGCAAAACTTCCTCAAAAGATTTTAAAGCCCGTGTTTGAGTTTACGGGCAAAGTTTTTCTGAAGTGGCTGCTAGGGCTAAACAATTTATCGTATTTAAATCAAAATTACAGTTTAAGACGCTGTGATTAGCAAATCATAAAGGGTATGATTTTGGCACCAGATTTCATGCCGTCAGTATACACAGTTTTACAACACTCACTGTAGGATCTTCTTAAAAAAGCAAAAATGTGTCCAGTGTTGTGCCAAAATTAGCACCGCTGAAGTGAAAACCACTTAGACCAAGTAGTAATTACTAAACCTTTGGAAAGTCAAAAGAAAAAAAAAAACAGATTTGGGATCTTCACCCTGCTTGAGAAGCACTGAATAATAGCAACAGCTGTTGTACTACTCAGAAACAGTGACAGTAGATTCAGCTTGTTCAGCTGCGTCTCGATGATAGACAAGAAGTTCCAAGCATAGTACAAGGGTTTCCATCTTCACCTCCCTGGGAGAGTTAAAGGGAAAAAAAGGATTTCTGTGTGGCTGTCACGTGGTTGAAGCCACATATTGTCCTATATGGATTCTGTGCAGGTTGCAGCGTGTGCACCTGCACGTGCATGGACGTGTCTGTCTGGCATGGCAGTGAAGCTCTGCTCTGTGCAGCAGAGTGCAGGTCGAGAGAAATGAAGAGCTGTCGTGTTTAAAATAACATCAGACTGTTAAGTTTTTAATACAAAGTATGAACCTGTTGCAGAGGAAATATTACCTGTATTTTGGCCAAAAGTTGCATCTTGCAGTTTGGAATATGAAGCTTCATATCTCAACTTGGCATCTTTGTGAGAGTATAGCGCAGTTCAGATTTGGACGTCCTGTGATAATCCTGCAACTCAGATAGAAAGCTGCAAATTCAAAGACTAAATCACAAACCAAATTGCAATATTACTCAGAAAACTCACCATTGATAGCAAATCATTTTGAGATCAGAATCCAGTATTCTTCCTTTTTTCTGATCAAATTAGAAAATAATCAAATACCAAATCTTTCTTTTTTCATCTGTATGTTGTATTTGCACAATGTTAGGGTTCCTTTGCTGGCACAACTGTAATGATTAATATGGTAGTTAGCTGCATTGTGTGTTAGCCACACTGTCTTTACTACATGTTCAGTCTGCCAAGCTGATAAAATAGGAGTGTGAATGATCACACATCTAAGTGTAATTTCCCCCATAAAGACAGAACATTAATCAGTTCTGCTTGAGGTGGTAATGAGTAAGAGTGGTAGCAGATGTGTACATGCAGCTTATATCTACACTTTGTACACCCCTAATATGCTTGGATGTGTTTTCACATCATCTTGCATCTGGCAACACGTCTAACAGCAGTTGATCAGACAGTTGGTCTCAGATATCGTGAGACATGCAGGCTGTGCTGCTTCCCATTGATTAGGGAGAAAATGGCGTTACCTGTGGAGCTATCAGTTTGTCTGTCTGCCTCTGTCTCCCTCTGGCATCTGTATGTTTAATACAACTGTTATTGACCCCCCCCCCCCCCTCTCTCCTCAGGCTTCCCCAATGAGCCCGCAGCTGATATTGCTCTGAACACAGTGAAAACCTGGATCGAAAAAAATCCTGACAAGGTAGGAAGTTCCAGCATAATGCACATTTAAAGTAAAAAAGCTGTGAATCTGATGCCCCTTGTCTATTTGTAAAAGCACTTCGGTTGTCTGCATTTACTGATTTGCTGTAGGCAACAATGATTGGACATATATAGAAAACTTTGGGCTAAATATAAAACAGCAGTACCTGCTTGGTTTGGTGAAAAGCATAAATAAACAATCTTTTACATATGTATGTCATGGAAGAATCTTTGCCAAAGAGACTTTAATAATATATCCAGACAATGACAAAAACATCTGACGATGTGCTATTAACAGATCCACTGCTTTTCTACACAGGGTTGGTTTCATATTAAAACTTATTATGTGGTGCAAATTTTGCCTTATTAAAATTGTGTTCACCTAATGTGTCAACACCTTTATACATTATTATCCTGCAATGTGTTTAGCGCTAATTAACACGGTCAAATTTCTTGAGAAACCAAATCAAGGCAGGGATTAATTGTCTTGCAAGTTTTTCTGAGTTTGTTTTGGCTGAAATACACTTATGAATTTTGTTGCGTTGTCGTGAGGCAGCTTGAGTCTTTACAGAGCATTTATCAGTCTGTGAGAGAATGAGTGATGGTAACCTTCAGGGGTCATCTCTATTTACCGAGGCACTGTTTATATCTGTCACTGTGGATTGAGGTGTTTTATAAAGCTTACAGCTCGATGTGTTGCAGCATCCCTCGCTCGGTGTTATGGATGTTGTGAACAGGCAGCCAAACGATACAGAGACGTTGGATTACTTTGCAGCTGATGCGCTGTTTGAAGCACCCGTTCTCCGTCTGATCATTCCTGTAACATGTAGTTGTGGAATTCATCAGCTCTCTGGCTTCATATAGCTTATAGCCAACTGTAAATAAAAAAAAAAGGCAATGCGTGAAGCTGACTTTTGTGGCCATGTTGCTGCACATCCAAGATTGCCACAAGTTGTTCAGCGGCCGCGCAGTTGATCGAAGGACACAATCTAGCCTTGCTTTAACTGATAAATATGTGCCATTGGCGAGCGAAGCGAAACATTTTTACAATTCATGCAGCGGGGGAGACGTCTATGGAGGCTCGCCCCAACGCTGTTTTGTAAAGCTCTGTGAGCATATGTGGTGAATCCTCAACTCTAACTAGACCAAGCGAGTAAGCTTTTAACAAGATCAGAGAGAAGGAAGTGATTCAGTTTGCCCAGAAGCACAGCTGTATTTTCCTTTTACTGGAAAATCTTTCAGTCAAACCACAGAGTAACAAGCGTTAGTGCAGGAGGTCTCCCCCACCATTTTCAGTTCATGCCTCATTGCTTGGTGCCTTGTTGCTCTTGGTGCATCCCATAATGGATTTTTAAAAAGGGATACATGATGTGAAAAGACATCCGTTTTTAATAACTGTCTGTTAAGTTTTTGCCCGACAGAAAAGGAGAATTTAGATAAACACGTTGTACATTTTCATGATGCCTGAGGGGACAGTATGATGCCCTCAATGATAGTAGGGATAACATTTAGCTCCACATAAATGTTAAGAATACCCTTGGCTTCATGTGTTTTGTTTAGAACGGCCATTCATCACTGTGGCATTCGTTCGATTGGCACACCCAACACCAACATGATTGATAACTGACATGCTTCTATTTTCAGCACCATCACATCATCAGAAAATTATGTGCTGACAGTTGTTTACTGCATCGAGTTACAGTCGATGAAAATATTCAGAAGGAAAGTGTTGAATGTACAATGCTGTGAAAGTTGAGTTAACATTGTTAAAGTCCTTTTTTCCGTCTTATTTCAAAGTCTGCCACGATGCAGTGAGACAGCTGCTGTGCTCATAAAGAGTTGTGCATTGTTGCGATTGCTTTCTATAAGTCACACATTGCACAGTTTTGCAAATAGACTGTAAGAATGAAGGGTAAGAAGCCCAGTTTGTCATGCAGAGAACAATAGGACTAGATCGCTTTTCTCACTCACCTCCAGCTTTGTGCACTCAGATCCAAGGCGCCTCTATTGGAGGCGTCCACAGAGACAAGTCATTTCAGGGCCATGATAAGTGCCCTGCTTGGGGAAGATACTGTGCTATTGTGGTTGAATTTCAGCACAATGGGCTGGCCGAGGATCTAACACACTAGGAGTAACAGAATACAGACCACATCCCTCACTGCATCCCTCTCCACAGACTTCCTCTCTGCAACATGATGTGGATGTTAGACGTGGTGTGTCTGTGTGTGCAATTGTTTCTATCTGGTAAAGATTGATCTAAATTTGGCTGATTTCTACTCACACAAACATCCGTTTATCTATAATTGTGGATGATTGAAATGTCCACACAAGTGGATTTGAGGGCTGAGAACATTGTGTGTGTGTGTGTGTGTGTGTGTGTGTGTGTGTGTGTGTGTGTGTGTGTGTGTGTGTGTGAAAATGGGACAGGAGGATAGAATTAGGGGTTGGGGGGGAAGACACGGTGTGATTGATTACCAGAAAGTTCATCACCCAGGCCAACACAGTTTTGCGGTGATGCACTCACGAGTTCACAGAAGTCTCCAGTGCCAGTGTGAAATTCAATCTCAACAGCCTTGACTTTTATTGTAGTGGCGTAAACACCCTCACCTTAGTTAGAAAGAGCAGATCTTTTAATCTAAAGAGACTCAAGCATAGGAATGCATCCTCAGATCACAGCAGATGAAAGAATAAGGAAGGTCAGCTGCTGCTCTCTTGCATGTCTCCCACAAATGAATGAAATGGAATATGTTGCCATATGTAAACAACAGAGCAGAAGGCTCTAAGCTCTTTATAAATGCAAAAGGGATTGCAGATAGCGACACAGTGACAACCCCACACAAGCAGCCCTACATATGGCAGTAGAGCAGTTCCCTCCTGTTCACAGCACACATGCCTCTCCTCTCATCTGGCTTTGGTTTATTTCTCATTTTCAGATCTAATTTAGTTTAATTCAGGCTTACATAGGTTTAATCTGGCGATGAAAAATGCAGTCTGACACTTTATTTGGCTGCCACGGATGTGCTCTGGATGGCCAAGCTTTTTAATGAAGCATTTCAAGGAGCCCGCAGCCCGACGTTACTGACACAGTCTAAACACTTGAGACAGATTGAGAGTCTGTAATAAGCTCTGCTGCACTGTGCTGCTCAGAACAGAATTGATGTGTAGAGATTTCACCTTTCAACATCACTCTGGTTTGGGCTTTAATATTAAACATTCCTCTGTTCCCAACATGCTCCCAAAACAGGTGTTTATGTTCTGTTTTCTGTTCCATCGATGATCTGTTTACCTTAGTAGCATCTGTCATTTAAGACACATGTTAATAAATTTTATCTTGTGCCAAGGCTGGGGATTTTGTGACAAATGTCAAGTGACTATTGGAAGTAAATGCAATTTTTTAAGATTTATTTGTTTCCCCTTATTTTCTGGGCAGATGGAGCTGTAACATGACAATATTGTTATTGATTGCAATAGGATGGATGTGTACTGCTAAAATTACTATACTGTGCAATTCAGCCTTTAGAACGTCATTGTCACCTATTCTTATGGACTTGATAAGAAGAGGTAGTAGAAGTACACCAACTTTGTGTTTTTTTGTACTAACTATACATGATGCTCAGAAAAAAATAATGAATTTTTTACTACTGTAAATATAATATTTATTTACACTATTTGTCTGTAAACTCTGAAAAATACGGTATATTGCTAGAGAGTCTAAAATAGATGGTCAGAGACACAGGAAGCGAAACAGATGGCTGGATGGACATTGAATGCATAATTGTAGTTGAAGAACTGCATGGAACCGGGAAGATTTAATCCTGCTGCTTTCCAGTCACTTCTCTCAGATTTTTTTTTTTTTTAGGTGTCTTTACTTATATTTTTGAAAGGCTAAAGCTGCATAGTGATTATTTATGTAGACGTTCTATAAGGGAGAATACGTTTAAAAAGCTCTTTGATTAAATGTTAGACTTCGTTGAAACAGTCTTTTCTTAACACCTCATCAGCTTTCCAGGTTTCATTTACATGTATAGTTTATGCTTTGCAGAAGCGTCATTTCTTTTTTTTTATTAATATAAAACATTTACAAAACTTTTATAGAACCTCAACAAATATTTCTCTATTTGAACTCAGAGAAATTTTCTTTTAATGAAAATCTTGAGTATTTGATGGTAGAACAGACAAATCTTCAGAAAACAACTTTATCATTCATATTTTGCAACTAAACTTTCCTTTATCATTCAATAAAGTCAAATTGTAGTTAAAATGGTTTCCTGGCACAAAACTGTTCAAATTCCCAGTTTTCTCGGCGAAACATTTCTAGCCAGGAAAAATGAAGCAGCAATTTTGCTAAAGTTTCTTTCCTTCTTTTCACTATAGTCACAAAGAAAAGGAACAAAAAACTCTCCAATTTCTTCCAGTTAAAATGTACTGTGTTCTGTAAGCGCTACGACCAAGTTCAATAGCAAATTCTCATTAGTGGTAAGTAAGGCTTGCCAACTCTATTAAATTCAGATTTAAGTGATGAAAAACATTCCCCTTGAGAAGAAGGATGAAGAAATCAAATGCCATGAATATACACCAGCATTAGAGTGTTGTACTTCAGCTCTCTGTACCTGTATTGTCTCTTTTCATTATCTGCTACTCAGCAATATACTGTATCTTTGCCAGGTGTTACATCTGTAGTGGACAAGGGCACCAGCTTTGCTGTGTGCATGCCTAAAGGAAGCTGATGTGCCAGTGATGCTTTGTGTCACTGGCATGGTGTTCAAAGCCAGCAGTGGTCTTTTGAAGCCGGTCTCTAGTCCCTTTGAATACATCGCTGTGACTGAGAGCATCAGCGAGATGTACTCTGATCAAGAACTGAAAGCACGACTTAACACTGGCTTCTGCACCCACATGTTTTGTGTGGATGAAGATTCAACTCAGGCTTTCTGTTACTTCTAAATCTGACCACAAAATGCATTTGAGCAAGCTTATAAACTGGTTATTAGCTTATGTTTCAGAGAATCATTTTTTTGTAACCAGGGCTAATGTTTATCATGTAGCTCGATACATTAGTGACAGCCATTTGGCCCAAAGGAATGGAATGAGGCTTTTATGGCTTTTATGAGCTTAGTATTTTATTATCTTGGCCAGTCTGAGTAATATCAAAAATGTGCTCTTTGCTTTTCTTGACCTCAGGTACGTTGAGCTAAATAATACCAATTTCAGTGTTGAAATAGATTTAAGATAATATATCCAATTTCTGAACTGACACGAGAGAAAGTTATTCTTAAATGCAGAACTTTCAGATATGTATGTTATCTGTTCAGGGGGAAGCAGTTTTGATTAAGCACTCATGCTGTCAGAGATAAAGAAAAGTTTATCACAAGCAGCAAATGCTTGAGTTTTTTCACTGTTTATCAGAATGGTCTGATTGAGCGCTTGCCTTCAGAGAAAAATCCTCCCTGCACGAATGGGGATTAATCCTATCATCGCTATCTATACCCAGAGACCAGAGTGCTGCTTTACTCCTGGTAATTGCAGAATGATCACCTTATTTCCTCGTGTAAAGTGACTTTGAGTGTTCTGTTCTGAAGGAGATTAATATTGAATGTTAATGTTTTGCCCCTTGTTGGAGTAAAAATAAAATATTAAAGGAATAAATTAAACTTAACACACAGAGCTGGTTACACCTGTCAGAAAAGAACTGAAAATCTGTTTGTAATAAGAGAATATGCTAAAATAAAGCTTTGAATTTAATCACTCAGGGTGTTCTTATAGATAAATTATCAGATTTTAGCTACCAAACACCCTATCAAATGACATTTTATTGTTTTAAACCAATAATTTTTTAATGATGAGAGAAACCTGTTGTTAGCTGATGGAACTGCTGTCTTTGATTTACCAAGTGTTCACATAGCTTTCCATTTAGCCCACCAATAAACACATCCCACCTCACTCTGACATATGGACACGAAGATATGATGTCCTCTGAGTTCAGCTCTCTCTGTTCCTGTAGATACTGTAGGCCCCCTCCATGCTTATTGTGCTGGAACAAGCTATCTTAATGACATGCTAATTGATTTAGTGTAGCACAGATAGCAGTAAGCTGGCACACCGTGATAAAGAAAGAGTGGTTCGAGCTATTGGTTCAGAAGAGGACAGGAGACTCATCAAAGTCCAGCTAGCTCATTCACTCCATTTGAACACAATTTTACACTACTGTGCCCCATGCTGAAGCATGGAGACCTTTACTGGGGAGGTGATTTGTGTGTGTATGCGTGAAAAAACTATTAAGTGCATGCTCTCCTAAGTGCTGAATCTGAACCAAGAAGCCTATTGTTACACTTTCTCGAGTTCAGACGGAATACACAAAAACATGTTTTCTGTGTAATCACAAAACTGCTCATCATGGCTGCTAATTATATAGTTAATCTATGATCTGTAGAAACAGATGCAAAACATTATGACCACTCCATTGTCCTCTTACTCACTTGGACTAATGTTTACCTAACGTCTGGGACACAACATTCACCTTAATCAGAATTTCTTCTATAATGAATTGTTTACTGATACTGTAAGAGCATGCACACACTTGTAAAGCATGCTATGGTGAAGTATTTCAGTTGTGTAAGAATGCAAAATTGCTGATGAAATTACTTGGCGCTGCGTTGCATGGCAGATCAAAATAAATTAACCCGACTTACTAGTGGGGGCAGCGGATCTCTTTTCAGGAAGCCCATGTAGCATGTTGTTGCCACACTTTCACCATTCAGTTGATCATTATCCACCTTCCCATCAAACGACCACTCTCTCAGTGTGCATGGCAGGTTACAGTGCTACAGGCTACTGTGTTTCTGCTTCTGTATGAGCTGCACATAACCAGGACTTCCCAGCACTACTGATGTTGTGAGGTTGTTACTAAGTTCAGGGAGGAGGGTGTAGACCACCACTGTGATTACTTTAGCTGTTGCTGTATGATTGCACGGTCTCTGGCATGTGATTAGGGGGAATGGGCCATATCTCTCACAATCTCAAAGGGGGATCAAATCAGCCTCAGAGCCTGGCTTCAGGCGGTGGTGCATTTGAAAGTCAATGTTTTATTTCTAAGCATAAATTACTTGATCAGGGCACTTTTTTTTGCCCAAGGTTGTATTCAGAAGCAAGGGTTGCCTCACTTAAGAGGCATGAAAAAGGATGTAATATTTGCATGTCGTGTCACAAAATTTTCCCATTAAGTCCGTTGGTTTTAATGTAGTTCACTTCAAAAGCAGATTAAACTTGTCAAAATAATACAATTTACTTGTTTTTCAACAATAAAAAAACTAACATTTAATTCTAATACAAGACTATTCCAAGGCTATTCAATGCTTCCCGTGATCATGTGAACCATGAAGGGGTGTCAGTGCTTTTCAATGTTGTCATAAAGGTTAAAACTGTGGTTTAGTTCGAGTCATGCTGAGTTCTGAGGAGCTAATACAGCATGTCTGACGGATTTCTGTTGCTGCAGGAAGAAAAATGGATAAAGCATTGAGTGTGCATCTTTAGCAGGCATTATGGCGGTATGCAAAAATGTTTTACGTTCGTGAATATTAATCCTCCAATCGTGTCATTGATTGACTGTTACCCTTTACTGATGATCTTCACAGTGCTGACTGACAAGGGCACCAGTATCTGTGGGGCTAAGCCAGCGCAGCTTGCAAATTAGCAATGGCACATGCAGTAACTCACCGGGGCTTCAGTGATAAGTCTGAACACTGAGGTCAGCTGCATCGTAGAGAGTGGGGCATAGAAAAAGAGGGTACAGTACGAAACTAAAATTTGGTTGCTATTGGTTTTTAAGATTTAAGACGTCCAGTGTTATCTATATTGATAAGAAAACAGAAAAGCCAGCAGCATCTTTACAGCCCAGCTCCCATTGTCACCTGGTGTGTAAAAAAGAGCATTCATCTCCAAGATTTGTGATATTAACTTCATGGAGGTCGTGAGGTTGGTGAACCAATGGACAGGGTTGACAGAGCCTAAAAAGAAAAGAAAGCATGTTTATGACGCATTACTATGCAAATTCAGAGGTAATTAAGTAAAGTGACTTGTTTTTCTGATGTATAGGGGAGCTGTGTGTTAACAATGTGACCCAAACTTGAACCTTCATCAGGGCTGTCTCCTCTTTGCCTGGTGAAACTTTCCTGGACTGGACGCTATCTGCTGGCCTGCTGTATATTCTCAGACTGTCTGAAATAATCAAAGGAGGGCAGCATTAATTGCCTGACCTGGGCATGAAGCCAGCTGGTCTGGAATTGGTTATCACCTGCCCTGGGACTTGTTGCTACGCATCCTCCACACACACATCTTTTTCTTTCTCAATTACCTTAGGTTATAATCGTATGATCATGCACCAGAAATATGTGGTTCATAGTGTGAAGCTGTGCCACAAAGTCAGCTAAGTCAAATGGCCATCTTATTTTCCAAGCGCCCTTACATCTAACCTCAAAGACTGATGCAATTCTATTTGAAATAATAGCTAGAAGTGGAATTGAATGTACCTGCTTTCCATAAACCTATTTCAGACAATGGTGCAGTTCCCATGACACAATGTCTGTTTCTCTATACCCTGGCATAAACATCTCAGTGCTGCTTCAGGAATGGTAGGTAGGGGTTTGTCTGACTTATGGCTGGTACATTCATCAAGCTCATGCCAAGCCAATATCACACTGTCAGAAGGGAGCATGTGGCATTCTATCACCATGAGAGGCTGTGACAGAACAAGTCCTTTTCCATTACACTCTCTTAGGGCAATCTCTGATATCGCCTCACTGCTCCTCTATAATGCTGTTTATTTCATCTGTTTGGTTCTATGTTGTTGGGTTTACCTCGCTGGGCCCTCAGTCCAAACCCAACATTCGAGTATTAGTGTGCTGATGTTGAGTTACTTCCCCCTTTTGTCCAAGTATCATGTAAACTGTACAGATGATGGTCAGCGTGAGATAATCTAATCTAAAATAATCTAAATAAGAAAAGGTAATTGTCATTTTAAAATCAATAAACCTGCCAACATAAATCCTGCGCTACGCTTGCTTTCTTATTAGAGCGAGACTGCAGTTCAGAACTCCAGCTTCCTGAGTTTATAAGTGCTTTAAATCTTTTTTTCTCATTAAACAGACTTGATGAAAGATTTTTCCACCTTATCCGAGAGACATCAAAACGAGCAGCTGACGTTACTCTTCATATCTCTCTGTATTCTCTGTTTCCTGTTTTTTATTCGGTTGAAGCTGTTAAGAAGCTGTCGTCCTGCAGAGTGGATCCCAGAACACTCCTGTGTTCTCCTCGCCTGGAGCACAGAATTACTATTTATGTGCTGAACTTTGACAGTACTGTAGACTGTGTCCCTGCTCAACCAGCATAGATAAAGCAGTGCTGCTCTGAGGTTTCACTTGTCTTCTGCTTTCATGACTTCCTCTTGGCTGAGCAAGAGGTGGGCTCTGGTAGAGCAGAGGAAAATGTGTTAAAACACGCCTTTTGCTGTGTATTAGAAGCTGCAGCTTGCAGAGAATGCAAAATGAAGGCGAAAATATTCATTTAAATTAATTTAGCTCATCTTTAAATCTTTGTTCAGTGTAAAAATGTTTCTGAAACTAAAACAAATCAGTGGGATTGTGCTTGTTTTTTTTAAATCACCGTTAAAAGTCTCTCCTGACTCCTGAAATGAAAATGTACCCTTTCATGAAGTCATCGGATTAGATTTGTTCATAGTTAGGGGATAAAAAGCACTCTCACTTTGTAATGTGAACACCACAGATGGACTTTTTCATAAAAGCTTTGATGGACATCAAATCTAATCTCAAGGATAAGAAGCCCAAGTATTCTGGCAAATCTGGTAAGATTTTCATTGTTTGATGTGGAGTAATTCTGCTTTCTCATCTGAAGAGGGCAAACCTCAAACTGACTAGACAAGATTTTCTCAAAGGATGAGGTTATACTGCAGACATGCTTTGTCCAATGGGAACTCTATTGATTATGTCTCTTGTCCGTCTGACTTTTTCAGCACTTCCATACTAAAATTTTCTGGCAGACATTTCACCGGTCCTGCAGAACCCACAAAGTTTCTACTGCAAGTTGAATAACTGTTGTCTCTCCCTCATTACTGGAAGACAGACGGCGTTTTATTTTCCTAAATCTATGCTGATCTTTTTTTTCAATGTTACATAAAAAGGCAAAAAAAATAAATAAATATCAACAATAATATCAAACAAGCACAAAACATGTTGCACTTTCTTCACTTTTCCTACTTTTCTGTTTATAAAGCTGAATGCTTTAGTTTTGTTGTTTGTTTTTTAATGTTTGCTTTAAATGTGGAGCCTTGAGTCAGTCTGTCTGTCTGTTTGTTCCATCTATCTATCTATCTGTCTATCTATCTATCTATCTATCTATCTATCTATCTATCTATCTATCTATCTATCTATCTATCTATCTACCCACCCATCCATCCATCCATCCATCCATCCATCCATCCATCTTGTTCAGCTGCAATGAAAGTGATGTCTGATCATTTTGTAGAAATATGAAAATGTAATTCCATAAATGGTATTCTTTTGAATGCACAAGCAAGGCTTTTAATGTCTCGATAGTTTTCAATACAATATTCCATTGGATGCATTGATTTAGGTATAATTGAGAAAATAAAAGCATTTTTTTATATTGTGTTTTTCCGTATTATATTTCAAGGACTGAATTAAAAACCAAAACATTCTGTAATTAATGTTTTTTGTTATTAGAGAGGATTTGTTTGTACGATACCGTACAATAACAAGCTTTAGATTAAAAAAAAAAAAAAAAAAAGGTTTATCATGACAAAGGCAGTTGGAATAATTGACTCCACTGAGTCAAATTGGATAATGATTTATGTTTGATACCGATAATCATGTTAATTACCAGAGAATTAAAACTATTTGTGTTCATGTGCCTCTGGTGCCCATACTGTATAAACCTTTCAAATACTAAATACATCAGTGCCAGATCGCAGCTATACTTTTGCTGTCTTTCTTGGACAATCTGTGTAATAAATAAATGTTTTTAAAGAAACATTATGTGGATCATAATGTTGATCACTGAGTTTAGGCAATGAAGTGAACTAATGAATTTACTAAGAATGAACAGATTAATGTGAGCCATACCTTAATCACAACAAGTTTTACAAGACCACTGATGTATCATTATTAAAGTTGATAAAATATTTTGGCACATCTTATTTTCTTGAAAATATATTGAAATGTTTCCCACTTGAAAGACATGCCAACAGTCCATTAAACTCTGGTAAAAATCTGTGTCTACAAGTGAGCAAAAACTTGAACGATGTGGATGACAGAGATGTGGAATACAGGGAGAAAAACATAACGGATAGTGCATTACAACGTAGTTCTGAAGCATTGTGGAAGTAGCATTACGGTTTGGCACTGTTTTTGCTACTTCAGTGTTTTTTGACACTGACAGAAGTCTAGAAATTGACACTACTATATAACAAACATATGATGTATTTATTTGTACTGCTGGAAAAGACTTCAAATACCTGGGAATTAAAGCTCCAACTGACATGCATGTTCAGCCTAAGACCCTACTAGAACTTTCTGCACCACCATGCCAATAATAAATAAATATATTGATCATTTGTCGATAGCTATTCAGTCAAGTCATCCCAGAAATAATGTTTAACTTAAATATTCTAATCCTCATAGGTCAGCAAGACTTATAAGTAACTACATATGATGAAGGTGTTTACTGGTCAAGGAACAAACTTAATTCTTTTTTTCTAAACTGCATTTAATGCAGCTGCACATTGTGAAAAGTAAATACATAAAAAAACATCTGTTTATGTCATTAGACACAAACAGATGAGTCAGACTGTTTATGTATTTGTTACCAATATTAAATGAACACCCTATTCTATTTTATGAGTACAGATGTTTAAATATTCAGAGTATTTTTTTAGTAATTGCAAACATTGTTTTGCAGCTGTGTACTATGGCAGATGTAAAATGTAATTTGCCATTTAAAGTTGTCTAATAAATAATTAGATTCATCTGCACATTCCACAGCAGCAGCATCTTGATACAATCTGATGAAATATTGTACTGTGTTTGGCTTCAGGCGCGTAGTCTGAATGCAGCCCATGCTGCTGTTCAAAGCCTAACAATTATTAAATATGCTGTCAGCCACTTTCACATTCACAGTCAAACTCCTGGTCTGAGATAATGTTCTGTATATCATAAAACATATAATGAAGACAGACAGACTGAGCCATGACCTTCACAACACACAGAGTACTTGAATTTGCCTCTCTCGCCAGACTCAGTGTTTGGAAGAACACTTCTCTCCAGCTCTGACACATCTTCCCTGCATCTAATATCCTCAGATGTTTTCATAGCACATTGTTTATATAACTCTCTAGACTGTAGAGTAACAATTTACACACGTCTTGTTTAAAACTGCAAAATAATTACCCACTTTTCTGTGTGTCGCTGTCAAAGCAATCTGAATGACATTAAAGCATGAACAGTGGATATCTTCTGCGTGGGCACTTTTCATCCTCTTATGACAGATGGATTGAGAGAGATCTCTGAAATGCTTTGAGCTTTTTCTTTTGCCATTTGAATTCTCCCAACATGACCCAGTAAGACCCCATTCATCCTCTCTGCCTTCATCAGTCAGCCAGGGGTTGGACTGGAACCACATTCAGCCTGTCACATCATCACTGAGACTTCAGACTCGCTTTTGTCTAAACATGCTGCTGGGAATGAGAGAGGGCTCAGAGGCAGTTCATGGTCTGGCTTTAACAGGGAGACGGTTTTTACAAAGATATCTTTCATGGCCAGATTCAAGCATCGCCTGTATGTATAGTCATATTTAAACACAATACAGGAGGATACTGCTGTGTTATGTTAGATGGACTTTATTGATTTCCTGTTGAAATAGGAGTCAATTCTAAATTGGTCCAAGATAGCACAGTATCAGTTTGATTCATGCAAACAACTTTTTTTTTTTTTTTTTTTTTTTTTTGCATGCTGGGCACTATACTGCTGGTCTGAGATGGCTTCAGCTGACAGCTTAGTGGTTTCCTCTGACAGAGCAGACTTATTTATGCCTCTCATCCTCTGTGCAGCCTCTCTGAGGGCCTGTGCTACAAACCACAGAGACTGCACAGCGTTTGACAGCATATCACACTACAAAGCCCTCACACTTATTTTTGACTGGCAGCAGCCAACCTCCCATTTCCCCGTCTCTATTGCCATGAAATCTGGCTCTTAGCAGGTTCTTGACAGGTTTGATGTGGGTTTTTATGGTTGTATTATGAGTTTGTAGCTAGTGGGGGGGGGTCTAATGTTTCATTTTGTGCACCTGCCTTTAGTCATGGCACACATAAATTAAGTAATGTTCTAAGTAAAGTTTTTTTTTCTTAAGATTTGGGCTTTATTCAATAAAAAGAGAAGTAGCATTAAAAGATACTTTTTTTTTTTTACATTTTAATAGTTTCTTTCACAAATTTTCAATTTTCCCTGTAGAAATTGCAATTATCGAATGAAATGTGTATCAAAATGAAATATTATAAAGTGTCTTATTTGTTAAAACTGTTACATACTGCACTGATAATAATTGAACAAAAGAGCTCCAGAATGACACAGTGACTGACTTAAGAGTGATAAATTTCATCTCACTGCCATACCTCAGTCTATTATTCATCTTGGACTGCAATTCCAGGAGGGGTTTTGAGGAGAAAATTAAAAAGAAATTAAAAGAATTTCAATTAAGCGATTTTCTGAATTGGAAGGAAAATGGCAGTGATGTGTAAAAGGCTTTTAATCTTGGTGAGCCACCTCTTGTTCCATTAAGCTCATATCCCCTGCTTATCTCACTAATCATTCCTCCTAGTTCCAGCAGTCTTGATGATTTTTAATAAACCCATTACGTCCACTTTCAGTCCACCCGGAGTGGCAAGCACACCATACACACATGAAGTGGACTGGAAATGATAAGTACAGTCAGACCTTTGCATGGATGCTAATGCCCAGTGGTGGATGGAAAAATATTGAAAGACCATGGATTGCTTTCATGGGGTCAAAAATCCTGCAGCCACAGCAGTGAAATATATACAGCGCTGAAAGTACTCTTAACTTTTTCTGCTTAATAGAGAAACTCCCTTAAAGTCCTTCTCAATATCAAGCTGTTCATATTATTATTTTGTTTCTTGAAGATTAGCAATCCTTGAAAGACAGTTATGAATCATCTCTGTAAGTTAAACTTCTGCAAAATGTTGTATTGTTGGATTAAAAAAATACAGCTCCTAACTATGTAACAGTACTTCAATGTGTCATACAGACATGAACAGCTGTGAATGATAGAAAGGGAACCTGTAGCCTGGTACTTATCAACAGTGAGAAGTAAATGTTTTTTCATCAATAATAAATTGATTAATTCAGGTGTTTTCACAAGACTCCACCCTCTGTTTGTCAGTTTATTATACCAGTCCTTCCAGCATGGAAGACGTTTCAGTGCAGAAATATATCTCAAATGTGTAATGGAAACATTTTTTTTTGCATTTACCGGTCCCCGGATGTGACATCAGGGGTCGTGACCAGTTCATTTCTGGTAAAGATGGCACGGTGTGGAACAGCCAACAGCAAATTCTAAAGTTTTAGAAAAGAAAATAAGGAAGGAAAGTCTGAAGCAAATTCTCCGCAGGAAATGGAAAACCCCAAAATAATGCTAAGTGGCTACGTTGTATAAGCTGCAATTTTCATGAAATTAAAAAAATAAAATCTCGTGAGCGGAACAAGATTTTACAAGACTTGAGGCTCATGCGCTAAACACTGTTCAATGGAAACACCTGCAAATTGCAACTGTTGGTTGTCAAAACTTACAAATATCGCTTTTATTTTACAAAAAGACGTAATGGAAACGGAGCTACTGGCTGTGGTCTGATTCAGTGTATTTATCTGGAGGCTTGTACTGCAGAATGGAGCAGCACACTAAAGCACACACTACATGAGCGGAATACACTTTTTGATTAATTCATTTGCCTGACGTCTCGGCAGATGGCCTGCGCGGGAAGTTTTGTGCAGGTTTTCTGTTTATGTTTAGATATGCTTTCAACACATGTGGTACTTTGCTCTGATTTTCATAGTATAGCAAACTTCAAAAGGCTTTGGAGTGTGCACAGTTTTTCCAGAAGCCAGCAAGGACACACAGCTGCTCACTTCTGTTTAAGTTCATTAATTAAGGAGGTGCTGTATGAAAATAAAGCCCACAGTTTATTCAGGTCACACAAGGGAGTCTAAAATGGACCAGGTGGTGACTCAAAGTAAATTTCTCACCTTGTGAACCTTCACTGGCTATTTTAAAAGCTGATTCTGTGTAAACGTGTACAACAAGCACTCAGGCCCTTTTGGGACATGACAGTCCTGAGTTAATAATGAGGGATAAGATATGAAATCAGGTAGGTGGAATTAGCAGGCAGAGATCTCCTCCTGATATGAAATATGCACACATTTTTTCAGTTGAATATATTGCCAAGAATGAGAGGCTGTGTTTTCATTGTACCACCTCCAATGTGGCCCAACATGTGAGGAGAAAACTAGATTGCTGACTCATCCACAAACTTTAAACATTTGATACCAGCAAAGCACTGACAAACAGCTTGAGGCATAAACTGCTGATGTTATGCAGCGGGTCCGCCTGACGCATTTGGAAGTTGGGAATCAACTAATTAGTCTGTTGAAGAGGCTAAAATCAGAGAGGAATCGTAGCTCAAACAGGGGCTCAATATAAGATCGTAAAGATTTTGCAGCTATATTTAAATGTGTTTATATTTCTAAATTAAGTTTTGTCATCCTGCAAAAATAAATCTGCCCCAAAGAATCAAGTTTTAAAATGTTCAGAAAAGGATTTGCATGGTGGTTAAAGAAAAAAAGGTCTTTGCAAACATCCAGTCGACAGATGTGGAACACAAAACAGGGTGTAAGACTGAAGTTGCAGCTGCAAATTTTGTCCCAGTCTTTATATTGCTGTCTGATTGGATGGTGGCCAATATAACTGTCCAGTCAGATAGCAGATGGCTTCCTGTCTTTCTAAAGGGGAGTATATAATTTAAAGATGTGTGATGGTTTGACCAGAGCGGTTTAGGAATTGGCACTGGGTGTGAAAAATGAATGTGATAAAGTTTATACAATTATGAGACAAAACTATATGATTCAGCCTGAATCAGTGGTTGGAAAACCTGATAAGCCACCTTTACAATGAGGTATAACGTATAATGATGGTGTTTCTTTGGACTGAGCAACTCAGTTTGGAACTTCAAAGTGATTGTGATAAACTGATGCCGCTCAGTCTGTGACTCCACCAGCAGGTGCTTCAGACTCTCTGCAAACCACCACTTTCTCCTCCAGCTGGCCTCCATGCAGTCCAGTTGCTATTTCAACAGCGCTTGGATTCCGGGTAGCCATTGCTGCATTAGGAGGCTCACCATGGCTCCTTCCAGCTCTTCCAAAAACAAGCCCTGCTAGGAAGTGGGTGTTCCAACCCCTGCCCCCGGATGTGCCAGAGCCCAGTCAATGATTCTGTTTTTTGACAGCCAGATCTCATTCTCCTCAACTGTATAAACTTCAACCTCAAGCACAAGGAGCTGATGTCAGGGGCAGAGCTGGATGTGGCCAGCTGAAGCAGCGGCCATAACGCAGAATCAAAACGTCATTGAAATAGTAACTGCGGTGTGCGGAGGCCAGCTGAAGGAAAACAAACTGGCCGATTTTAAATGATGATTGGATGGAGGCAAAAATGGTGATTTGGAGAGAGTTCGCACCTGCTGCTCGAGTCTCAGACTTGGTTTATCATATTTACCTTGAGACATAGTGGCAACCCTGTCTGGTATGGGATCTTTAAAACATATCCACTGTTCTTAAGAGCCTGCAGAGGAAGCCATCTGCTCTCTGACTGGACAGTCACCATCCAATTAGATGGTGGTATTAAGCCTAGGACTAAATTCACAGCCGCAACTTCATTCACAAATGAAAATTTATTTTTGCAACCATGAAAATTCTTTTTTGATTAATGGGGCCAATTTATTCTTTGCAGGAAAACAAAACGTCATTTATAGATATATAATTTACAGACATTCATTTGTAGCTGCAAAATCTTTATTACTTTCTGTTGAGCCCATAATCCAACTACTTTGTCAGAAAGACTCTGCCACTCAGTATATTTGATTATTCAAAAAACCTCAGTTTAATTCAAAGTAAACTCTTAGAAACAAAAGACAACTTACTGGAATTGACACTGATGTGTCAGCCAAGTAACTTCAGTCAGTAAACAGCTCATCACATTATGATTTATTCCATATTCAGTCTTGATTTTAAAGAATATGATTGTGAACAGACGTGTTAATGGTTAATCATACAGAATAACAGAACTGCTGCTTTTTTAAGTGTTTACAAAACAACATATTCAGCCGTATGTTGTTGTGGTTTTTTTTGTTTTTTTTTTACTAACTGTATGTTAAGGCCGGAAATAGATGTCTCATTCTTCCAGGTCATGTTAGTTCATTTCTTGTTTTTTTTTTTGTTTTTTTTTTTTTTAGTTTTCATATCCGCTTAGTCCAATCAAAGGTCACAGGGAAGCTGGAATCCACCCCAGCATCCATCAGGCGAGAAGCAAGGTTCACCCTGGACAGGTCACCACTCCATTGCAGGGCCCAGGTCATGTTATCCAACATAAGTTAAATCAAGTCAGCTGGACAGGGTTTAGTTCCTTGAGGACATTTCGGTCCTATCCAGAATAGCATCTTCAGTTTGGATGAAGATATTGGGAGATTGCAATCAATTAGACTGAGTTCACTGATATTTCATAGTGTACAAGCATTGTTGAGTTATTGAGATAGTTACTTGATGTCCCATTAGAGCAGGGGTGTCAAACTCCAGTCCTCAAGGGTTTTCATTGTTTCCCTGTTCCAACACATCTGAATGACATTAGTGGGGCATTGTGAAGAAGTTGACAGGAAGCTTTTCGATCAATTTAATTAGATTCTGATGTGTTGGAGCAGGGAAACAACGTAAACCTGAAGGATAATGATCCTCGAGGACCAGAGTTTGAGACCATTGCATTAGAGTGACTTTACTCACCAGAGGATGAAGACAATCAGTCTTCTCCAACTACAATGTCACCCTTCCAGCTATAACAAGAAGATCAGTATTACCTGTTCACACTTAACCTTGAGCTGATGTATGGACAGTAGTCAGTCTAATGAGACCTCAAGTGAGCCATGGCAAGTAAATTTGGATAAGAGTGAAATGTCCTCAAGAAACTAAACCCAGTCCAGTTGGCTTGATTGGCCTACATTGTATAATAAACCATTACTTTCTTACATTCTTCTTTTGAAATAAACAGGTGTTTGGACATTTCTGTAGTTCTTTGCTTATGACTAAAACGATCTGGGATGCAGACGATATTAAAATACATAAAACTTGCAAGCTAATGGTCCCGTGTTTTGTGTTAGTGTCGCTATTTTCAGTCAGGGTAACCAAAGCTACCAGTGGAAAAGGCTTGCTTGAGGCCCTTTTAGTTAAAAGTATTTCATGCCTCTGAAATGTTTTTTTTAACCTCTCAAAAATGTCAAGAAATGGTATTGGGTTATCAAATATTTTCTTTGA
Source organism: Telmatherina bonti (assembly GCF_933228915.1). Taxonomy (NCBI): domain Eukaryota; kingdom Metazoa; phylum Chordata; class Actinopteri; order Atheriniformes; family Telmatherinidae; genus Telmatherina; species Telmatherina bonti. Next base: position 21,539,100 of record NC_136629.1, read on the forward strand.
TATTGATATCAAGTTTTTGTAACAAACTTAAGTTCTGCCTGAGCTTCAAGCTCAATAAACATCTCACTTTCAACTGTAAGCTTTAAAAGAGAAAGACAGCTTCAATCCACCTGTTTTACTTCATATGTCATTTTTTCCCCAACAAAAACAAGTTGAAACTGAAACCATGACAAGCTGTCTGTGTTTTGAGTGTGTTTTTAAAATGAAAACATAATTTGCATGCATTTTGCATTTGCAAGGAGTTTCTATATTTGCTGAGTTGTCATCAATAAATGGTCAAATACTGAAATGTTGGAAGACTAACTGCATGTCTGCATCAGGTTCCTCAGGTGCAAATAAATAGATAAAAGCATTTGAATTCACAAGTGATTTGACTTGTCATATTTTGTCATATATGCTCTCATCCCTTTGAGAGATGGTGCTATAGTAATATCCACTTTTTGAATGTAACACCCTCTTTTCATTGTCTTCTAAATGAGCAAGCTTGCTTGAAGCAATGTTACATTGGAGAATGCATTTGCTGATTCATAATTGAAGCCTGATCTGCTTTCAACAAAGCTATTAAACGATTGCAAACGGTTAAAGTCCCGTATGTGGCGTACAGCTTGTGGTGCATTGGAGTGCTGATTTACAGTGCAACTAATATGGTTTCCAAGTTGATAGAAGGTGGTGCCGTGCCCTTTTTCATTATGTACGCTTTCCAATCGATTCTCCACCATCCTATCCAATCGAGAAAAGACTTTTATGTGTAATTACAGCTATCTAGATGCAAATCAGAGGGCATAGTGTGTTATATTATTATAAAGTCTTATTATAAAAAGATGCATCTTTTTTTCCCCTTATTACATTTGTTTCCATTGTTGTGTATAAATAATATTTTATGATATATTGATTCATTCGCCAGTGAATAATAGTGTGTTAAATGACTTGCTAATGTCTGCTGAAGTAGTTAATAAGTAAATATACCAGCCTCTCCCATGTACATAGATGAATCCACTGTAGTAGAAACTATGCTTGAAAGGGTTAAACAGAATTATTTTTGCAGTCAGATGACTGTTTTAATGTTTCCAACATGGTGTCCCTGTTTACATACAGCCATATAATAATAAATATTAGAAGTATTAATGATGTTTTATTGCTTGCCGGTACATTTTCTACATCAGTCTTTTTTTAGTGCTGGTTTTCTGCTGGAAAAGGTTGTGGATTTATAACAATTGAGGAAAGAAAATATGCATGCTCTTACCTAGCCAATGTTTATCTGTCACGTAAAACATTTAAACAGCTGTTTTTTGTCTTTTAATAGCATCCAAAGGAAGGTGTGTGCTAATATCAGCTTTAGCCATTTTCTAAACACTGACATTTTATTCCTCAAATAAAACAGGTCTATTTGGACCCAACAGATAATGTTAACATGATGATATCACTATAATGACACAAAATGTATTTTTGCTGTCAGCAGAGCTCAAATAAATGATTTAGAGATGAGAGATTGTTCTTTGCATTGAAGAATGAGCTAAACCAACAGAGAAGACCTGTATGATTGGCAAGTAATAAACTCCCTTGCCAAATCATGCAGTGCTGTCAATCCCAAATGCAACTGATTATTTTGTCAAATGTATTTTTTCTCTTTTGTTTCAAGCCTTTTTCTGTCTGTCTGGCAGATAAGAAGAAACTCGCCTTGCTGTATGTTTCACATTTCAAGCAGCAGCTCATTTTAGTGTATTCTTCTCACATGTAATCACATCTTTTCAGTGACACTGCTTGACGCAATGTGAAGCGACAGCCTCATTTTCAGCTTTCACATGTGAAAACCATTGTCTGCCTACCAACATATTTATGACAGTTTACAGCGAAGCTACTCGTATCACAGACGTATTGGGATCTTTACTCAAAATGCAAAGTTTAATATGATATTTTCCTTATATGTGAGAGAGAATCTTGTAATGATGCAATTGATTTTCCAACTCGTGATCTAATGAGCGAACAGAAACCTGGAACCTTTGAAACCTCTGTGGTGCTAACAGAGTTTGTGGTTTGGTCTGTATCTCCCCTTGTGTGAGCATGTTTGCATGTACACTTGTGTGTCAGGCTCATCAACCGTTTACTGTCTGTGGTTGCCACATTAATACCCGGTCGCTGTTTTTGTAGCTCATTTCAGATTGATTGTGTGACAGGAGGTAGAAGAAGGTGCGGTGGGTGGTTTGTGCAAGTGTGTTTGTGTGTACGTGTGTGGAAGTGTACCTCTGATCATAAACGTTTCCACACATCATTAGAAGCATCCAAATAAAGCAATATGAGTGCGGAAAAGACAGTCATTAATTGTACGACTTCAATAGATTAATGAACCTTTTTTCCTTGCCACTGAGGTATTCTAATTATTATCTGTTTGAAACCTGTCCTCACTCAGCAATCTTTTCATGCACACAATCACATGCATTCATCCATAGCTGACAGACTAACGAGGAAATATTCCTCCAGCAGCCAACAAATGCAGCATGCTTTGTTTATGCATTTTAAAGAATGTGTGTCTCCTGCAACTTGATTTCTGTCCATGTTTTCACCGGCACGGAAGAAATGTTTTCAGAGGTCTGTGACCTGAAATGAATTGTTATGAGGGCCTGAATTAAAAAGGCAGAGGTTAATGTTATTGTAATTATCAGTGTGAAGTCTTATGAGAGATGATTACCTCATCACTAAAGAGCCACTGTGATCACATCTAATAAATTAGATTAATAATTAGATTCAACCACTCGTTTTTCCCAATACTTATTAATACCAGAGCCCTCCCAGTTTGTCAGCGCTATGCCTATTTCAGGGGTCGAAGATGTTCGCGATCAGTGTAATGGGAATTGAGTAATGACGGGCTCATCAACACAGATGCAGCAACATTCATTCAATAACGCTGAGCTTATTTAAAAGTGTCCCTGCAGCTTGTTGAGTCACACATTATTATCATGCATGGTTTGTCCCATCAGGCCAAGGTGTCAAGGTGTAAAAATGGCCTTGGGTGAGTCACAGCAGTGAGGCTACAGCTTCCTTTTTAGCCCAAAGGGAGAGAGGGACTAGAATTGCTGTCCAACACAATACATCATCTTGTTATGTTTACCTATTGCCCACAGCCAGTGGGTATGGTTTACAGACAGATGGACACACATGCAGCAGTATATTGGAATATTTTTGGACATATCTGTCACTGTAGAGAACGTATGGCAAGCTGTTGTTTTGGTGGTACCTGAACAATATTATACTTCAATATTTACCTGACAGTCTTTGGCCGAGTCAATCTTTTCTAAAAGGAGGAGCAGTAGCTGTGGTGTTCAGTTATTGAGTGGGACTGGCTGCCCTGGCCATGTTCTTCTGTCACTGAATATGGCCAGATGTGCAGTGAGCTTTCAGCAGAGTTTGTGTGTCAGAGTTGTTCTGTCAGGATGACTAACCCTGACTTGGATGGCCTTCTGTTAGCCACAGATGCCCTGAGTGGTGTGTCCATTTTAGCTTCCACTTCCCATGGGCAACTTAGTATGCAGAGTCTGCAGAAATAAAGGCACCGCTACAATACAGAGCTCCAGACAGAAGCAGCTGTGATGAATGAGGCCTGGGGGCTCAGACCTCAGAAGTGACCAAGACCAGAAACAGTGCTTTGGACCTGCTGCTGGGGTTCTGGGGCTGGGCTACAAATGCACTAAGAGGATGTGTGTTTCTGTGAATGGGTCTCTGCATTTTAAAAGTTGATTTAGGATGTCATTTACATGTGATGGATCATCAGAAAATATGTGGTAATGCTTGCCATTAGACTAACAGTCCTATTAACAGGCTGCTCTGCAAGCATTCATCAGAAGCTTGGAGCCATTTCTGTTCAGCTAAATTTATAGATACATAATTCAGTGAAGGTGATACACTATAGTGAAAATAATCTCATACACTGTTTTAATTTGCATCACGCTGGGATTTGTCACTGTTACAGATGATGCTGTATGAAACCGCCGGGGTCTTGTTAGGTGGAGCTGTGTGAGGGCTGACATGATTTGCATTATTCAGAGCATGCTGCATAACTGTGTGTTAGCTCTTGTCACTCCATGCGAACCCAAGGTGCTGTCCCACAGTGCACTAGGGAGTCCCCTTGCTGAGCCTTCACCAAGGCCTACTCTGGTCTGGCAGACGATTAGAGATGGCAGCTCTTGCCATAGATCAGCTCCCCTGCTTCTCACAAGTCCTTCACGGTGTCACCAAAAAGCTGAATGCAGGCGAGTACTTATCAATCTCCTTTATATTCTGTTTTTCCGTTTCATTGAAAAGATTTCCATAGTCACAAAAATAAAAAATAAAAAATTAAACTAATTGCAAGTGATTCTGTTTTCATTAAGAGATTAAAAAAAAACAATCAAGGATCCATCATTTTCGACTTCAAGCACTGCATTAGCATGATGCTATCGACTATCAGTGCACAGCAGTGCTCAAAAGACAAAGCAGTACTAGACATAGAAGCCAATGGAAGTCAGTCTTGTCAGGGAAAGCTGTGTTTTTAACCAATCCTAGCTTCCTATAAACCTGGCCCTTGAAATCAGAGGAAGCCATGGTGCTGATCAGACTCAGGTTAGTCCTAAAACAGTGACAGAAGGTGCTGCTACTACCGAGCTATGTATCGAGCCATTCACACCATCTTCTTCTGCACCTGTTCACGTGCCTGGACATAGCAGGAACATATGCCAAGCACATCCCTGTAAATTTGGTGAGAAGCTGAGGTGTGAGGGTATGTACATGTAAGAGTGATCACTCGTTTCTACTTTTTCCGCCATGATGCTTTTTCACTCAGCATGACTAAATTAAAACTGGAGCCAAAGTGGAGTGCCCTCTGTGATGCGACACACAATTGATAGTCATAATTACAAGGACTAGAAATCAATTAGCGCAAGTGAAAGTGATTTGTTGCTACCGATGCCTCAGTAATTGAATTGTTTGAAGGCAAAGATCCCGCCAACATCAGCATTAACCCCTCTTTAGAAAGAAAAAAAACCCCAATATCTATCAGGGAAAGTAGCTTAATGCATAACACTTCATCAATAAGGTGGGATCAGCTATTAATCAGCAATATGTGTGCTTATATTCTCTTAAAGTCAAATCAAATGTATGTATGAAGCACTTTTAAAAACAACTAGCATTGGCCAAAGTGCTGTACAGCAATAGGACCCCCATAACAAAAACGCAAGTATAGGATGTGTCAAGTTATTCTGTTGATTTATTTTATGTAGGTGTGTCCAGTTCTGGTCCTGAATGGCCACAATCATGCAGCTTTTCCTTGCAATCCTACTCCAACACACCTGACTCAAAGTGCAAGCCAGGTGTGTTGGATCAGGGATACATCAAAAACTTGTAGAGCAGCGGCCCTCAAGGAACGACTTTGGACATCCCTGATTAACTGGTTATTTTTCTAAACGAAGCAATGACATATCAGTTTAACAGGTTGGGTGACAGATTTCTGTTTTTGTCATTTACAGCAGTATTGGAGCTGAACTCAGCAAGTTTAATGTGAGACTTTAATGTAATCTCACAATGTTCCAAGACTGTCTTTTTGTTTCCCCACTAATGTTGAGAAGAGTAGATGTGAATGTGGAGGAAAGGCTTTAAGCCTTTTTCTTTTAGCTTCAAGTCCTTTTTCCAAAGCTTCTGTATGCTTTTGTATAAATACTCAGTTTTGTTACTTCTCGAAAAATAAGAGATTGTAACATTTCAGTGGGTTGGGTTTTGTCTTGGCCAGCGTTTGACAATAAGTCTGGGATAACCCTGCTACCATGTGTCATTATGCAGTACCTTTACTTCTCTCCTCTTTTTCTCCTTACATAAAATGTTCTTGTTACTGCAGGTCCCAGATTAATTCATCAGTGTATAAAACTTTTTGAACTCATTATCTGGAGGGAAATGTTTGAGTGTCGTAACCCATCCAAGTGTTCAGTAATGTTTTCCCTCATCATTTTTTTTTTCCTTCTCTGTGGTGTCTAATAAACAGACTTCTTTTGGCAAAACTAATCAAAATATTATGTTTTTAATTACCAAATTCTCTCCCTGAAATGAAATTGCCTTTCTATGCCTGACTAAGCAAAGCTTCACTTATTGTTTATTTTGTCAGTTTTTATTTGTATATAATATACAATAGGTGAAGTTTAGTTATCAATTTCCTTTTGGAAAACTTAATTTATAGATATTTTTCTTTTCTGAAAGTGCATTAAAATATTGATATGACTTCTGGCTTTAATATTAATTTCTGATTTTACCTTTCACTCTTTTGCAGTGCTACATACAGAACAGCTGAGGCTCAGAATGACCTACAAATCATATAAAGTTCCAGTTTAATTTCCTCTGTGCCTTTTCATTAGGGTAAAATAGTATGAAAATAAGAAACAGGATTTGTGACCTTTTTTGACACTACGTGTCACATTTCTTACAGTCTGTCATGTTCCAGTGACATTTGACTTTACCAGCTCAGAATTATCAAACCAAAGAGGTTTTTAGGTTGTTGTTTTTTTACAGCAAACATAGATTTTCCTGCCCTCTACAAAGTGGAAAGTAAGCGATGACAGTTATTCAGTTCACATTCAGTCACTACATTCAACATATACCTCATTTAAACCATAAGTTAAGTTCTAAAAATTCCTACATATTTATATGTTCTCATTTTGACGCTGGTCCAACATTTTTAAACATTGTCTTACTAACATCATATCAAGAAATAGCACATTTTTACAACAGCATTCGTATTTGACATGCAACATTTCAGAAGCTGTCTGAGCTGTTTCAAAGTTAGAATTTAAAGGAATTTTGTTTCCCTTTTTTTTTTTTTTTTTTAAGATTGTCCTAACTTTAGAGAGAGAGGGTTTGAGTAATAGTATTTTGCTTTTAACATATGTATAGGTAACAGATCTGTGAACAGATTTATTTTAACAAGTCTCTGATAAGTATGTCAAATCTCTGAATATAGCTGGATGGGAATTGCTTACCTGTTCTTGGTCAATGTCACAGAGTTAGCTTAAAATTAATTTCTGAATTATAGCTGCAAAATCTGAATTATTGTTTGTCTATTCTAAACAACAAATTTCTTAGTTCTGAGATTTTTTTTCCAATAATCAGACATTCCTTTCCATCATCTTGATACATTTAAAGCACCTCTCTTTGATTTATTCTGTTTAGTTATACGTTATCAGCCTCTTGGTATCCTTGTTTGTTGCTGCCTGTTCACTGCTGTTGAACTTCCTATGTCTACATCATGGTCTCTTACCCTGACATGAGCGAGGACAAAAAAAAGGCTTTTGCAATGCTTTTTCTAATTGTGCCACTAATCGAATGTCACTGTGGAAAGCCACATGGAGCTGAACAGATTAAACTAGTTGAGACGCAGGAGAGACTGAGACAAAGTGAGGATAGCTAGCTTGACAGCTGAACCTCTAGGTCTGCTCCTGTCTTGTCCTTTTACGGTTACTTGTTAGTAAAGACAAAGTACAAAAAAATAAATTCAACTTGAAAGTTGGTTTATCAGTGTGGACAGCGCACCTTTGGAAAGCAAACTGGATTTACACAGACCACACAGCTCTTTTACTAAACCAAGTAGGTGGCAAAAGCTTCTTGTGCTCCAATCATTGTGCATCCCTCTTGCCTCTGCATGGCTTTCAAACCAACGTGGCAACCATGCTGTTATTAACTTTAGACTAGAAATACAACTTAAAATACTCTCATTGCAGGGAGGATTTGAAATGAGCTAGGATCCTATAAAACCAACAAGATGTTTAGTAAATGAACAGTGTTCTTATCTAAGTATGTCTTTCATCAGTCAGTATTTTTGCAGTGGTTGTGCATTAAGTCAGGAGTCCTTAATGCTAGTTGTAAATTTTTACGCCTAAAGATTGGTTGAGAGTGTTGCAACAAACTGTAGAGAAATGTATTTTCAGTCATGGTTACAGAGCGAACATGGAATGTGTTAGGTCATACACTGATGTGTTGCATCTCTTGTATATGCTTTCATGAGATTATGCACTGGTTTACCAGTTGGTTCTCAAAATGCGCACAGAACATGCCTATAGGCATATCTCCCAAAAGATTGTATTTTACACAATCACTTTGACAAAGACAGCCTGATTTTCATTCCACCTTCACTATATTTAATGAAGTGGGAAACTAAGCAAAATGGAATGCGCATAGAAATCAGTCACTGAGCTGAATGTCAAGAGTGACAAATGTGATTTGAAATATCGTCGCCTGCTTTCATCACAGCAAATGCTTTTTCCTCTGAATGTCATTTTATTTTCCGGGTTTAGTGTGACTTGACCAAAACCATTTATTTTGCACTGCTGTTGTTTTCCTGTTTACCACTCTGTGTGCTCTGGCACAGGGTGTTAATATAATGTCAGTTCAAGTGCCCAGGGAGTTGAGCCACTCCATCAGCCAGGACATTTCTCCCCATTCTGGAGTGTCTGTTCGGTCAGCTTCCCACATTACTGCTGATGACTGTATCAGAGGCACAAGAACTTCATAATCACAGAAATCTGGTGCAATAATGATGGACTCCTCTCACTGCCCATTTTATTGCTGCAGAAGGTCGAACAAAGAAGATACATGTCTGCAAGTCTTTATGGGATTAGATGCAAAAACTGAAATCATGGGAAATCCATTGCTCACAGATACATTGTTGATAAAATGTAGAAGTATACTGGGCTTAACTTTTTTCAGCATTTTTAATGCAATGTCTTTCCACAAATAAAATGTTTTGTGAATTTTCCTTAAGGAGATAAAGAAAGGGTCACTGCAGTCAGCAAATCGCAGTGTTCCTTGACATTGCAATTATCCTCAATGCGTAGATCCAGCTGCTGCAGAGAACAGAGCAGCTTTGACTGCTAAAAGCACAATTTTTTTCTTTACTAGAACAGTTAGGACTTCACTCCAGCAACATGAAATGATAAAATAAAATAAAAAATAAAAAAAATTAAAAAACCATGAGCTTGATGAGGAAAATAAGTTTCTGAGTGAAAGCTTTGTAAATCTGACTGGATGGTGATGTCATTCGAGTTGACCTACGGCTGTAATTTTCCAACCTCCTATAGTTGCTGGACATTTACAAGCAAACAAAGTTTCCAGTTCAAAGCTAATATTATAGCCAGCACTTTCAGCTTAAATGTTTGCACATTGCAAAGAGCTGTCAGTTTTACCGACTGTTTATTCAGCTGTTTTTCTGCCCTCATAAAATCCTGGCAAAGATAGATCTCAAGGTTTTGTTTGAATAGGGCAGAAATGTGTGTAACGTTTGCTGAATATATTACAGTAAATACTGTCCGATGGTCTCTGAAGTAGTAATAGATGCTGCAAGAAGCCATTCAATGTAATTGACTGTGAAAGGTGAAGTACTACAAAGTTTAAGCCACAGATGTTTAAATATTCTTTACCAGCTAATATCAACATTAAACCCAGTCTACCCTGGCCCAATTCCATGTTAGCAATTAGCCATGAGGAGCATCTTTAGCCTCAGCCCAGTTAGAGATGAGTTCTTAGCACAGTGGTCAGGAGACCAACTCAGTACTGCTACAGCGCCCAGAGCAACATGGCTATGATGACAACCCCTTCAGCAGCAGCAGCAGCCCAGCTGGAAACTACTCTTCCCACCATCCTCTGAACAACTGATTCCAGTGGTTGGCTTTGCCCTGACCCTCCAAAGGGAAGAGGAAAAGAGAAACAGGCTCCTCGGGCAGAACAGACTCTGTGAAGCATGTGGTAGAAAGTGGGGCAACATTGCCACAGCTGCAAAAGTCTCTACTACTGTCTTAAATTTAGCTTCTCCTGTATTAGGACACTGACCAAATTAACACATCTGCAGGTATTCAGCATCCCATGTCAGGTAGATTCAGATATGTCAGGTTGATTTCTTCTAGCTCCTGTTAAATGACCAATTGAAAGGTGAGGAGTAAAAGGTAAGGATGATTTATTCCTGCTGTGCTGTGTTGTTGTCATCCTGTGGCGTGAAGTCCTGTCACAGTGTTGTAAATTGTTGACAGCAGGGAAGGTTATTTGTTTGGATATACTTCAGGCTGACCAGCCAGGCCTGTGGACTGTCCTTGGGTGTTGATGTGTTTCTGAGCAGTGGAAGTTGTATTGACAAAGTGCTGTGACCAGGGCACGAAGGAGTAAATCAGGAGGTCACACTCACTCTGAAGAGGCACTCTTCTATTGCTTATAAGAAGGAAGGCACTATGAGGAGCTTTTATTTATTTTTTGTCATGCTCCATTTACAAGTTTTTTTGTTTTTTTTTTAATGTCAGTCTATTTATTTGTGGTGGTTATTTTATAATATTTGTAATACAAAAAAGAGTAAATATCACAGCCTTAATGCAAGTTGACAATTCATATGCCATGAAACATTGTAAAGTGCATGAACCTCACAGTGCTGTGATCCTTTGTGTGTCTTACATGCATTCAAGCAAATATGCAAACTCATAATCAGAGAAAAGCTCACACATACCGTATATGAAAACACAGCCAGGGGGAATTACTGGCTGTCACACTCACATTACCATGAAGGTCAGGAAAAATGGCACAGATGGCCTTTGCACTAAATCAGCAACTTTTCCAAAGTGTGGTCAAACATTCACACATGGGGTTTATTCACACACTAACCTACTTACTATACACTTTGTTCTCTGCGTTGTGTGCTGTTACACGCAAAAAAGACACACATCAGAGTAGTGTCAGAAAAGAATAATCAAGATTTCATTTAAGATTTAAGGATTGCATAACAAATTGTTTTGGTATGGCGAGACTCATTTCTTTTTATTTAAATATGCAATATATTTATGTATGTAATTAGTTTGTACAAGAGGCCTGAGGGACCCTGTTAGGAAGATTTAAAGAGATTAAAGAATCTATATTGACAAATTCATTTTTGTTGCTTGTGTGTGTGTGTGTGTGTGTGTGTGTGTGTGTGTGTGTGTGTGTGTGTGTGTGTGTGTGTGTGTGTGTGTGTGTGTGTGTGTGTGTTAGCCCAATTGTCTATATTATATTTACCAGATTTCAGGATGCAAGGGATGACATTGGGATTATCACAGAAATATTAATGAAAAGAGAAGTTCCATATTAAATTAAATTCCATACACATCCATATATATGTATGTATATATATATATATATATATATATATATATATATATATATATATATATATATATATGTATGTATATATGTAGAGATAATAATTAGTATCTTTCCTAGTTTATATTGCAGTGACACTATACTATATTTTTAATTGTGCATTTTCATTCATTTGGAAAATCCTGTTTTACCACAGGGTACAAAAAGCAACTGTACTAAATTGTTTTCTGAGCTTACAGGTAAATTATGAGTCAAGAGTTCCCTCTGTGCTTTTTGTTTTTCCGCGCTGCGTGTCAAGCCTCACCCATCTGGCACATAATTAGTATTAAACAAACCGAGAAATTATAAGTGCTAGTTTGCCCGGGCCTGATTGTAACTCCATCAACAAAGTGATGAGGGTGTTAAAAATCAACCAGTTTCAATTTAAGCATGCTGAGGTCCTGCGAGGCCTGCAGGTGAGGAGTGGAGCCGCAGCGGCTTAGTGCTAGTGTCAAGGTGGGGAGGCATTGTGGTGTTGCGCTTCTGAAGTGAGGTGAAGAAATGGTGTGTGACTAGCTGGATATGACAGAAAGTGTAACTGTCACCTGGGCTCCCCCAGGCCTTGCTGCTCCACAGCCAGAGTTTAGAAGAGAGAAACAGTCATTAACCCTGTCACATTGACTCAGCTCTGTTAGTTTGTTCCTTCTGACCCATACTGAGAAACTCAGAGGCTGAATGGCTGTAATGATATCCTTTTTCACTATTGTTGTCATCTCTACACACACTTTTGCCCAGTGTGCTCGTTTATAGTTCCATCAAAAGCCCAATTTATGGTATTTTGTCATTATTGTGACATATTTGATTTTCCCCTCCCTGCATGCATGCTCAACTGCCTTTGATTTCCTGGCACCTGGAATTGTTAGGAAATATTGATGGTAACCAGTGTTGTGTGATAATGACCACATCAGCTGTCAGTCGGTGTTAGATCTTTCCACTTTTTTTGTATTGTATGTCACTGATGATGTATACAGACACACAAACACATTTACTCTCTATCTCTGACTGTAGCTTTTCTTATCTTGTGAGTAAGCTCTCCATTCTTTCTTGTGCTCCATCTCCGTCCTCATGCTGTTTGTTCATCAGGCAAACCATCTGCTGAAGTTGTGTGTTTTTCTCAGCATGCTGTCCCCTTGGCACACAGCTTCATGTGGCGGTGCTCTACCAATTATCTGATGCGCGCGGGGTGCCCAGCGTGAGCCACTGCCCACTGCACAGGCATGAAGTCTGTGTGCTCACATTGGGTAGCCTCTCTGCATGTCACCAGATAATGGGAGAGTGGAGGAGTACTCTTCTCAGCTTCCCTCATCACTCATTTGGCGAGCTGATGAACTCCTCTCTGTGACCAGTAATATTCTACAGTATTTCATGGCCCATTTCAGAATTAGCGGTTTTTTTTTTGCTGTTGTTTTTTTTTACGTTCAAACCAATTCATGCAGTTGTTTATACTGTGTAATGACTGCTGCCCCCTGTTCCTGCGCAGTGTACCATGTAAAACAATACGACTGGAGTTGTAAGCATTTGCCATTACACTAATTCATTGTTGTTTGATTGTGCACAATTTGGAAGGCTTCACCGCTTCAGTGTGAGTGGAAATGCACGTTTCAAGTTAGGACTACCATGTTTCACTGAAAATATGCTTTACTGCAGCAAATATTGTAGAGAAGTGTATGAATGGATGTGTGGCTACCCAGCAAAGGAAGACCCCACGGACCAAAAAAAAAAAAAAAAATTAATTTAATCATAAAGAATTCATTTACAGCTTTTTGATCTTGCTCCTCTCTGATGGGAGGCACGCGGTGCACCACACTTTCATGGACTCCTTTGTGTAAGAAGATGAAAAACATCCCTCCTTCATCATCCACTGCGATACTCTCTTATGCCCCCTGTATATCAGTCACCTCTTATCTTCCCCCAACCCAGTCCTTATCAATACTTCATCTAAATTGATTTAGATTTTGCTTTAAACTTGTAAGAGTCTGCTGTGTTTAGCCTGTCATACAACATGTCAGTAACACTTTCTGGATTGATCTTTTATTTAGTATTCATTTGGAAAATTGAGGCAGTGCGATAAGCAAGGCACTGCCTTTCCAGAAGCTTTATTTGGCTCCAGTCAGTTAACATGTGGTAAGAGTTAGGGGGAGTAAACCCTTGCCGCTTACTGAACGCTGCCTGAAACATACAAGTGTTCCTGCAGGGGATGGATGGATGGGGGGAGAGACTGGAATTGAGAAACGTGATACAAGGGGCTTTGTGGAAGAAAAAACAAAGTTATTTAAGCCGCAAGCTTTCCCTCTTATTAAAATAGTATCACGCTTTTATTGAATTAAACATGTTTAAGGTAGGGGCAACATAAACTCCCTGTGTGAGTCTTTAAGATAGCCATCTTTGTCCACATTTCCTACAGGCTGTTTCTTACTGGTCTAGGTGTGTGTGTGTGTGTTTGCTCTTGTTTGAGCATCTGTGAACATATATTAGTAGAGTTGTACTGCCTTTCCCTTGTACAGAAGATTTTCCAGTTCAGCTTATTTGTTGGCATTTTCGAAGGTATTATCAGCCAACCCTTTCTTTAGCACTCCATTACATTCTCACTCAGTATCTAATAATCTTGTCATTTTCCACCACATTTCCTCCACTAAGCAGTCAATTAATGATGCAATACTTAGCCGCCTTCAGAATCCTCCGAAAACTGTGTCTAAAAAGGTTAATGTAATTTCAAAAGCATAAAGTGGATGGAATAGCCTGGTTCTAATTCTAATGAGTGTGTCCCACTCATTAGAGTACATCTCCGCACCCACCATCCCAGACTGGAATCTGATGAAAAACGGGCACTTAAGGAGTCAAACTACTGTGAACTATTTGTCTTATGCATAATTTTTATTCAGTTTTTTTTTCTTGTGGTTTTAAAGAAAATGTGGATTTAAACTACAAAAATTAAAGTGATGTAGAAGTATTCCAGTCCCATTATGCTTAGACATCCACTCATCTAGCTGGAATGTTGTTTTTTTTAGACATACCTAAGCAACTTTTTTCTTTTTTGCAGTTTTTTGGTTTTTATCATCTTCATTTCTGACATTAAAAGTCAGCTCTTAAGAGGATGTGTAAGTGAGAGTTTATTCGTTAAACACATTTGAGAAAACAAGCATCATATCATGCTTGAAAGCATATTTTTAGAAGGGTATTCTTGCCATTGCTACCTCAGGTCTAAAAATTTCCCAGTAAGTCATGTCTCTATTCCTGTTAAAGTATCACAGTTGTTACTAGTTGTACAGACCATAGATTCATCCTCTAAAAACAAATTTCTGTTTTTTCTTTTCAATTGCAGCAGCATAACAACTCACACATACCGTAAAACAAGAACTATTAGTTTAGTTCATTTCATAAATGCTGGCAGATTCAGTGAGATGTCGACAACATCAGCGACTGTATGTGTTGTGTGATCCATCAGACATTATTAAGTGCTACATTTAAAAAGTCTAAATAATCCCATATAACAGGTTGCGCCATTTCAGTCTATGCATTTTGTGTAAGAGTAAAGACTCTGTAAAGAGCGTTCTTGTTTAAATGTTTTTCAGATGGTGAATGTATTTTTTAAGAGCTTAGCTCTCAAACTAAGATTTAAAAACCTATAAGGGAAGTTTTTTTTTTTAATAGAAATCCATACAGTACCTCTCAGCACAGATCTTGTCAGTCAAGCTGGATGAACAAAACCACATGAGCTGCCAGCTGCACGTATTTAAATCAAGTTTCCCCACAATCCACTTCTAAGGACTGCGCTTGCGGCTATCTCTCAAAGAACTAGTTTGTGATTCGTGGCATACAGGAGGGATCTGAAGGACAACTTTTCAACTACGGGCTGGGAACAGAGTCAGAGCTGGAATTTTTCCTTAATCTTTGCAGTCACTGGTTTTTGTCTGAAAGTGACAGGTCGCAAAGCCTGGACCCAGTCGGATTCACTCCATCCACCTCATGTTATCGTCTGTGTTGATTCATCTCCAACGTGAGCCTTTGTACTCCCCCTGAATACCCATTGGTTCAAAGGTGCAACCTATTATCCACAGCTGGAAAGAGAATAAATATTTTCTTCCTCTGGGCTCACATGTACGTCCAAGCAGAAGAGATAAAGGCATAACATTTGTGATAGGTTTATATAGCTTCAGACAAAAACTGATAGTAAAACAAATCTGTGTTTGGCACTTTCTAAATGCATCTTGACCCGTTTACTATTTGCAGCCCTCTCTCCTTACCTCCCTCAATGGAGAACTGTGATAAGACGTCTCATTTCCGTTTACTTTTCAACATTATTCATGGTTACGGAGGTGTTTTGTGGTTTTGTTCCCTATGCGTGCTTAATATTTCTGTGCTGAAGTCTTTGAGGAACACACCTCCATCTAAGAAACAAATATTTTCTTAGGAACATGTGATTTTGCTACTGTCATTTGCTGCTCATACAAAAAATGATAAAGGAGAAGGGCAGCACAAAAGGCACCACTTCATCAGGCCATTACCTCAGATGTTATAACGTCAGACATATCAGATGAGAGCATCTTCGATACCCATTAACCTATGAACATGGGTTGCTGGGCAGGTTGTCGATGGTACGGAAGGGCTAAGTTTAATACAGATGTTTTTTCTGACTGAATAACAGGGATGCTGAACTTTTAGTTTGAAAGACTGGCTTTCTAATGAGTTCCCTCATGTGCTCGTGTCCAACCAGATGAAAGCACTGATACCTTGTCCTGAAGTCGCGCATACCCAAATTCAGATTGCCAGTGACAGCTTTTATCAGTGTTCGCTGCAAATGGTTGGAATTTCGTCTTATTAGTATTTTTCCTCAGATTGTAGAGAAACTTCAAAAGGAAGTCCCCTCTTGATCTCATGCCCACTGCAGCAAATCATTGCAGCAGACACATTAGAGTTGCTCTCTCCTCAACAGAGCTGTAAAAAAAAAAAAAAAAAAACTATGGCACATCTATGAGGCGTTTAAACTGAAATAAAGCTGGAGCCCTTCCCATATAAATTAGTTTCCAAATTAGCCCAAGAAAGATTCACAGAGGACATGCAATAGATGTGACCCCCCCGGTCCGACCTGTGACCCTTTAAGCTTGAGGCTGTTGTGGGGACGAGCGCTGTAGATATGAAGTCTACCTTTCATCAGCCAACAACCAATCAGTGAGACAGAACCAGCATCAGCCTGGTTCACTCCGTGCTGAAACAGCAAGATGGTGCTTTTATTAGCTTTTAACGGATTATAATTGTGTGCTAAGTACTCGTCTGTCAGTCACACAGATGGAAGTTGAACCTTAATCCTCATCCTGGAAGCTTTCCTGCAGTTTTAGGTGGAGAGCTTTTCATGCCTGCCCCCCTCTTTGCCTTTTCATGAAATTTCCAAATCCTCTTTCCCTCACAAACCTCTGCGAGTCCAGTAAATGTTTCCTGACACCTGGATTGCTAGGTCTTCTTATAAAAGGCCGTAACCTTGAATGTTTTAATGACACTGTCCCAAACACATCAACCATTGACTTTCTAAATGTGTTACAGATGTGTAATTTTTTTTCTCTCCCCCCCACAACCCCCCGGGAATTTTGGCGAGCCAATCCACTAAGCACTAAAACTGAATAATTCTGAAGTGTAAAACAAGTGAGAAGATTTATTATTCCTACAACACACACACACTCTCACATATGGGCTCTAGCCTTGTACCGAAGGGACATCTACGTCTCTTTAAACTTAATCTGAGCCCCTCGTATAAACCAGCTAATTAGAAATAGTTTGACTATGCTTAAGCTTATGAAAATCATATCATGGATGTTTATCCAGTGCTTAATTGACACTGTAAAGGAATGCATATTCATAAACACACATACACACTGACTACTTAAAGCTGCTTTATACAGATTGTCAGATTTAATTGGGATGTGCTGAATGATAGATTTGCTTGCTGATTTGAAGTGTACTATATCTTCTAGCAGATTTGTTCATTGATTTTCATTAAGCTGCCAGATGTGGGAACTATTTTGGCATAAAAATGAGTAAATATGAACTTCAGAAGATAAATTTTATATAGTGACAATGTTTATGCTGCCTTATCGCTAATGATGTTTAAGTCACTGTTGACCTTTTGCAACAGCGTTCAAGCTACTACAACATTGTAATTTTCCTCTGCGATAAATAAAATATTTTCCATTTAATTTTAATTTGCCAGGTTGTCAACTATATAACATGGCAAAGGCTATTTCAATTGTTTTCTTTCACCTTCGCAGTGTAGAACACAGTCAGGCACTGCAGCAACAATCAGCAGATTTTATAAGGGAACTGGACCTTCAATCGTCTGCATCATACATTGTTGGTCGCTCGAAAAAAGGATGTTGTAAGCAGTGTGCAAGGTGGTCTGTGCTAACTATAAACACCTCCAGCCAGCTGGCTCGTTTCTCACCCATCCTTATCTTCAGCTGTCGCTTGGCAAGAGCATCTGCAGTTGTTGTGTTTCAACATGACGTTCACCGTTCTTCAACATGATTAGGAATGGGCCAAAATAAGTGTCTAAAAGGAAAATATTATCTCTGGGTCACGTTTCTTCCTTGTTAATGTAGGACCGATGTTAGTCACTAACTTGCATTCCAGGTATTTTTGACAGCCAAGATTTTTTAAATAAAATATCTTTAAGTACAATGAAAGCAGTTTTAGGACAAACCAGTTTATTGGAATATATTGTGTTAGTGGAAGAAAAACATCAACTAAAAGCTTTCAATAAATGAAGTTAAAACCATAATCAGAATACGTACACCCAAACAAATGACTGATTCTCCTCTGTGATATTTTTTTTTTTATGAAATATTGCAACAACTGCAGAGTCTGACTACATTCAGAAGCCATTTTTAGGTTTCCACTACTGTTTATTGAAGTTTTTCTTTTTTTGTTTTTGTCTTTCTTTCTTTAGGAGTCCATTTTGTAATCCCAGATTTCAGTTCCCTCCCTCCAAATGTTTTAATAAGATTCAGGTTACTACTTAGACAGCATCTTTCCCTTTTACCTCATTGCAGGCAGTTGGATCCATGCTTCAGACCACAAAAGTGCTCAAGACTTTAGCCTCATACCTGTCTCTTTTACACTGGTGCCCACATTTCCTCTAAATTAACTTGATACCAGACAGTACCAGACACAGCAGCAAAGCATCCCTACAGCAGGATAAACATCCACCACTGTCTCAGGTAGTTAATGCACTGTGCTTTCCCTATATATGGGTTCAACTGAGCCCTATTTCATTTGCACAAGTACACAAATAAAAAATGTTTACAGTACATGAAAAAAAAAACAGTGTTTAGGTTGTTGAATAACTTTAGAATTTGAAATATTGTTTATTCGTTTCAAATATTTCTGAAGATATTTTTAAGTTCTTAGTTTAAGTTCACAGTTGCCATTTAAATGTACCAGGATTACACATCAACTAATAATCTCATCTGCAGGTACAGGTGGTAGCCGGTTAGCATCCAAACTTCAGCCGATATCTCTACAATTAATAAATGTTTTAAACATGTCAAAGTTTTTTTTCTTCTCACGCTTTTAATGTTTTTCTCCTTTTGAATAATTTCTTGTTATTTAGAACTTTGCAAAGTTAATCATTTCCAATAATAACAAGATACTTTTTAGACATCTGACAACACAGAGAATAAAAAGTTTTGAGTATAGTATTAAAGATGGGTGACTAAATAAAAAACTTCCTCCCCCCAAAGACTTCTTCTGGTTCGCAAAAACTCAGTTTCACTGTTCAGTTGATTTTTGACACAAAACAGCAGGACTTCAGAATGTTGTCGATTGATTACAAAAATTATAATGGTCAAAAAAAGTCATGTTATGCCATTAAAAAACAAAGCTCCATTAAATGAAACAAGCAAGCAGCAGCGATGAAAGCCCTGTCAGATTCTGAGCCTTATCTAGGAGACTGACCTCTTGAGTCTGTGTTCCCCCAGGGCGGCTGTGAACTTTTCTCAGCTGCTTTTTCAGTGTCTTCATGATAAAAGAGTGACATGTTCTATTCCTGTGCCACAGCACGGGCTGCAACGGCAAAACTGTCTGCTGACCCTGCCAACCTGCAACTCGTACGAGTCACAAGTAAAGCCTGTGTCTGAAACTCCCATCTGCCTTGATTTTTAACTGCACTCCACCCAGTCGACGTGCACGTCGACACATCCGAAACACTTTTGGCCACTGGCCAAAACAAAGCGAGGTTCCAGCACAGAGACCACACATGAATAAAAGATTTTATTTCAAGACACAGGACAGGATGCACACGGGACATCGTGTTACCGCAGTCAGTGCGCCGCTGTCAACATGCGCCTCTGAATGTTTAGGTCGCAAAGACAGTAGGACACTGATACACTCATTACAGAGCCACAGCCATATCCCTGTGGAGAGCCATCACAGCACACCGCTGATACTCTGAGCTATAAATACCTGATAAAGAACCACACTTTATTTTGGAATTCCACTGTTTATTTAGCCTACTTGGTTTTTCTAGAAATTTTGAATTTTAATTATTAACTTGAATCACATCGTTTCAGTCTGGTAAGAATTAACAGCGAGACTGATATGGAGATGAGCAGATGCGATCCGACATGCCAAACAAAGCCATACCAGCAGAGAAAGGATTTCAGACTGACGGTACATTTGTGCAAATAATTCCATTTTTCCAGTACACAGAGATAAACTGAGAGAGAATTCAGAGTACAAATGAGTCATAGCCCTCTCATTAGCTTTCCGTGGTTCCAGTAAATATCTTAATTAGATTATTGGGGGACTTGCAGGGAAACGGTGGCTCTGTTTGCCTTGCGCCTCTTGACTTTTGATTACAGACTGTTTCCTTCTAATTGTTTTGTTTTGTTACTAAATCAGAGCTGCTGCTTGCCATGATATGGCCTCCTCTGTGGTCAGTTGAGAAAAAAACAAATCAGACACTATTTTGTTTGATCTGCTTATGTGAACATGCTATCGCTATGTGAAAGGAAGTCGAAGCAGGAATGTAGAAAATATACACAAGGCACTACAGGAAAATGGCATGGCGATTGACTGCAGATACCATTCTTTTGAGGAGCCAATCATCATCTGACCTCTTCTCAGTTTCATGTGTCTCAAAAAATGAAAACTTGAAGCTGAAGGGTCATGCCAAGTTTAGCTTTAATAACCTCAGCCAGCCTTTTGCCTGGCTGAGGAAGCAACCTGGATACTAGCACTCAGTAAGTATTTCTATTGGACTGGTTTCTGAAATTTGTTTTTCACCTCGCTATAGAATTTTGTCAAGACTTTACGTGCAAATAAAATAAACTAAAAATGTGTTTGTTATAAAGAATCTGTAGATTTTTTTTAAACATTTGATATCGTTAATTTAAGCAGATGGAATAAAATCTATCAGAAGCTTCATTGTAATCAGTGACCAGTCATGGACTTTAAGAACTCACCCCTGTGTTTCAACCATCCAGGGACAGACATATCACAGTCTGATTAAACTTTCAGAGGCTCCAGAATACCATTTTCACCTCTCAGTGCAGCCATGCGATAGGCTTCCTTTACAGAGATTCTTCGAACCAATCATGCCTAAAAAGCTTTTCAAAGTACTGAGTGGAGAAGCTCTTGAGTTTGAGGAAGGGTTATGTTCCCAATGCAGCAGGTAGAACAGAATAGTGTGGAGAGTGGTGATAAATATGGTTCTTTTAATACAATAGCTTTGTAGGTCAGTCTCTGGAGGGGCGAGGAGCGTTCGCTCAGTTGGCTTCCCCTGCTGAGCTTGCGCAGCCGACAGACACAAGTACACACAACCTTTAAAGAGGGATTTGAAAAGGTCAAAGCACAGGCATGCAGAATGGTAATATAGGAGTACACTTCCAGAGGTCGCAGGGTCAATATGGGCTTTATTCCTTCATATTCTTCTCCTCTAAGAGATTGCTGTAGGGAGTATGTTGAGCGTTAGAAGATTCATTTTAACAGTGTTTAGTTTCCATCATAAAACACAGGAGCAACTTTATCAGTTCCATTTCTACTTTGACGTTTTGGATTGGGTTTTTTTTTTTCTTTCCTTTACTGTCACCTTGACCCACTTCTGAGGATGTGGCAATGACAAACTAAGCATCCGCATGGACCTGGTTAAAACTGTAGTTAAAACAAGCTTGCTAAGGGCTGGTTAGCGCCCCATTTTTTGTTTTGTTTTCTTTTGGGTTATTTTCCCCCTTGCTTCTTTAAAGGCCTTGTCCCTGCTCAGCTTTACTACAACTGCTACAGCTCTGGACCTTGAGGTATTATACTGGCTTTTGAGGTTTCCTCTTGATGGGGAAGGGAGGATTTCCTTCAGACTTACCTAGCTTGGATACCGCCAGATGACAGAGCGTGTACCCTCTCTCTTTACTCTATGGTCCCATGTGATATCACGGCGTGCTTAGTGACTCTTCTTCCATTGATCTAATTAGTCCCTTGACACTTCTTTAACGGTCTGTATTTATCAGGGACATTAATTAGTACCTAGACTGTATATTACGTTGAAAGCAGTGGATGTCCTTGTTTATTAAAGTATTAACAATTGGGGGGAAATACTGTGTATTATCCCCTGGTATTAGTCACTTAGCGAGCCCGCTCATTTATCATAGGCTTTTTGCAGTGTGTTTTCGTCTCCTACTTATCCTTGTTTGTCTTTTTCTAAGTGCATATAAAAAGTGATGTTGGATTAGTATAATTAATTACAGCAGCACTCTGTGCTCCATGTTACTCAGCTGTTGTATTAACAAAGTGTCACTAGCCTCCTTTGGGTAGTTACTGAGGTGTGAGGCTGCGAGACAACTAGCTCTTTCTTCCGTTCCAGTAAAGTTTTTATAGGAAGATTACAGGTGACAGAGTGGAAAACTGTTAGTGAGTATTTGGGAGGTCATCGATTTTTCTAAATGACAGCTCGACCAAAACAGACACACGTATTGATTGGAGACCTCATTGGGATACTTTTTTCCAAAGCTGCAGGGGAGTTAAGAAAAAATAATCTGACACACTATTAAAGCAGTGCTGTGTGACCTTCCACCATATTTGAGAGAGATGATGTCCTTCAGCACCAAGAACTAATTTAGTCGCTCCATACAAATAAAGCATCATCTCCTAAAAAGCTATTTTCTTTTTAACAAAAGCACTTTTTTTTGGGCTGTGACTCGCGAGCTGTGGAGCTCCCTATGGGACAAAAATTATACTGTGTCTATTAATACTGGTTGATGTCTTTGACAACCCTCAGTGCAAATGTGTAGCAGCTCTCATTTCTGTGTTTATTTATTTCCCATTGACCCACATTTATCCTTCTCAAATCAACTTGTCAGTGGATGGATTTATAGTTTGATGTTTTCATTTGATCAGCCAACAAGTGGAATGGTTTGTATAAATGTTCAAGAGTTGAGCACAGAGCTTTCTTTGCCTAACCATGGTAATTAGGCCCACTTTAGCAGTTTTATGTATTACCCAGGGGTCTCCGGAATGCTGTTTTTGTTGTGGATTGATGTTTGAAAAGTACAGTGCTACCTAATTTAGAAATACCCCACTCCTACAAACTCTTTCTGATCAGCCTGACTGGATTTGTCATAAATATTTGTCCTTTTAAACTTGAAAATCCATAGAAATGTGTGAGTGCTCAGATTTTCAATTATTTGTTTATGTCTTGAGCACAGTTCATATGGGAATGTGAACTGTGAGATTAACAATGAGTTTATTTATGAACAACCAAATACTGACATTACCATGTGGGTTTGTAGTATGTCACTGTACCCTGAGGTATAGCAGAGCATGCACACATGCATGAAGACACTGAAACTAATATAGATATATTGCTCCCTGAAAATTCATGCAAATCAGGGAGAAAATACCTCTCCACCGTCTTCCCACTGCAGTGTTAGGACTCTGAAGTCTTAACATATTTATTAGAATAGTAGTTTTGAAAAACTTTACTTAGAATTTTCTTACTTTCTTTTTTTTTGCTGTACAATTAATGAGAACATGTTTTCTACTTATTAATGCTCCAACTGTTTTCAATTGCTTTTTCTCCTTTGGTCTCTTTGTATAAGTAGTTATGAATTCATCTCCTTAAATTTAACTTCTGCTACTCTTATAATAAGATGGTCTTGTTACAATAAAACTGCTTGCATTGCTGAGTTTAATTGGATGCCTTTCTTCTCTCACAACAAACCATAATCCTGATCTAGATGGTCTCAATGTTAAATTTACATTCTTCGTTGCACCTTGCATGCACATAAAAAAAAAAAAGATTATATTTTGGAGCAGAGAAGCTCCAAATCCAGCTCAGGGTGATGGAGGATCATTTGAAGGCTGGAAATGTCACTCAGCCAAAAATTTACATGTAAACTGAGCAAACAGGAAAAAATAATGATAATAAAACTGACATAGAGACAAATTATTATCAAAGAAAATTAGTTTGTTTTGTTATTTCGGGTCCAATTGACAGCTGTTGGAAGGTTATATGTCTGTGTTGGGTCAATAAACATATTAAGCTGTGCTTTAATGAACAATCACTGAAGGCAATGCTGAGGATCTGCAGTCATAGAATAGATTAAAGATGTGAATTACCTTTGGCACTTTATTTAAAAAAAAAGGATATATCACATTTCATTGTGTATGCTGAGAAAGATTTTTTTTTTTTAAATCTCAGATTTACTGTTAATGGAATCCAGATATCCAGATGTGAGATATGTGTTTAGGCCATTTGTAACATGAACCATTGTATAATGATAGAACCGGCCATAACCGGTCTTTTAAGTGACCAGATCCAATATTCCACTTCTGTTTTTAATTAAAAAGAAAGCCTACATCAAATGACGGTTATGTACAAAAATCTCCATGGTTGCATGTACAGTACCTAATCAGTATCTTTTCTCTGCCGTGTATGCCTTGCAGCACATCCTAATAGTGTGCTTCGACAAAATAAACCTGATCACAAAAACTATATTTTCTGCCCTTCTTCAAAGCACAGTATCAGCATATGTGTTTACACCAGTTTCTATTTTGCTGCTGTTATGCTTCAGCTCAGTAGCCACCCTTCAATTTTTTTGTCTTCAGCTAATTTTCTTTTGTGCTGTCTCCTGCCTTTAAGATTTATACGTGTCCCTTAGCTTAACTATTTTGTCTACATCAGTGGTAATCCTAATCCACTCCCTCCTTAATAAGCAGTTTACCTTCTGCGAGGCTATCGCTATATATTCATTCACTGCCTACAACTCACACCAAAGGAGAGGCTGTAAATTTGCTTCACATGTTTGACAAAGTCCAGATCTGATCTTAATTCTTTTTTGTAAGTTGTGTCAAACAGCACCTCTGCTATCAGGCTTACTTCTGTGTTAGTTGTCGCCCACACAGCCATATGGTTTTGCTCTCAGGATCAGTTACACTTATCCCATGTTCTCCTCGGCAGTGTGTAAATCTGCCACAACATAACCGTGGCTGTCCTGGCATTTCAATGTGGAAAGGATCACCTTTTCAGAACTACCCATACTCATTTACATTTCTCTGTTTTCTCAAATTTTAAGGGGTTTTACAATCCTTTTTGTTTTACCTGTTAAGATGCTGACAGATAACTCAAACCTTTGTAATTTCAGAGGATGGTGTTAACAATATAATGTGCTTTTACATAGCAAATCGCTGTCAAATAAAAACTCCATTACCGGGCTTGCAGTAAGAATGGAGTACTACTTCCATCCTGTCATGTTTTGGATTTGAATGCATAAATGGCTTAAATAAACCTTCATTTGGAGGGTTTAATCAGCTCTATGGCAGTAGATGAGTATTAATACAGGGTAAAAAAAAAAAAAACATAATTAGGAATATATTTCTCCCTGAACATTGTGTTGGCACCTCAGATGGGCTCTCTTATGAAAGGAAAATAGCATTAATAGCTATAACTCGAACAAAGTGTATATAGTAGAGTGCTTTTGCAATGATGTTCTTCCTGACCTCATGGCATTAAAGTACACTGTAGGAAAAAAAATCACGTGTGGGTAAATTCTTGGAGAACTAGCTAAATGATTAGCATTTGTATGTAGTAAGGGAGAGCGCTGCCCACACATTGCCTCTCCCCCATCTGCATTATCATCTGGCTGGGTTACAAGGCCTTGGAGAGTGGTTAATATGAATGCACAAGACTAAAACGCAAGCTATTAACAGCTGTAGCACATTTCCGCTCTTGTTGTAATGTGGATATGTTTGTGAAGATGGCCAGTGCCTCCTCTGTGCCTCTATGCCCTCTGTGGTCTTTATGTACAGTTGATGTCAGTCGGCTCTAGGTTTGTGTGTAGTTCAGGGTGAGATGTGATTGGATTTTCATTCATCTGGCAGCTTTTGTATCATTGTCAAACTGGAGAGGAACTGGCTGGATCACATCACATATTTCCTCCAAGGAAACCAACTCTTACCCAGTCAGGGCTAGACAGGGCAAACATGCCGCTGAAAAGGAGAAGCCGGACATGCCAATGATCTCTCTGAGACACGCACAAATATAAAACTTGCTTATTCAGGGGCAACCTTTAAAGGGATTTATCTGATATACAGGAGATATTTGTATTGTTTCATCTTCCTCAGTGGAAATCAGTGGGTTTAATCTGTTTGAGACCATGCCTTCCCCACTGTTAGTGTTGCTGGACCCCAAATGGATTGCCCTTGCTTTGTGAAAAAGTGTTTCTGACAAGAAATACCCATTGTGTTATGACCTAATCAACATGAGCTGGTTCAGAACAGGTTCAGCTTACATGATCTCTTTACACACACCAGGCCCTGTCAGAGGAGACAGAGTGTGTTCTTACTGGCCTCCTCCTGAGAACTGGACCCACACAGATATAGGGAAAAAAATGGAATATTAGTTGATATGAAAACCAAATAGGATAACACCTGCACAATCCTGGAGTGCAGATGAGCATATGCACAGTCTAAAACATCAATATAAACTTCCAGCCCTTCAGCTTCACCATAATGCTGGCTGTTGGTGGTCCATATGAGCAGTGAGAGAACAGCAAAGAGGTATAAGTCCAGTGATTGCTTTAAAGTAGCTCAAAATGAAAGATGGGCTAATGCAAGACGGCAAAAAGCGAAATGTTCAGCAATGTAATTATATATAAAGGACATCCATTTATTTTGTTTACAGTAGATTTAATTTTCATGCACTCTGGAGCAGTGTTAAAAACATGCTATACAAATTGCTTGTATCTCCAGGTGTGCACATGCTTATTATGAGCATAATGAGACATGCTGTCATTCTCATCAAATCAGACATGAAATATTAACAGTTAGTAGGTAGCCGAGTTCACAATTTACATCTCCAAAAGCCACAGACACAGTATGTGCAACAGCACTGTTTCTCACCAATATGTCACCTTGGTGTTACTGAATGGGAAGACCCCGGTGTCCCCCAACATCTTCACTGTTTGATATGGATGTGACTTCTTAGGTACCTCACGATTTGATTATGTTTTTTGGTGCTACGATCCAATTATGAAATGATTATAAAATATTAATGTCTTTTTTAATGTCTTTTGTGTGCATTTTTTTTTCATTCATTTCATTGGGTTTGTTTTTACCATTACTCTGTGGCTACTTCATGCTTCTGTACTCATTCAGCATCCGTCAAGCGAACACAAAATTATTTCTACTACATCTTATTCATGTTAAATTGTAAATAAATTCAACACATATCCAACTTATTTTTCATATTATGTCAATATTTTTCCATGGACTCAACAGAGAAAATGTGTTTTGGCTAATAGCAGCCATATATACAACATAAAAGCTGCTCCTTTCACAAGACCATCAATTACCTGCAAAACATTTGCTGTGTCAAAATATTTTTTATTTTAAAAAAAAGAGAAAAAAAAAAAAAGAAAAATCTTTAATAGCATACTAAACAAACTTTGTTCAAGTGAAGCCCACATTTTTAGTAAAACAACACAAAGTGCCTTTAGAATAAGTAAGACTTTTTTTAAACCAAAATCCTAGGCAGTTTTCCGCATGGTCTGTTCCAGCAGGTCTAATATAAAGAACAATTAGGATTTCAGCTCTTTTATTCTAAACTAATGCAAAAGCTAGCTTACAAGTGTGGCTTTCACTCATCACTTTGTTTTAAAGCACATAACTCACCAGCTGCCAGCTTGATCCACTGATTTGCTGTGCTGTTACTGTGACATACTAATCTGTTGCAACTGAAGTTTCACACATAACAGGTCAGGACAGTCCAACATGTTTTCCAGTGACTTCAGTACTTTGGCTTTGGTCTCTGTACAGTTGGAGAACTGCTTTGGGGGCAAAATACTTTCACTTTTGTAGTTTGTACCTGGGCTCCAGCAGCTGCGTTAGAAACTGTAAAAGAAAGTCTTTAAACCATAAAACATAGAAAAAAAAGTTTATAGTTTTGTGATCAACAATATCTTAAATCTCATTACAACGGTCCCCCCTTAGCTGTCTCACAAATACTCGTGCGTCATCAACAGAGGTCCTGATAGGCCAGTGGCTGTCCTGAGGTCACATCATTACCAATGCAGCCATGGATCACAGGTACAGCACTTGTATTAGTCCTTCCTTCATCATTCCCCTCTGGCCTCATTCACAGCTGCTCTGCCCAATCATTGTCCTTCACACTTACAGTATTCCCTGTAGGGTGAGATACAAATATTCCATCATTAGTGTCATTTGGTCGTCTGTATTGATTGGCAGATTTGTAAGTGGAGCCTACAGCAGTGTTGGTCAAAGCGTGGTTACAGCGTTGCTAACTGATGAGAACTCTGCATCTATCTTCCGAGACTGACTTTTCCCTCAAATTCACAGGTAGTTGACTTTTACTGGTTAAGTACTGAATTTTCCTTGGTTGCAATTACTGTGGGAGTTATTGACGTTTTTTTTTTTTTCTTTCTAATGTTGGAGGTACAAAGCTTTTTTGTGCAAAAGAATTAGTTTGGAGCCTTTCAGCTGTTGTCTCTGATGTTCTGAGCGACAAAACCCACTCAGGAATTTGCAATCCAAAGAGTCTGCCCTCCTCTTTCAGAACATTTACATAGTAAAATAATTATTCATGGGATGAATTGTGAATTATTTGTGTGACTTCATATCTATCTTCTTTTCTTTTTAATTTTTTTTATCAGATAACACTGCACTTCTGCTGCTAGCACTGGGACTTGGCAGAAATGGCTCAAAGCCTGTGAATGTCAAATTCTGTCTCTTCCAGTTTGATAGAACAATTTTTGAAAATGTGAGCTAAAGCACTTCATGCCTCAAGCATGCTGTTATCCCATTTTAATATCCACTGCATGCAGTCGTGAAGCCTGAAAAATACAGTATGATCTATTTGTTGAGCTCTAATGTGTAAAATATTTGAGGCACATGCAGCATTTGTTGAATTAACATACAAATTGCTGATATATTATCTTGGAATTTTCCAAATCTGGCAACACAGCATTTTCTTGTCAAAATGTTTTATTCTCTTCCACACTAAACCACATTTTTCCCTGAAAGTAGCTTTTAGACGTTTTACCCTGATGAAATAACCAGACAGCTCACCAGAATGTTACGACTTCCATTTAGCCACACTGTGCCCAACCACTCATGCATAACTGGGTACATAAGTGTTTATCAAAATCTGTGGTCAGTTTTGCAATACTAAGCTGACTCTATTGATTATCCCATTGCTCTTATCGTGAATTGGTGGGCATCTAATGTCGACTGGCTTTGGGAAGCAAGAATTTTAACTCGGTACTTTCCTCTGGAAACCACTCCTTCTCAAAGAGCAATGTCAGGTTCGTTCTTTGATGTATGGATAGAGGCGTTTTGTTCAAAGGGGTAACCTTTTCTGGGCACTTCTTTGAAATGATAATTTTACGGCTTGCTGCAGGTGGAGCTGGATCTCTCTCTAGGCAGAGAGGTCAATCAAAGTCAAACGAAGCAACTGCTCGCAGTTTCACCTGAGTGGCCGGTGCCTGTGCTTGGCTGCTGCTGTCAGCTCTGCCACTGACCTAAGCTCAGCTTCTAGTAAAAGGAGAGGACACATGGGATATCACAGTGACAAGCAGCTGAACGTAAACTGAGTAGTCATGCTGTCACTGCCGTGAAGGATCCAGAAATGTTTTGTGTGTTTGAGTGTTTTCACAGCTATGGCTGCAGATATCAAACCCAAGTTGAGTTTTCATTTTCCAAACTGCAAGTTCTGCACATGTACTAGTGATGGGGGGGGGGACGCAGCTGTGTGTAATTACATCAGTAATAAAGCCTGGATATGGTCCACCTGCCGCAGAGTAAACCCTCCATCCAATCCAGCGCTTCTGACAACAAAGGAGACGAGTGCTCGCTGATTATGGCTTTGATGATGCAGCTCAGAGGCTGTGTTTTATGGCGAGATATTTCCGGCTCAGGAATAATTCACTGGAATTATTCAATCTGGCTCGAACAATGGCATTTATTATCAGTGTCTGTTCTCAGACACAACGCTTGTATGTCACACACCATGTCTGAAATGAATACGTCATAAAAACAATGTATGCTTTACATATGTTTTACGATCTGTCAAATTCATTTGCCCAGCTGCTGTGATGGATTACCCTCTCCTTCAGGTTTCCTATTTTATAATTCATGCTTGTGAACTCTTGCTTCAGTGAAAAACATATGCAAAATTTTCCATTCAGCAAATGATAAACTACATACTGTTTCCTGATACTGTTGTCCATCTGGATGCACCCATCAGGATTCTCCATCAGCCGTGCCTCCATAACAAAGGCAGCGCAGCACACACACACCGGTCTCCCTTGGGTTTGGGATCCAGCTGGAGCAGACATGCTAGGGCAGCGCGTCCTTTTTATAGTATTTGACAGAATCAAGAAGGAAATGCAAGTAGCAAAAATGTTCATGTGGAGTCTGCACATTGGGTTCTGCTGTGACTGCCCCCAATGTAATTATGGGCATGGGTGGCCAGCAATGACAGCTCATCTGTTAGCCAGCCAGTAGAGGTTTGTTACACCTGGTCAGCCCTGCAACACAATGATGACCCACAGACACACACAAATTAAAAATCACTCTGATTCATTACAAAATAGACCAAATGAATGCATGACTTCTATCTTGATTCGTGTTGATCATTGCCACACACTGACAGAATTACCCACTCTCAGAATTTGTTTCTCTGCATTTCATGTGCAGTGCAGATTAATTGCAGATTCATCAAATGAACCCACAGCATTGTCATTTTAATTAGACTCATCTTATCATATTTTCAGAGCTCTGTCACAAGGAAGAACCATTGGTTTTGTGTTGATTAGAGTAGATGCAGTAAATGAAATTAGATTTTTAGTGCACATCATTAAATTTCTCACAGAACACCAATAGTGTTGGAAAATAGTTTTTATACTGTAAATCAATGTATTTTATGGTGCAATAGAAAACATAATGTCCATTAATTACACTGTTCAAACTGAGCTTAATGACACAAGTTTTCTCATCAGGAATGGAATAATAACTTGGAAGTATTTTTATTTTAAAACTAGGTGTTTGAAATGAATGAATGGGACTTGGCCAAAATTAGTGAAAAATCCTTTTATACTGTAGCTTGGATAAACTTGCACACGACAATTTCATTTAAAGTCATGAACATTTAAACTTTTACTGCTTAAAAGGAATGTTTTTTTAATAAATATATTTTACTGTTTTGATATAATCGCAGGTTCAGTTTAAGAAAGTTCAGATATTTCCCCCAAATCTTCTCTGATCTATCTTGTGACATCACACATTTTAAATACAGCTGTCATAATTATTCTGAAAATTTGTAGATCAAACTGCTGCCCCTCCATGACTTTTTACATAAATTATATATCAAAACATGCAGATCTTATCTGACTTTCACTGATTGTTATCATCGTTATGATAGGCTTATCTATCTTAAATCCTCTCAGAGCACAAGGTTCACACATTCCTGACTCTATTGTATTATAACTTTTCCCAGATTTTTTTGTCAACTCAACTCAGGAGGTGGCAGCCATTTTACTTTTATTCTTAGTTTTAGTCTTTTGGGTGAAAATACTAATTAGGTTTAGTAAAATATTATTATTTCTCTCTCACACACACACACTCACACACACACACACACACACACACACACACACACACACACACACACACACACACACATATTTTTTTTACATACTATAGGTCAGGGGTGCCCAAAGTCAAGGGCTGCTGCAGGTTTTTGATGTATCTCTGTTCAAACACACCTGGCTTCCATTAAATGGACCCAACAGCCAATGTAGCTCAGCGCAATGACTGATTAGTTTGAGTCAGGTGTGTTGCAAAGGGGATACATGAAAATACGACATGATTGTACTCCCTGAGGACCAACATGCATGCCAGCTGTAGGGAGTATACGTGCGTCCAGTCAAGCCAGGCAAGCAAGCATATATGTATATATATGTATGTATGTATAAATACATACATATATATATATATATATATATATATATATATATATATATATATATATATATATATATGTATGTATGTATGTATAAATACATATATATATATATATATATATATATATATATATATATGCCTGCTTGACTGGATCTCCACCAAATACAGCTCAAAGTACAACAGGTTAAGCCAATTATTCAGACTTGTACCTTACTGTGCAGAGCACGTTCCTGTCGATACAGCCACCCTCCTATATGCAACCAAGGGATCCAATCATTTTTTTGCTCACCCTTTGACAAAGCCCCTCCAATCATGGATGAATAATGACTAGGCTGGTTAGCATGCAGTGGTCCCAGCTTTCTAATTAGTCTTCCATTAACTTTTTCAACCTTGGCAACTGCAGGGTGCACACTCCACATACACACATCACATAGTGTTAGACCAAAATATTGGACCTCCATGCCAAGATCAGAGATCTAAAATGAAGTATTTAGTAACATTTTCTGCTCTGTAGAGCTCATTTAAATCGTGCTTAATTTCATTCTAACTGACCCCGAGTACATCTTTTTGTCTATGGCTAATTTCTTTGTCTTTTTTTATGTGTGCAATCCTCCAAACTGCCATTCATGTAATAGCAGCTAGGTTATTAAAGATAGTGCTTTTGTATTGCATTGCCAGTCCATATTATACAAGGAGTATTTCAAAGTGCAAATAACTTTGACCTTCTATGGCCTAATGGTACAGTATGTGTGTGAACAGGTGAAGAGATCAGCTGCGTTTGGGTGACTTTGAAAAGGTTTTGTAAAGTTTAGTCAGATGCGCTTTATACTTTCCAAAAGAAAAGTCATGTATCACCTTCTCTGTTCTGTTTGAGTTTTTTTTTTTCCTATGAATTCTTAGCCACTGTGTTGGTTGGAAAATAAACAAAATGTCAACGTTCTGTGCCCACTTTTCTGGTTTCTTTTAGAATCTTAGTCTTGCTTGCTGATGTCTGTCAAAGTCCATACAATGTGTTTCTGATCTGTGAAATAAAAGCGCTCGCCCGAGCCTTGTGCTGAACGTGGACATGTTGTAAGAAGGAACATAGAGGGCAAAAAGAAAAAGTGAATGTATACATGACATGGATACTAAAAAAGTGGTGGTTTTTTTTCTGCCTGCACAGGATGTCACTCAACTCAGAGTAACTGTTGTACTTACTTCATTACATCAACTACACTATAGGAAAATATATTTTGCATTACTAGAATATGTGTGAGCAGATGTGCACATGCTGTCATGTAAAACAGGCATTTCTAATTCATCCTGTTTCACCGTCTGATTACAATTTTACAATATTGTGCCACAATGGTATGAGAGACAGTTATGGTGAGCTGATTCCTTCCAACGTTCTGTGGTATGCGCCATCTTTGAGCCCTATTTTCACTTTTCCCTGTTTGTCAGCAAGCTCATACCTTCAAAGGACATTTAAAGCTTTCTTTCATTTTCTATCAGGGTTCAAGGGTTAAGAGACAGAGCCTACATATTATGAACAAAGCTCCCCAAGACATCCAGCAAAATAAAATGTTACCGGTCTAACCGCAGCTTCTAACATTTACTCCAAAGCACTGATCATAAACTATTAATAGATGTATGTCTGTATGAGCAGCAGAAGGGCGCCTCTTTGAATTGGACCCTAGTGTCAGCCAGGGTCAGAAATGGGGCTGTTAGCTCTCTTTATTCCTTCAGAATATCACTATCCCACACGAAGGAGAATCGCTGGCAGATGGTTGCATTTATGGCCTTTGTGCAAAACTACCATTATCCAGTCAAGTGATTATCTGCTGTAGTGTGTAATGCAGCTCTGCGACTGATGCCTGCACATCAAGTGTTTGTGTGAAAGTAAAAGAGGTGACCTCTTTGTCCGAAGTTCGATAAATGTTCCTTATCTGACTTTTGGCCACTCTATGACAACACAAATGTATATGGCGAGTGGATAGCATTATACTCTATCAGTGATTGTTTTGGGGGACAGAGAGGCCATTCTTATTTAAAGTCTGAATAATTAAAGTTGTATTGTTCAAGAAATTTGTTTCACACATGTGGAACATTTTAGTGTCCACATAATTCAAGTTTTCAATTTAGCTATCAAGTGATCCATATATTTTCCAGAGGGTGTAAACACTGAATGATAATCAAATTTAACAAGAGTAAATAAGTAAATTATGGTAATGCAATATAGTATTGATGGTTATATTTATTTATTTATAATTATGATCTCCTTGTCAAATCATTTAAGTCGTTTTGACATTTGTGTTGCACTATTGTTTCTTTGATTTATCGTCTTTGTTTCTGTTTGTTTTGCTGTTGAACTTCCTCACAATGCTGGGGGCCAGTGTAACAAATAGTCTGTAAAATTAGCAGCCCAGTGAAGCTGCATGTACCAGCATTATTGTGCTGCATTAAGAGTAAACAGAGACTAATTTTATGGTTAATCTCTGCCACCTTAAAGTAAGTTGTAAATTGTGAACAGATTTTACCTGCAGAGAATTTCATAGGCACTCCTATGTTATATGCAGACAGACAGACTTTTCAATGTATAACTTGTTTCTTGTCTGTGTTTACAATGGAAACTATCTTGGCAATGTAGAAAAAATCCTCTCATCTCAATTTTAGTTCCATTGTCTGTGTTGTATTTATAACATTAAAAAAGGACCTCGGTTTCTGAGCTTGGATCAGACTTTTCCACTTTTACTAATTGCCTTTGTTGGGTATGTCTTTGAGGTTTCAATGTCAAATCTGTATGTTGCTTATTATTTTACTTTTTTTCACTTGTAATTTTGTGAAGCAAATGTAATTTGCCATGTCCTATTATACTGCTAATAGAGGCCTAAACTTAGTACATTAATTTTAAAAAGCCTCTTCTGAAAGTGTTCTGTATTACTTTTATTATTTTGTGCCACTTTTAAAGTTGCATCAGCCTGTATTGCTTAGTTATTTGTCATTTGTTCGTCTAACAACATCTGCCGACTTAGATTTTCATCCCAAAAACAAAAAAAAAATCAGTAAATACAGCTTGTTGCAGTGAAAATGCTGACTAGTAAGGCCTCTTTTTCTTCTTCTCTGCAGATCACTCGGGTCATTTTCTGTGTCTTCCTCGAGACTGATTTTAACATCTACAAGAAGAAAATGTCACTCATTTTTCAAGGTATTTGTGTTCATTTCCTCTGTTAATTCTTTTTATTACATTTTCTCTGTTATTTGTTGTTGTTTTTGAGTCTAACTGATTCATGTTTAACATGATGCCTCTAAGAATTTGATACTATGTTACATTATCTTTGGAACTGTCCATCTGTACAGAGCTGACAGTTTTATAGTCTGTAGTAAGAGATGTCTTGTTCCTTGAAGCAGTCATTTGAGGACCTGTCAGGCGTGGGTGACACCTTCAAATGTGAACACATGCAATGCAGTGAGAATTTATGCTGACAGTTATGAATACAAGTGTCAGGTTCTCTACGCATTGCTTTAATAGGATTAGAATAGTTAGTCTTCCTGTCACTGTCTCACAAAGATGATATTTCACATCATTTTTGATATTCCGGTGAGACTTAAATGTCACATTTGATTGACGGTAATAATGACGTGAACGTGTCCTACACAAACTTAAAAAATTTTCTAGGATGCAAATGCATAGCAACCGATTGTCCCTGGTTACTGCTTTTCGATTCTGTGTGAAATAAACAAACATCCATTATCTTCTATTCCCACTCTCTTTTCTGCCCCTCTCTCAGTTCCCTCCCCCCTTTTATGCCATCATCTTTTTTCGTGGACCAGGAGCAGTCACAAGCTCTGATGGGGCTCCACCGAGGATTGAGCTGAATAGCTGGGGAGCTGAAAAGAGGCTGGCTGGCTTCACCAGCCTAGCATTACCTCCCATTTACCTCACTTTTCCCTCCTCACCTCCCCAACGGAATACCGGCTCTCATGCCTTCATCTCGCAGTTCCCAGATGGAGAGTGTTTTGTTCTCCCTGCACTCCCGTCATCTCTCCCTCCCCTCCACCCAGGCTCTTCCCTGAAAGATTACATTCTGAGGACAGACCTTAATTATGCCTGCCTGCCCCCATTCACCCAGCACCCGTCTCATTATATTAGTGTTTTGAGATGAGAATCTGGAGCTGTTGTTCTCCAGTTATCAGTCTCGCCATATAAAAGTGCAGTCAGTTGGGTAAATGCTCCATATCTTTCCATAACTGGGGGGACAGGACTGAAACAAAGTGACTGGCTCTGAGTGTGTGCAAGCTTATGTCACAAAGGGCAATTGGAAGAACGGTACGAGTTAGATTATAAGCTAACATGGATGCAGTGCGTTGCTAATGGTGTAGGCTGAAGTCACTGATGAAATATGGTGTGGGTCCTGAAGTCTACCATAATGCAAGTACTTTTCTCATCAGTATCTCCCCAGTAATATATCCTTTAACCCGCTGAGGTCAGGGCCACCTTTATCACTTCACTATGAATACATGTGGGCTGGAGAGGATATTAAATCTCTTCTAGACCAAGTGGCTGTGCAAGTGTGACTTTCTCACTCAGGATTAGTGTCTGAAGTGAGGAAGACAACTTTGCATTATTCCCACCTAAACCTGTTCCAACCTTTTCACCTCGTGTGCACGATCAAAGCATTTGATCAGGTAAAAAAAATCCAGGTTAAAAAAAAAAAAAAAAAAAAGCTTTATAAGTAGAATAAGACCAAATTATGTATGCTGTGAAAGATGACTAGACAATAATGGAGGGAACTGAATTTACAAATGCAATCTAGCAAGGCTCCACTTAAAGCGTTCCAGCAGTAGTGGTAAGGTGTGTTTTAAAGAAAGGAATGCTGATTGGTTTGATTGCACCAGGTAGGTTATGTATAACCCCATTGTGTGAAAAGACTTGCATTAAGCCTGTGCAGAATGGCAGTAGTGAATCAGAGGCTGTGAATTAGCTCTGCAGGTGTGCCTGAGCACTTTCAGAACATCCCATCATCCTCACTGCCAGGGAAAGACAGTCGTGTAGATCTTGCAGCAACACTGAATACCACACACAGAGGCTTGAGATCATTCTGTCTCTTGCAGCATTCTTGCTTTCAATAGCCTTCTGTTACATCTACCCTCTATATTCTTTCCCCCTCTCCTCACTTACTCTCATTTATGCCTTTCGCTGTCTCCTTGGTTATTACCTTATTTCTCCACTTTCTACTATTCTTTCTCATTACATTAAGGAGGAGCTCCGGCATTGCCTCGTTTATCAGCAAGCTACTGTAGAGCTGCTGTGAATAGTGGCTTTTTATAATCTGTGTCTGCGTGGTCAAGTGAAACTCTAGATCTTCCCCGTCACATCAGTTTCCAACATTTTTTCAGCTGCAAGGAGGTGCAATAGATTTCTATTTTGAAGTTGCACTACTCTCATTTTTCACCATATAGCCGCTTTCCTCATATTCAAGCAATCTGTCAAGTGACAATGACTGGAGCAGGAATGTGTAAACAGGACATTTGCATACAGGAAATTGCTTTATTACAATGTGGCTTTCCACAAGCTGTCAGTATGAAGGAGCCAAAAATATTGTTACTTCACTGCAGAAGGAGGAAGCTGAAAAATAGCCCCTGCTCACAAGAATACTCATGCACACATGCAAACAGGCGCATCCGCCATGGCACACATATAAAACGAGAAGTTGCATCATGTCGTATTAAATTTCCAACCATCGAAACGAATGAGTAGAACAAATGACTGCAGATTCTGCTACACACTGGTGTGTAGTTAGTATTTAGCCTGGCTCATGAGCAGCACTGCCATTTAATGAGGAATGATGGAGTCCTTGCAAAACAGACAAAGGTCCTTTATGTAGCACCACCTCAAGGAGCACTTCATGCAGTTCGAGTCATAAGGCCTCTCGAGTGCACAAATACTGAAATATGCAAATACATAAACAGGCCACCAGCTTTTGCCTTTGTAGCACCATTCACTTTCCATTACGCACCTCGACAACTGAGCTCATAAGTGCTGATATAATGACCTATTCATTAAACTGTATACATCTCAAAGGTGCTTTGCTATCAAGTTAGAACCAAAAGTGCCTTTGCTGTTTAAAGAAGCGCGCACACACGCACGCACACACACACACACACACACACACTAAAAGATGGCAATCAGAAAATCAAGCACTTTTTACTATTATCTTTTTTGGAAGAATTGAAACAAAAAAAAAAAGTCATTAATTAATTTTCATGTGCAGCTCAACCATTTCAATTTATCGCGTCATTCTATTATGTATTCTGAATTTCGTGTATGACCACATGCTTGCCTTGGCACGTATTATTTGCGAGTATGGAAGCAGTCAGGCAGCTGCGGTTGTAGAGAGTAAAAGCATGTAGAAATTGATTCTGGGTACACTCCTCCTCTAATATGATCCGGGTGGCTGCCCACAAGCTGGGCTCC
Source organism: Telmatherina bonti (assembly GCF_933228915.1). NCBI lineage: Eukaryota > Metazoa > Chordata > Actinopteri > Atheriniformes > Telmatherinidae > Telmatherina > Telmatherina bonti. The sequence continues at coordinate 21,577,171 of NC_136629.1, forward strand.
ATCTCCTCTTCTCCTCAATCAGCCACGGTGCTGACAATATTAACACAGCCCACAGATCTGCAGAGGCTGCTGCATTCTCTCCAACTGTTTCACTGACTTTCCAATTGACATTTATTTACATGGCTCTTAATACACTTTATTCTCAACCATACAAACCATGCATGCAAAACCCCACCACACACCCACCGCCCAAAATGACTGTAATAAAGGCATGCCCCCAACCCCAGAACCACTGCTTTGCAAGAAGTAAAGCTGTGGTGTGCACAGGCTTTTATCACACACATGTAATTTGTTGACGGAGGATATGAAGGGGTTATAGTAACCCTGTGAAGGGTGAAAATGAAGTCGTGTTGGTTTCAGAAAGATATTCCCATGAGTTGGGAAATGAAGAGGCCATGGTGTGTTAGTGATGTGGTAGTGAGAAAGCACAGTCAGCTTTGGCAGACATGAGGATTCAGCTTCAGCTCAGCACAAGGAAAGGTTTCATATTTGTGCATAAATCAGACATGTAGGAAAGCACCCTGACTACGTGCTTATGTCCATGCTCGGTGTTGACTTGACATGGTTGCTGTTCAGCTCTGCTGGACTTTAGTGATTTTGAGTTTAAACCAAAACTGCCTTTCCTTAGAAGAAAGCATGAAGTGAGTGTTTTTATACTTTTTTTGTGTAGACTTTGAAAGTTCAGTGTGTCATATGAGTTTCTATTGGCAGAAGTTCAAAATTATGTTGAGCTGCCACTTACTTATCTGCAGAGACTGAAAGCTTCTAGAGCTTCCAGACCAAACACTAGCTGTAGTGAGGACATGGGAAGTGTCGCCTTTTTTACTGTTATAATGGCCAGTTATTTCTTCTCCACACCTGAAATCAATCAGAAGGTGAGATTATGTGACTTTATTGATTTTTGTTTGAGGCTAAGGCAGGAGTGGGCAACTCCGTTCCTTATGAGCCGCAGTCCTGAAAGTGTTAGGCGTTTCCCTGCTGCAACACACCTGACTCATATCAATGGGGAATTAGCAGACTAGTCTGCTAATTAAATCTGATGTGTGTCAGGTGTGTTGAAGCAGGGAAACTCTGAACACATGCAGGACTGTGGTTCATGTGGACCAGATATACCCACCCCTGCTCTAAGGGTTAATGAATTAAATTAAGGTGAATAATCAGTGGGTTCATTTCTTTACCCTTTGAAAGATTTACTGTCTTTCAAATCTCTTAAAATCTTTTTGGAAAGCTAACTGTTTTCTTGGCCATAATTTCTAGTTTGATTTTGCACACACACAAGAGTAGCATGAATCCTGTCATCTAATTCCTGAAACCTAAAATGGGCCCATTTCCCTAAACATTACAACCATTTGTGTCTAACTAGTTTGCTGTTAGTTCACTATGAAAAAAGGAACCAGGAAGGAAATAACTGGTTTTATATATTGCTATTCTCAACCAAGTGGCACAAATTTCCTGCCTTGGCAAGTGTTGAGCAGCTGTAATAATGTTATAGTGTTTGGCAGTAGCTGAAACGCCCTCTGTTTCCATTCTTGCTCTGTTGTTACTGTACAGTGGGCCTTCTTTTGTTTCCACAAGCAGGGTGAGATTAATGCACTGTACCCCTTTATTCAGTGTTATACAAAAGAAAAGCCTGTCGCTGGATCCACAGGGAGCTCTGATGGCTACACTTCTACAGAGCAGATGACAACAGCCTTTCATCAAAGTGAACGCTTTCCTTTACTTGTTAACCCCAGTGCAATCATTTTCCAGACTCATGCGCTGCCATATACACATATACAATCATGAATATGCCTTCACAAACACTGTTGTGAATTGTGCACACCAAGAGCAAGGAACACATTTGCTACATATACAGTACAGTAGCATCTCACAAGGCACGTTGAGGCATGCTGAGCTGTGCAAGATCTAAGTGTGTGTGTGTGGGGGGGGGGGGGGGGGGGGGGGATCCAGGAGCTGTGAGCAACCATCCACACTTCCTCTTTCTCCATCTGTAATTCCTCCTCAAGCTGCCTCCAAAGCCAGCTTCTCATGTCCCACTGTGCAACTTAACTCATCCACCCAGAAACACCTTAGTTCACTCAGCCTGTCTCACACAATAGAGTTACAGAGAAAAGAAGGGAAAATTAAAGGGCTATTTAAAGGCGCAATTGTCCATGCCAGCCTGCAGTCCTTGTAATTTGAGGAAACGGGAGGTTTTATGTCATTTATGCTGAGCTTACTAGTATGGATTTAATTAAAAAAGAATGTCTGGTGAACATGGCCTCTTAAACATAAACCCACATACTCAGTCCATTGATGTACTAACTCGCTCGATCCAAGGCCGTCTGGTGGGGAAATTGAGGGAGGTTGTTTAGGGGGTTGTTGGGATTTTGGTGTATAGCCGTGCATGTGATGAAAAAAAGAGGTGAAAGAGTTTTAACAACAAGCTTTTGGAAACATGAGTCGGATTCTGAGCGACGAGTGGAAGAGTTTTTTTTTTTCCATTGATTTGAGGAGAGAGAGTGCACAGCAGTGGGGCTTTGAAATACTGTGCTTTAACATTATGATCAAGTTGCGATGAATCGTTGCGTCGCACATTATAAAACAGCATGGTCTAACTCTGTCATATCCCCCCTCTGCCAGACAATGACATGGAGGTTACAGAGGAGCTGCAGAAAGGAGGTGAGTGATGGAATATTTCATGGTTGCCTTTTCACCTTAACACCTCCATTAAAGCTCGCAGAGGGGAGAGTGAGTGCCATTGCTCCAGCTTATGACAGTGATTTGCTAGCTTTTATTCACCAGATGCAATTGAATGTTTATTCCTCTGCTGACAAGTTGAATCCCCGGCCTGACTAACCGCAGTTAAAAATACTTCATGTCAGGTGCGTTACATTACAAGAGCTTTTATCCACAGCTAATTCCTAACAGCATTCACTTCATCCGGCTTACGGCCACAATGCCTTCAGACCACCAAAAGCGAGTGACAAAGAAACAGCAGAGCAGCATCCCTACACAGCATCAGCCAGGCGATGCACAAACACAACTGTCAGCGCATAATGCTTTTATCACCACACTATCTTGGCACATGGCCTGAAACTCCCATACTGCTTATCAGGATAAACTATTGACATTTGTCTGTGCACTGATGTCCTGAATAAGCAATTGCACAAGCATAACGCCTCATTGAAGTGTGTATTTTGTCAAACAATGCACGCACTAGGATTAGCATCAGGTTTTTACTTTTACTGTTGGGAACAATAAAAAGGTTTCTCCAAGGTACACAGAGACAAAGCAAATGATGACATTTTTCTCATTACGAGGGACTTTTTGGAGAAAATATCCACATTCAGCAGCAGAATCCTTTGAAAATGTCATAGCACATGTGCAAGCAACTCGGCAGAGAATGCCATTAGATTTACTGTCTGTCAAAGGAAGTGTTCACATTACATTATATGTAGAACCAAGGGTGCTCTCAAAATGTTTTTCCTACCAAAGTCACCCCCATGATTTGCCAATTACACGCATCTGTGTTTTCAAAGAGATTCCATTTTGAGGCGAGCATAAAAAGACTGTTTTGTAAGTGCCGTGTAAAATGTGATATCGCAGAGTGACACAATGTGCACATAACGTCTAAATCATAAATGCAGTTGCTCTGAGTCAATTTTTTAAGTTTGTCCTGACCAACTTTATTAGGCCTGTTGACCTCCTCCCCAGCTGTTTCACACTACACACTGCGGAGCATAGCATCAGACCGTAACAAGCCAACTGAATATAACCATGATATTTACTGGGTCCATTGTAACCTCGTGCCAGCTCTGCCCTGGTCCAGTTTGGCATTGCTTGATGGACTTCTTTGCTGGTGCCAAGTACTGGCCTTTTATTCTGCCCCATCAGCCAGAGTTTGAATCATTCGACCTGGAACCCATTCAAAGCTTCAAATGACTGTTAAGCTTACATGAAATGGTGTTTTTGTCCCAGACTGGAGTCTGGAGATGGCCTCAAAGCCTCACATTCTCCACTCCTCTCCCAGTGGAGTCTTTTTTTGTCAGTCAGGTATAAAACAAAACAGTCAAAGAACCGTAGAGTTCTCTTTGAGGCTTGTATAGCTTGGTCAGACGAGACAGTGTTAGAAAACCTCTTTTCTAAATTAGGATGCTCTGCAAAATCTAAAGACAGAATGAAATATGTATCTTGTTAGCATTAAGAATAGTAAAAAGACAACAGATCCAATTTTTTTACTGAGCAAGGAGACCAGTTTTGTTTTATTTGGAACTCAAATATTTGTGGCCTCTTTAGCTACATTTTCATAATACTGTAAATATTTTCATCGAGGGACAGATTTGGACTGTAAGTCGGATTTTGTTTGTTTATTTGTTTGATTTATTAAAGGGCCATGCAACAGCAAATTGTGTACAACATTATTCAACATTGTTGGGAAAGTACTGAAATTGACAGCACCTTCCTTAAATAAGACATTATCTCAATCAGGGTTCACCTATTCCTGACCTGCTTGCTCACTGTACTGCAGATTTCTGTTGTTTCCCTGCTGCAACACAAAATAATGGATGAGTCTTGAACAGAACTTTGTGTCAAACTGTAGAAAATCCATTTTTATTAGTATCAGGTGTGTTGCAGCAAGAAAACATAAAATCTGCAAGACACTTGCCCAAGAGGTCCGGAGTCAGTCATCCATTATGTAGTTGTACATATTGTTTTGTTTAAAGCCCACAGAGCCACAAAGGTGGGATCAGTAATGATATGAGATAATAATATGTATCCCACATGAGCCCAGGGGCTAACCTTGAAATTATTGCTAATATTATTATGGATTTATGTTAATAATAACTAAATTGATAATATTAGTATTGCTAATGAGATGGTCTCTGTGTCTTTCCACTTTTGCCCAGGGGATGCAATATTGATGGTTTTAAAAAGAAAAAAGCATTTGTAAGGTTACAGGACAGTTTTTCACTTCCCCTCAATAAACATTAGAAAAGATTAGACCATGTTATGTAACACAGACTCGTGAATCCCCACAATCCCGAAGTCAATCTGGGATGTTTTCCTTTCTCAGTGTTATTAGTATTCAGTTTAACTTTTTCTGTCTTTGTGTGCTGGCAAATTTCTGTTTAAAAAACATTTTATCTGTTGTACTCTTTTTCTATATATGCATCTGAATGATTTTCTGTGTTTGTTGCATGAACTTCTGCTTATTTGTGAGGGTAGAAAACTCACATGTACAATGAGTTTATTAAAAGTGATATGTACTTGTTCTAAATCACTTTTCAGTTCATACTGACTGAATTGCATGCGGTTTCACAGCATGGTGGTATTTGGGGATCAAGATGCATTTGTGCCCCAACACTTAATCAATGTCTGTTTTTCTTAATTTATAGATGACACACCACCATCAACAAAATCTACAACCAAGGAAGAAATTGAGGACAGCAACAGAGGTATATTTGTACCTTATGTATACATATGCATGTTTGATTGCTTTGCATTTTAAACATAGACTTCCGGTTTTGACCATGCAGAACAAAATTACACGTTTCCCTCTGAAACGTGTTTACAGAAAATTTGTGTACAAAGTAATGGAATGTGTTATTGTTGTAATCACTTGCTCTCTGATGCCAAACTCCTCTTTGGGGAAATGAATACAAGATGAAGCTTGGTCTGTTTTTTTTAAAAGAATGTTTTCTTTTCGGCACACTTGTTTAAGAAGCCATTTTCTGGCTATCCTGCAGTTTCAGCCCCTTTGGATGTGTAATATTGAAACAATTATAGGCTTCTCCGATACGATGGGCCAAAGATAATTAGATTCTTACACTGGAGGGTGTTAGTAGGCAATTAAAATCGTACACCATCCATTTGTCTTGAAGCCTTAAGGTTGTAGGGAATTTTTGAAGATAGGAGACACGGTTGTTTTTCTTTGTGGAATCTGTCCTCTTTACATAACGTGAAATGCTGGACTAGATAGTGCAGTCACTTCAAGGGTGTCAATATGTTCTGTGTTGTTAAACAAAGCACAATAAGAGCATTTCTTCCTGCTCATTCAACGTACCTTTCCTTAATCCACAGCAGTAATTCAGAATGATTCACAAATTCAATCACCAGCATTAGAAGGGCATAAGTGTTTTGTAATAATCTTTATAAATCCTAATTTATCAGGCCCCGCAGCTTAATAGTAACTAATCCATTCACAAAAGGCCTTGGCACAGCTTTCTAGCATGGGAACAGTCAGTCCTTGAGACAACCTCTCTCGTAGGAAGGGAATGAAATGATTTTATGCTGCTTGCACTGTAAAGGTTAGGTCTGGTTCGACGTAGCACATACAGGGGATTAATCATAGAAAACACCTCGATGTCAAGATACCGCAAAGCAGAAAAAAAAAAGAAAACTGGAAAACCAGATTGTCAGCTATGTGAAACAGACATTGTAAAATGTTTACCAGCACCTCTGCATGCAAGAGGTTTCATGCCTTTCACCATGTTGTCTGTAGAGTTTGCTAACTTGATCAATATGCCTGTCAATATGCCTCAATGTGATCTATCACATCCATCATACTCCTCAGGGGATTCGCTCTCCCCCGTCTCTTGGTCCAACATGAGTGTTTTTAGCCTGATGAAAGGAAAACATGAAAGCATTATGAATTGTTTTTCCATGATTTACACAATGGTTGGTGGACTAAGAATAATTAAAGCGCCTTTCTGCTCCCCAACTGTATTATTGCCAGTTTTGTCACCTGAAATGCAATAGAGTTGGTAATCTCTGGCAAGCCAAAGGTGGGAAATTTATATGAAAGGAAAAACAAAAACCCAACTGTATGAAATTTTTAAAAAAAATAAATAAATAAAAGAAGGGGTACAACTCGCCATTCAAGTACAACAACCTTTTTTTTTTTACCTACAGCAAAACACGAGCTGTTTATACGCGTAGCACAAATACTTATAATAATATATAGTAACAATGCAGCTGATGAATGGGAGTTTATTCATACACCATAAACAACAAAGCTAACATAGCATCCTTCAAATAACCATGAAGTACATTTAAAAAGGAAAAAAAAAAACACGGTCGCAGATTAACTGCGTGTGTGTTCGTGTGTGTGATGAACTGAGCTGTGATGTAATCCACATGAAACAGAAGCACAGCATGCAAACGCTAAAAGCTATACAAGGGGAAATGAATAGAAGGAAAGGGAGGGGAACACACAGAGACAAATGCTGGCACAGAAGTTTGGGCTGGAGTGGAACCTCTTCGGAGCACACCTGAGCTGGCAAGAACCTCACAGTGCCTATTATTTGAGATGAGATTAGAATTAGTAAGATTAGTAGATGTCACAGGGCAGGACACAGTGAAATGTGAACATTGAGCCAGAAATCAATGGCTGGCATGCTCTAGCTTTCTGGGAATAACCTGTAGTAGAGAGGTTGATGGTGAGAGATGCTACATCTCTGTGTGAGTGTGGATGGATAAGTAGATTAATAACGCAATGGGTGGACTGGCAATGAGCCTCTCCATGGGATGCTACCTTTTACGCTGCAGCTCCCTGTCACACGTTGCTCACAAACCTACCTGCACTTTGCTCGCATACACACATTTCACATGCAAGAGGTCTTGGATTGACCACTGTTGGCCATATCAGAGCCATTTTTCTTTTACACGTCTCATGAATTTTTTAAGTTCAACTCTTTTTTTTTTATCTTCTTTTATTTTTTTCTCCTTTGCTCCAGTCAGTTTTAATAAAAGGAGCAGCAGACAGGGCTGGAAGGGGTGGTTGGTGCGCCGAGCCTTGCTGTGTGTATGTGCCTTCACAGTAACTTTACATTTATTTGTTTTTGCGTATGGATACTTTTACTTTCAGGAAAATATCATCAGCAGTCCATGTTTACTCAACGGTCACGCAAGCAGGACATACTCAGAAGGTTACATCAGCATCTAAATTTTTTATGTCTTTGTAATACTGCATCCCTAACTCTGATGCTGACATAAATAAATAATTTAAGTGTCAGTCTTGTATTGTTTTCTGAAAAACTACAGCACTTTTGCTCAGTCCACACAAGTGCTTCAACTTGCCTTTTTGTCACTGAATTTCTGAAAGTGGATTTCAAAGCAGTATTGAGTCTACAAGTCTTGAGGTGCTTGCTGGACACTTCTCTGTAAAGTATGTCAGACCCCAATTCACAGTCATGATAGCGTGGTTTGGTGGGCATTGGGGTAAAAAGCTGTGACAATGCTGCCACCTGCTGTTTGCAGTTCCTGAGTGAGTAGCATCCTTCATGTTTATATTGGGTTTTTATTTTACTTTGTGACGAGACAGTGCTTAAATTGATCTTAATTCAGAGCCATTATAAATCACATCTACTCAAAGCAGAGCCTTTGTGGGCTAGTATGTGTGTGGATATGTGTTTCTCCACAATATGTCCCTTACCATCCTTTATCACAAATTGAGTACTGTTCCATTCAATAGACCAAATACAAATGATCAAATAACATGGAGGAAATTGCATTCAGCTCTTTGTCGTATCTGATATATTGTTGTTTGGGATCACTTTAGACAGACACAACAGCTATGAATACTCTTTCAATATGGTGGAAAGGTTTAGGGTGACCTCAAGACTTGCAAAGCATTCATCTGATGTTGTTTTTACCCATTGAATTTTTTTTTTTTCTTTCTGCCCCCTGTCTGAGGCTCTCTCTCAAAATGCCAATCATGATTAATATAAAGGATTGCCATCTGTGTGTCACCAGCATTCTGCGTGATGGACAGCGGTACTTGAGACAAACATGCGGCGCTACTAAAACTGGCCCTTTTCCCATTTAATGGAGGCTGGCATTTTTATTGTTCTGAGTGCAGGGCAAAATTGCATAGATATGAAAAAATGGTTTCTCTCTGCAGCTTGTTAAAAAAGCAATTATAGAAGCAGCACAATAGCCATTGCAAAGCATGTTCTCTTATTGGTGTCATGGCTTTCATTTACTCAATTTGTCCCAAATGTCATTGGTTTACGTGTGTCTGCGTGTACAAGATATTGTGAGCACAAGAAAAGGGACATGTTGGGTGTGAGTAACAGATATGATGGGGGATTAATGTTTTTCAAAATTTATATCCATATTAAATTCTACCTTTTATGCATACATTGGATAGATTTACTATTTTATTATATTGCCATTTAGAATCGGCTTTCAGAGCTTTAAAAGTGAGATTGTGGTGGTGTGTATGTTCTGTGTGAGTATCCTCCAAATTAAATTCTACTGATTCTGAAAAGTTGCAACACTAATTTTAGAATTTCACTTGATTCTTATCGAAGCTACTGCTTTTCACAAGCCTGTCATATCCTTGTAACAAATATGCTACTGTTATTACAGTCTTAATATTACTACTCATTGTTTTGTTTACCCTTAAAGCATTAGTTTATCTTAATGCATGCATGAGAAGTGCTAGCTTGGCTGTAAATTTTCTCAGCTTCTAAAAAAAACACCCAATTCTGCAAATATAAAATCATTGGAAAAAGCTGCCAGTGCAAAGTTTTCTAGAGCAGCCTTTCTCAAACTGGGGCTTGTAAGATGATTTTAGGATGTCACTGTGTATATGTGAATATATATATATATATATATATATAGAGAGAGAGAGAGAGAGCGAGTGAGAGAGATCTATTTATATATATACATACATATATATATATATATATATATATATACATATATATATATATATATATATAGATATATATAGATATATACATATATATATATCTATATCTATATATATATATATATATATATATATATATATATATATACATATATATATATATGTATATATATATATGTATATATATATATATGTATATACATGTATGTGTGAGTGTGCGTATATATCAAATCAAATCAAAGATACTTTATTCATCCCCGAGGGGAAATTCAGATATATATATCTTGGGGTCGTGGCTCAAAATGTTTTAGAGCCCCTGATTGCAGAGTATACTATAGGTAACCTGTTGTTGAATAAATAGCAATAGTGTTTTGTATGAGTGAAGGAATTGGACGTTCCAGGTAAATGACATATTGTTAGTGAATGAAAATTGAGATGAACAAGAGCCAAGAAGAAAGGATTTTTTTTTTTTAATTTGACACCATCTTACAAATGAATCCTTTGCTAAAAGAAGATGAACACTGATCATTAGTTTAAGCGGTTGCTTTGTGTTTTAAAATGAATGACTGGCATTGTTTGCATTCATGCTCATATTTGGATGACAACTCCTTTCTCTCCTTTTTCAGGTAAAGAGGAAACTGGTGATGAAGAAGAGTGTGGTAATGGTAATGTACCTCTATGGACCATTAAAACGTGTTCTCAGCCTCTTGGCTCCACCAGCGCTTCTATATGTCATTTGTCATCAGAAATTGAATTTTCTTCTCGCCTCTGTTCAGTCTTTCCATCATGTATGCCACCTCTCTAACAAAAAAAAAAGTTCTCTTATCACACAAGCTTGGAACAAAGAAATCCTTCAATTATGTATGGCTTTAGAAGTGACATTCTTTCTCTCTTCTTTTTTGTCACTTAATTTATGCATGTCTTTGTGGTTCCATTGCTCTCATACTGTGGTACAAAGACAAAGCTACACAAAGAGATGGAATGAAAAGGCTTTCTGAGGTGATATCGAAAGCCAAGTCAATTCAACTCCAGGCACCAGCTCTGAACCCAAATGTTTTCCACTCGTTTGAATGTCTTTTCTGTTTCTAGAGGTGACGATAAATGAAGATGTAGAGATGGCAAGTCAAAACCCAGGTAAAGTATGGTTTCAAGTCAAATCTTCAGTAAAAGCAACAGTGTGATTACATGTGATTGTCAGTGTGTGCAGATTGCCACTTCTCCACACATCGCTTACTGAGAAGAAATTGTTGAAGCTTACCAACATGCAGTTTCTTGCTCTGGTTTTCACTTTAGCTCAGCATTTAGGGCCCCAACATGGGCAGTCTTGTCTGTGACAGCGGAATAACTGAACAAAACCTATTTAAAAGCCTAAAATGCATCTGTATAACACATCCTAAGACTAATGATGTGTTTTCTCATACTGACACCAAGAGCAGTGAGTGAACAGAGGGAGAGTGCATATGTGTGTGTGTGTGTTACAAATTGGCAACCATTAACTTTTAGCCAGAACATTTCCACTTTTCCGAATATCCTCTCTGCTGCTGGTGTATAATTAAGATTCTGCATTTGCATACTGGCAGTGAGCAGTGCCTCATCTCGCCCCCTTTTTTTTTTTTTATTCAAATCCCATCCCATTGACAGCGATTTGACACATAGAACCTCTCTCAACATGATTTTTGTAGCTTTTCTATGAGCAAGTTCAAGCAAATGCTGCCATGGGATGCCATCCAAGACCCTTTACCTTCTCATGAGATATAAAAAGACAATTAGGAGTGAGGAAGGCCAAAAATGTGTAATGAAACACCTGCTGGATAATTCACTAGAAATTCTCATTCTGCCTTTGCATTGTTAATGAAAATCAGACTTTACAGATCAATATGTTGTTTTATTATCTGGTATCATTTATGTTATGAAATCATATAAGTCAGCCAAATCCAACTATTCAGTCTTCATAGCTTCTATATTTAACTTGTATCCCTCTTTTTAAACTAATTTTGTACTTCAGCTTTCACTTCAAACCACAAAAGGTGGGCACTTTCAACTTGTAGTGATATATTTTATATTAAAGCTGTGTGAATGTGAGCAAACACATTCACACAGTTAACAGAAAAAAAGTACAGTCCAATAGTTTAATTAAATTATGCACCGTTGTATTTTCAGAAATCTAATAAAGGTCTAGACATTCTTAAACTCGAGTACCTTTCCTTTGATATTAGAGGTTAGTTTCTTTGATACAACATATGATGACATTTCTTTCACACACATAGTTGTTGATAGCGCTTCCATTTTGCTCTATGCTAATGCTATGTAGTCACACCTATTTAATCCTCTTCTTTATAATAATCAACATAAAGGAAGAAAACAAGAAGTTTTACATTTAAACCATCTGATACTGTAACAAACTTTCATTAGAAAATTATGTTTATTTGTGTGATGATTTTCACTTGTCTTCTGTCAACCTCCATTCAAACTGAAAAGGAGCAACTGTGTTGCTGTGAAAATGTTTTTGAAAGATTTCTGTCAGTAGTAATGAGTTCTGAGCTTGTTTTCTGCTACATGTTGCAGCATTTAATGTGAAGGCTTTGACTCCCTGAGCCAGAGTTAATCATTACTCATTTTGTATGCTTCTAGACGAAAATGCGGAGCCAAATCAAGAGCAACGTGACAAAGAGCATGAAAACCAAGACAAAACAGAAGATGTAGGCACCGATAACAAGAGAGACAGCACTAAAGAAAAAGGCATCGACAGCGATAATGATGACGACAAAGGTATGGGTAGGGCAGTGGGGGGGTTGTGAAGCTTTGCAGGGCTTGAGTTGACACACGCTCTGCTGCACATCAACTCTGCCTGTTTTGTTTTTTTAGTTGTTGTTGAGCTTATAATCATGAGGACAAGGAAACCAGAGGTGAAACATTTCAATATACAGGAAAATATCTGTACCTTACCATAGCAAGCTTACATCACTCTTCTACATGTGCAGAACGTCCATAAGGTACCTCAACATTGTATTTAGATGGAGGCAGTGGGGGGTTAAGGCACTGGATATGTCATGTGCCTTCGATGTAGTATTACAGATCAGACATGTATGCAATGTTGTACTAGCAGAGTTACAGTCTGCAGCACATGCACGCACCAACAAACACTAACAAGCTGATATGATTGATAACATGGCAGATCATGCTACTTTTCCCTGACATAGTGGGAAACTCCTCCCTATGATGACATTGGTGTCATCTGTGTGCAACAACTGTCACAAAATCACTTCCATTTTTCCAGCAGAGGAAGAGAAATGTCCTGCAAAGAAAGAAGACGACGACAACACAGCCAAGTCCACTGTGGAGATGGAAGGTAAGATCTGATTTGCTTGGATTTAATTTGTGATGTGATCTGATTTGAGTTGACTGACAGTCTGAACGAGTGGCTTTCTGTCCATGTGATTTTCCTGTCTGGTTTGATGTATGTTTATACTCATGTATTGAATTAGTACGGCCAGTGTTGTTTTTCTTGTCTGTTGTGAGTAACACTAGCTTTCCTCTTGGAATTAATCTCAACTCATCCAAGACCTCCTTCATCATCCATGCAATATCTCCAGGTACAGGAAACGGTATGCACTGCAGGGAGTCTCAGGTGGCATGATGTATCTCATGATGTAGATGCTGAAAGCAGCCAAGCAGGAGACTCTAATATTAATGTTACTATTATTGCTAAATGGAAGAGGCATTTTTCTTTTCTCTGAGGATTTGGTTGTGGAAGTGATCTATTTTTCAGTCATGAAAATGACTTATGCTTATGTTCTGTTGAGGATGTGATAAATCTCCCATTTCCGTGTTGCTTGGTAAAGACTGCCTGCATCCAGTGTTATAACCCTTGCCCTGCAAGGTAAAGGCAAAAACATGGTGATGAAGCAGCAATATAGTGTAAAATTATAGTGTTAACCTGAGTATGGTAACAAACTGCGGTTAAGGCTATGAAAACTGCACTTGGATCAAAAGACTTTCTGACTCCTACCTTTTTATGTAAACAGACTACTGTGGTTCTGCTTTTGAATCTTTTTAGAGTTTGTGAAATAGAGTGGCATTAAGCTGCTGGGATTATCTTTGCTTTTGCTCAAAATGCTGCACTGTAAATAAACTCTTTTGTTGGAAAGTCCTGACAATACCAAATGCATAATAATCGCATCTAATGGAAACAGTATTTTAAAGAAATTCTCTTTCAGCTTGGCTGCTTTGCAATCAGTCTGTATTTATTTAATCTACATGAAACTATTCACTTATTAAAGGCATATCTCTTTCTCTCAGCTTAGTCCAAGCTTATCTGTCTTTATTTATCCCTGAGTTTTGGCTCATGTGTTTAGTGTATTCTCATGTGTAGTTAAGGTTTTATATTCTGAACCCCAGCTGCCCCTCTCCCACCAGTGCACTAACAAAAAGGTCTGAGTCACTCTGTTACGCCCATTTCTCTTTCTCTTTGAATGACATTCAATTAATTTTGGGTTAGAGTGAACATTCCTGATAGATCTGAGATAAACATCTCCACCCTTACAAAAAATATATACTACCAGCATACAGGCTTTTCTTCACTGGAAAGCATCACTCCAGCCTGTTGACGGTGTCTTGCCTGAGCCTGCCACTGTCTGTCACTGTCTTGCATACCATGAGCTGACTGCTGTGTGGCGGGACTGTCAGGCAGTAAACAGCGGTGTCAGTCCTGATTGCAGGCAGATTGCATTTTGTAAAGAGAAGCTGGGCCTCAGACAGACTGCAGGCCTAAACTGTCTCAGATATTGAATCTCATACAGGCCAATACAGCAAGGCTTAGCCATGCGTAACCAGCTATTCACAGGACAAGACCAAATGATTTCAGAGCCAATACCTTTTATTAAAAATAATAACTGTAATCAGGCTGCCTACTCGTGGCCACAGAGGTTAAATCAGCTTCATTCAAAGGAGTAATAAAATGCCTTACAATGATGGGAGGAGTAAGTAATGAATCAAACAGAATATAAAGTTGCTGAACACATTTACACACATGCATATATGTGTGAGTCACTAGCAGGGTGTTTGGGGATTTTTTAACTTCTATATTTCTGAAGTTATTTATTTAAAGTCTCATATTTACAGACACATATCTTTTTACCATGTTGCATGTCTGTCTGATGTCTGGACAGAAACACACCTCTTGATTAAAAAAAAAATATTTGTTAAGCTTGCTAATAAAAAATAATACAATGTTTTAAATCCAAGCAATTAAATAAACCCAACCAGTCAGCACATTGCAGGGTCAAAACCTTCAGACATTGTGTGTATAAACTGCCAATAACAACCTGCATAGCTGAGGGCTATAAAAAAAACTCTTGATTTAACTCTTTTTTTTCACAGTATTTAATCAAAACAGAAACTTTAGCATAAAATCAAGCAATGCAGCAGTCACCCACACAGGTGTTCGTTGGTGTGGGTGTGTGCATTTTAACGTAACTACTTTGAAATGTTCTCCTGTTTTAGGTTCCTCAGGCAGATTGAGTCTGATTGAAGTTTACATGCTGGATTTAAAAATGTAATAGAAAATTGTTAAACCTTCATTCTGACACAGCAAAGGCTCTTATGTTAGGTTTTCTTTAAATAATTTAAGGGGAATGAAAACTGGTCATTGGTAAGTATAGGCCATGGATGCTCAACATTAAAACGATGCTCTTCACCAAACATTTTTGACTGAATTAACTTCCTGCTTAAAAAATTCAAAAGTATTTCTCTCACTTCAGTTATTCTTTTTTTTTCTTTCTTTTTCTTTCTTTCAGTTCGGTGAAACAAGCCATTTTGTCTGGGCGTCATTGTTGGCTTAGCAACACCTGATGTTCATCACCTTTTATCACTGATACTCTCCTGTTTTCTTCTGGTGCCTTTCACTAATCAAACAAGAAAAATTCACCAAGAAAAATGTCAGAACCCCAAAGCAAAAGTAGCTAAGCTCAAAATGAAGCAAAATTCTCCATGGATGACCTCTGTGTGCTTCGATTGTTACTTTGTCCTTGTAGGATTCTTTTATCAGAACAAATTGGGTTGTATTGTGACCCAACAGAGCACCAGTGTCTACTCAAATATCGATATTTTCAAAATTTAAATAAGTTGCCTAAAAGACAATTCCTATGCTTAATTTACATAGAAAAACAGTCCATCAATTGTATTTGTTCATATTGTTATTAAAGATTCTTTGGTGTAATGTTTGTTGTTAGGTTTCTTGTTCTGCATGAGAGGCATCATTATAAAACACAACAAACTAGTTATTCCACAGCAGTGGGTGTGGGTGAATATATTTCTTCATTACCCACTTGGTGCCTTCTTCTCCAATATTATCACAACAAATAAGCCTCCCAGACTGACCTCATGCTCAAAATGTTCCACTGTCGTGATTGTGCACCTGAACATGTTTCTCCTGTGTTCTCAAAAAGCATTCTAGCTTTTTATCTGCACACGTACATCCACAGTCATTATTGGTGTATCGCAGCTAAACATCTCAGTTCTGACTAAGTCCCACTAAATGATACAAAGCTAAATAAGACAGCTTTGTTTTTCAATCGTTTTCACTGCAATCATCATTATAATGTGTAAATGTCTGATCAGTCTGCGCATACTCCCTCATTTTAAAGAAAATTCCATGATAGTGTCATTTGCTGACGTTTCATCACCTCATTTACCCAAGCCATGCCATCTGTTGTTTACCTAGCAGGTTTGTTCATACATTATAAAACTGCAGTTACTTCCAAGTATTTGGTCTTGTTGTTCCTAATGCTATGAATCCAATCTTACTGCACGTTTAAACAAAAGTAGCAATCTGATCATTATGTACAAAATATGCTTTCTGGGTTTTCATGTTTAAAATGTCCATGTGAAGTAGAAATATGTATGGAGATGAAAGGGTAGGATTGTGTGTTTAAAATCAGGTTTCATGCTCCATTATATGAATAAAGTGGATTAGATATTGCCTTGTACAGGCAATGAGATTCTTTGCCTGATATTTTGGTAGTATAAAAGCTCCCTAAATTAAATCAGAATGTGAGCAGCCAATGTGTATGAATATTCATAACATTCTTTCAAATGAAAATGGAGGCTGCATTGTTGTGTTTGGAATATCTATTCTGCAAGCCTTCTTTTTATGACTCGTGAGAGTGGGCAGCAGTTTCACTGAGCTCATTGCAAAACTTATAAATTAAAATAAGACTGCCTGAAGCTAGAAATAAATAAATCTGAGTTATGAACAGATATTGTTTTTCCTTCATGCACTGTGATTCTCCTAGAGGAGCCAAAAGTCTTAGCTGTAAAGGTAAGATTAAATGGCTGCATAGGTTTGATGCCATATCAGCCTCATCCCTTTTTTCGCCTCTAGTTTTTAGCAGGTTTCACCTGGAAAGCATTTGCATCACTTATGATGCATGAGCACAAATCTGAATAAAGTCTGTGTCTGTTAGTGGCAGCACATTACACCGCCAGTCAGTTCATTATGAGCCTCTTATCAACACAGCCCTTTTAAAATGTGAATAGAATATGGGGTTGTTCTGCAATTTTTCTCAATATTTGCCTCCTTATCATCATGATGTAAGTGTTCCCTTTTCTTTACGCCTTTAATAAAGCTGCCCTCTGGTATAGGTTGAATGTAAGATGAAAGCAGCTTCGTGACTATGGAAGAAAGCTACTCAGATTACTGATTACTGTTGGGTCTAAGTCTGACACACAGTTATATGACAGTAGAGTCATTATACTTGAATATTTTTTCTTTGTTATCAGGACTAAAAAAAAATTCAAGGACATTATTTTACAGCATTTATAGACAAAAAGACTAAAAAAAGATGAAGTATATGCTGAAGCTGAAATTCACTGTGCTGCTCCTTCCTTCGATTTTCATTTGTTGCCTTTTAT
>NC_136629.1:21594921-21620668 GCF_933228915.1 Telmatherina bonti
TATATATATATATATATATATATATATATATGTATATATATATATATATATATATATATATATATATATATATATGTATATATATATATATATATATATATATATATGTATATATAATGTATATATATATATATATATATATATGTATATATATGTATATATATATATATATATATATATATGTATGTGTATATATATATATATATATATATATATGTATGTGTATATATATATATATATATATATATATATATGTATTGTATATATATATATATATATATATATATATATATATGTATGTGTATATATATATATATATATATGTATGTGTATATATATATATATATATGTATGTGTATATATATATATATATATATATATATATATATATATATATATATATATATATATGTATGTGTATATATATATATATATATATATACACATATATATATATATATATATAATACATACATACATATACATATATATATATATATATATATATATATATATATATATACACACATATATATATATACATACATACATACATATACATATATATATATATATATATATATATATATATATATATTTAATTTTTTAAAATTTTTTTTTTTTTTTAAGATATGTGCTTAAACTTTAGTACAAACTTCAAAAACCAGCTTTATGATAAAAAAATAAAGGCCATAAAAGGTTGGAATAATACAATTACAAAGTGAGATGTTTATGCAGAGCTCAATCCCTCTACAGAAGCTGCATATTTTCTGTACAGAATGATGGACTGAATGATGGACAAAAGATTTCTCTATTGTTATTGCTTGTAAACCTTCTTCCCCCTTTCCCTACATTTTCTTCTCTAGAAGAGATAAAAGATGATTTTGAGGGCTCACAAGAACCTGGCACCATTGTAACTGACAGCGTTCAGCCCAAAGGTAGGTGCATGGAGGAAGCACTCAGTTTCTCTCAAAGGCTCATATTTCTCTCACACACATCGCTATTTTTTAAGTGGATTTTCATTAGTGGCCACAGCTGCTGAATGAAAATGATCTTTCAGAAAATCTTCAGCTCTGTGCAGCCAAGTGACACCCAGTTTCACCCTCCTTGTCTCCATTTTCCCTCAGACTGTTTCCATCTCCTTGTCTCTGTAGGAGCAGGCGTCGGGCAGGTAGTTTGTACCTGCTCCTCCAGGGCCAAGTGCATTTGTAAATCTGCTCTACCCATTTCAGGTCTGCTTCTATAGCCCTGATATTTTGGTATATAAGTGTCAGCGTGTCTTTGGAGAGTGAGTGTGATAAATTACCCCCAAACTCAACCATCAGGCATTTAATAAATCAACTGTGCAATGCACATTATTTTAACATGCAGGCCCCAAAGATTGTAAGGGCAGTAATCATGCCAATAAATCATATTTGATAAGGACAGTGCAGTGTTGTTATTCTCAGGCTTCTACTGAGGTTTAGGATAATAAGACAGCATGTAATTTGAATGTTGACTATATCTACTCAGTGTTGTTGCAATTGTTCTGTAGAGCTGTTCAGCCAAAAAGCAAGATTCTGATTTGGGCATTGTAAATGTCCAGGTGGAAAAAAAATCAAGTTTTGTGAACAAATTGTCTGCGTTGGATAAATAGGACAGACGAGCAGCATATGAACTAAGCTGGCAGAGAGACGGGGCTTGTTGTCAAACAGCTGTGAAGATCAGGGTGGGATGGTATAAGAGGGAGGAGGTCAGCATTTAAGTGTGCTTTTAAATCAGCTAGAGTACAGATGTAAAATTTCACAATGTAATGATCCATTTTTCCTGATCATAGCGACTTGGTAATGGGGTATTTTGACTTTACAAAAGATTTTTTTTTTTATTTTTTTTTTTTTTATATAGAGAAGTAAAAGAAATTAATCAACCTTAACTGTTTAACATCTATCTAACACACAAATTCTTTGAAAAAAAAAATACAATTTTGGTTACAAAATATAATACATATTACTCTTGATTTGCATGATGCTACAGAGTGGTACTGTAACTTTTATTTGATCAGCATTCCTCTTAACACAAGTGATTCAGTAAAAGACGAGTCTCAGTTGCCAGTTTAATGCATTTTTACATCTGTCTTCACAAAGTTTATTTCTTCCACAAAAGTTTCATTTTAGGAGCAAATGAAATTCAAGTTCACTTTCACAAAAGATGGTCATGGTGGAGATATTCACAGTAAAATACATACACAAATAGTGTCAAACCCAATTCCCCTCTGTTGCTCTAATTATTCTGTGGACTACCACCACAACAGGTTTCTATTTTTCCTTTAAAATTTATGTATCATTGTGATACAGAGTCTTCTTCTCAGGGGGGACCTGTTTGAAACATGCATAGAATAAGACATCCTGGTGACATAGGGTTTGTGTCATTAATTCCACTTGTGACAAAATGTAATGAAGAATTTTGACAGTGTACATGTAAAACTCACTTATATCAAATATATAAGAACTTGGTCACATGCTTGTTGAAGATAGGATATTTGAAAGTAACAGGTTTTGAATTTAAAAAGCAAACTTTATGCATTGTTTAAATGATTTGATCCACATTTATTTTGGTTTTTGTGTCATTTTAACATTAGCTTTTACCTCAGTTCCTTTACCATATCACTTAACACACTATAATGACAGGTAGAACACTTGCATATTTTTTATCATTTGGTCATGAATAACAATGACTGATACATTGACAATAATAATTGATAAAGGGTATACTTAAGAATTTGGATTAGAATAGAGATGCACCGATACCAGTATCGGATATTGGTACAATGTGCACGTATTCCTACTCAGTATTTATAAAAGTGTTCTGATACCACAGAACCTGATACCAATGTAAAACAGATAAGGCTGTTGAAATGAACACATAAATGCCACAACATTAATCTCAATGAGAGAAGCTGATTTTGGACCATTAGGTGCCTTGTCACAGCTCTGAACATAATCCACTGAAAAACCACTTTCTTCTCCTTAGTTATGATAACACTGACACCATTCAACTTTAAATTTAGAGAATGGCTGCAGGATGAGACATTTATTAGACATCACACAATTAACCAAACAGATATCACTGGTTCACACTCCTCAACAGTGAACTGCAATGGGATTTATTAGTACTCATATCTGCATCAATAAGTATTCAGATGTAGAAAAGAAGATTGGAAAAAAATGTGGTATTGGTGCATCAAATTAGACTAAAACTCTAAAGATTCTCAGTTTATGATCATTTCTGACAACAAAAACCTACAAAACCCCAATATTCTCATTTTCATGGGTGTGATGACAAAAAGCACCAATACCAAGACAGGGTAGGCAGTTGTGAGAGAATTATGAGAACATTCTTACATCCCACTTTTGTTTTATTTTCAGACCTTGCTGAGAAGAGAGAATGACTAACCACGAGGAAACACATCAGCCTCATCTGACAGCCAGCAAACTGTGCGAAGGCCAACCACACTAGTGTTAGAATGGCCTATGTCACTATGGGCTCTGACACTGGACCAGGACAACCAGTTACTCCCAAAATGCTCTCATTCCCAAGTTTACTCAGCCCCACTTTGTTCGGAAACCATTCATTCCTGAAGTATGTATGTATTGTATGTATATGTATGTATGTACAAAACCTTATATAGGACTTGAACATATCAGCCAGAAAAGATGAGCCATACCTCACTGTGTGTTGGTCATTGATCATTTTGCTAGCAGGGTGCAATGAAACAAACCAGGTTCAAGTCTCTTTATTTGATAAAAACCCACTGTGAGAGCACGCTCAAGCTGTCGAGGTAAACAGCCACAGCTTCTACATGTTGAAACTCCAGACTGGATGACGCTTAACGTCGACCATCTTTTAGTCGTTCAAACACCATAGTTACAGTCATAACAGCATTAGAGAGTTCAGTATACTGCATTTATAAAGCTTTTGTTTAGTACCACACATTAACACATCCCCTGTGTCCTCACACACTGCTGCAAAGCCAAGTCAAAACAGCCAATAGCTGTAAGGCAGTGTGTCACTGATCACACCTAAACAAGGAAGCAAGTGTCTCTTGGTAAATCGATCAGTTTTTTTTCCCCGCTTTTCTTTCCATTTCCAGTGCATGCCAGAAAATTGCTTTGAGTTTTAACAACATAAACAAGAACCGCAGTCTTTTTTGCTCTTGCTTGTTTCCCTTTCCAGATTGTCTTTAATTTTGTGGAAGGAATCTGCCTTATTTCATATCAAACAACAAAATCACAATCACAGACCTGAGGAGATGGTCCAAGTATGAACTCCTGGTTGTGTATTGCTTGCTGATGACATGTATTTTTAAGTACATCATGTTATGGCTAATATCAGTTGTTAATCATTTCTTGGGTTTTCCTTGGTTTATTTTAAAATTAATTTTGGTTTCTTTTAAATTGTCAGTTTGATTAATTGACTATTTTGACTGGTACCATACTAAAGATCAGATGACATACAGGTCTATGAAATGATGCCTTCATACTTTGATGTTTGCTTTGCTAAACTATAACTGAAACATCTAATAAAGTTTAAACTCAAAGCCGTGTGTCAGCTTATAATTTATGTCATTCTGTGTCTTGTTTTTACGTCTGTCACGGCATGTACTGTATAGTTTATTCTAATAGCCAGTGAAGAAGCGCTCACCCCCACTGGCGTGTGAAATCAAACAACTGTAACAGAGAAATCTGTCGTGTCTCTGGGTAGACAGAAACAATTAGTCTGTCCTGTGATCTCCAGCATGTTCGCTTTCTGCCCCTCAGGCTCTCTCCAGTATCAAATGAGACAAACTATCTAGCAGACCCTAACCCCAAGAGCCTTTCCTCCCTTTGAGATACTCACTAATGGCTGGAGACCTCACAAGATGTTTGTTAGCAGAGATTCAGCAGCTCATCAGAGCAGAACCCCTCCCTTTAAATCACCTTCCATGTCTACAACCAGATCTTTTGAAAATACATTCATAATTCCAAAAGTCTTCCCGAAAATACCTGATTACGCCTTATCTGACAAAAATGAATTGCTTATTTATTAAATTTCAAGCCGCATGAAAGAGGGAATGAAAATGCAATAAATACAAAACTAGGATGAGATCATGGCCGGAGCACTGATGGCAACACGGGCTGCTGCTACTGTTAGCCTGAGGGGACAAAACTTCATCAAAGTGAGGTAATCTGACACCTAAACGACACTTTAAAGTCAAAGCCAATCTGTCGGCCAAAGTTTATGACTTGTGAAAGTTTCCAGTAAGTTGAGTTTATTAATGCCAACTCAGAACACCAGCAGTAACACTTTTAGGTTGTTATTGTTTTTGGTGCGTCATGTCAACGTGCTCAAGCAATGACAAGTAGGTAGGTTGGACAAGCCATTTGTAAAGAATTTTCCATTTTTGTCAAAATGAACACCTAACAGTCATCGTTCAGACCCTTTCATCTTTCCATTTTATGAAGGCTTCTGTTTTTTTTTTTACCACTTTTGACTTTTTTAAACAGCTGACTGTTTTCTTGGAAAGCTTGTGGATCAATTGTGGTTCTATGAGTCGTCATGTCATCGTGACCAGAACACCTAAAGAGGCCCATGTCAACACCTAGAAAAACAAATTTTCATTCACACTGCTTGTTTCCTGCTAATCTTGTTTAGTTTTAGTTTATTCTTACCAGTTTTGGATGAATCGTAAAACAAGTATCAACAGGTTTATCATCTGTTGGCGTGAAAAGCCTTTAAAAAAAAAAAAAAAAAAGGTTTCGCCTCGCTGTTGCAGCTATACCATGTTTGTGTTCCATTAACTTGTCACATGCCAAGCAGATGTCTGAAGTGATCGTCCCTGGAATGGTGACTGTGTTAAATTTTAATGACCTCATTTAAATGTTGCCTGTCAGAGCGCTGCGGTCCCTGAACTCGAGCAGTAGGTGGTGTCAGGGGAAACGGCTTCATCGCACAGGCTTGCTGCTTTGCACCAGCTCTTTGGCATACAAAAGGCTTCAATGATGAAATAACAAACCGCCTCCTGAACAAAAACAGCCCAGCGTCCTAGTTTACATCAGACATTGTTGGATTTTTCTGGCTTACATCGGAGTTACGAGGCTGAAATTGTTGACTCACATCCTTCACAGAAACATGAAAAAAAGGAAAAAGAAACATCACAAGCACTGTATCTGTACTCGTATTAAAGTGAGCCATAAATACTTGTTAGGGTATTTGTATATGTGGCAAGTAGTGTTGATTGACATGTGAGATATGTTTTTGTCAGTATCTGACAGGTCTTGTCAGGCAGCTGAGGGCTGATGTGATGTGCTCCATTTATTTCATTTTCCAAATGAAAGCTTAGCGAACCTCTTCTTATATAAACATGCATTACCTTGTTCTGGGTTTTTTTTTCCACTACTCTCCCCACAAACTCTTTCTACCCTCCTGCCACTCTGGCTGTTAACACAGCCCAAACAAATTGGAGAGAAATAATTCCAACTAAAGCTTTAAATCCCAGCGCTAGATAAGCTGTTTTTATCTGAAGAACAGTGTTTGTCCTTCATGAAAATTCATCGCCCCCACTAGAGGCAAAGGCACCACTATAGGTGAACTAAGCCGAGATAAACACTCTAATTGGGATGAAAATTGACACCATTCATTATGGATGCCTGTCTTCAAATGCAACAAGGGCCACTGAAATGTTGAAAGGAAATTGACTTGCAGCTTTACCAGTGTGCTTTGAACAAGCGAGAATATGCCGAACAAACTCCGCCAGCACAAGACAGTTATGCAGATTACATTTGCTGTCTGACTAAGAAAGCATGTTTGTCTCATGCTGATGGCCCCTCATGACAAGAGAATAGAAGAGAGGGAAGATTAATAAACAAATTCCATCTTTTGCTCTCTGTTGTAGCTCTAATTATAAACTTGATAATATACTCATTCAGGTAGCATTGCAAATTCTCCCCACCATTGTAGTCCAAGTTTGACAAAGTTAAAGCTGGTGAGTTCCAGTCACGTTTTTGCCTGTTTTTCAATGAGCTGAGCAGTTCTCTGATGGCTTTTCATCAACCTGTTCAGAATAACGGCATAGTGATAATTCACAAGAGTGCCATTCACACCTGAATTCATTCTGCTGGCGTTTCCAAAACAAAGCATTGTTTGCTTCTGTGCAAAGCATGAAATTTCACTTGGTTGTGAAACTAATGTGCATATTGGAGCTGGGCTGCATTAAACTCATTCTTTGGCTTAAACTGCTGGTTAAAAGCCGCCTGAACCAACGTAAGGTCTTACATTTAACCGGAGACCCATCAGCTATATTTGCAAATACCCGTTAGTTATAATGCCATTTGTGCATTGTACTCATTATCCAATAGGTCAAAGCTTTTATGTTTGAGAAACAATCTTCCATTTAGATTTAATCTAAATAAATGCATACAATTTGTGTCCTTCCTGTGAGAGATAAACTGAAACGAGATTTAAATTATAGCATTTCTTTTTAGAAAACTAATAAACAGAGCAGTTGGGAGAAGGATGCAGAATGTTGCTTTGCCTTGTTAAGAATTTACTTCAGAAGTCATTAAAATGTTTCTATTTTGTCGTTTTCACTGGGGGAAAAACACCCAGGAAGCTTAATGAAAGAAAATGAAAAGCAACGGTTCAAAAATGATCAGTAATTAAGTTGGACATTAATGAATGCATTAGTCTTATTTAGCTGTAGCTTTGTGAGTAGTTTGGTTAAGCTGATGTTCTGTCTCATTAAAGCAAAATGTCACCTGGATCTTAAGTTTCCTGAGATTCAAGAAATGAGTCAGCAATGTGTTACAGATAAAGAATTTGCAGGCTGAGAGGAGAGCAGGTTGGAGCGCATTTAATTACAAATACTGATCCAGGGTTTAAAAGCTACCAGTGAAACTAGTGGAAAACCTGCGGTCACTTAGTTTTTGTGGCTCAATTGAATGTTATTTAGATACGTGTCTTAATCAAAAGGATAATAGGATTTGTATCTGGGCTATCGTTTCCCCAAAATAGATTAACTATTTTGTGAAATATATTCACACAGCTGATGCTATATGGTCATCTGAAAAAACAGATGACCATATAGCAGAATGTTGCCGTAAAACTTCTAGACATTTGCACTGAGGATGCCTTCACTCAAGTTACACATGTCCATGTTGAGTCCTTTATCATAGATGTTAATTCCTGAATGATGAGTTAGTTACAAACCAGAGGGATTGTTTCCTCTTTAACTCAAAATGATTTCCAAAGGAGGTAATTTACCAGATAACATGACAAGTTGTGTAAACAGTATTTTTCTTTGCATGATACAGTTTTAACCCAGACTGATAAATGCAGGGACATTTTGAGTCTTGGACTTCTCCCTGCCTCTCTGGGCTGCTTCTTCTATAATTGTTCTTTGTTCGGAGCAAAGAGGATTTTAAACAGTAAGTGTTACATTTACCAGGATAAACTTTCACACGCCTCAGCACTAGAAAACGCACTCAAAGTACAGTGATTTAATAAAATAAACCAAGGTAAATTGCTGAACCTACTTGTCTTGAGAGACACAATAATCAAGGGCGTTATCTTGCCTAGAGAGAATTTTACTGTTCAAATAAAAAAATATAAATATACACATTATGCTACCCTGGATCTATCAGAACCTGTTTTATTGTTTAGGACTCACCATGTTGATTCTTTTCTTTTAAATTATAGAATTATATACTTGTGTATCATTTTCAAATGAAATCCAAACATCTGTTAAATGATGTTCAATTCTGTGTTGTATTTCTTACTGTGGAAAGTATCCTTTCCCTCTGGTGTTTCTAGTAGTTATTTCTGGCTCGCTAGCCCACAGTATTTTATATACGACTTAAGAAGATGCCAGCAGTTTAAGTAAGTTATCACTTGAGAAAAGATCATTAATTATTAAAAGAAGAAAAGCAGCTTTAATGCCTCCCTTTGCGTTTCTTCTCCAAACATGCTGAGAATGCGAACAGTTTCATACTATTGGCCTTGAACGTAGCTGAGTTTGAGCCAAAACACATGGCAATGCACTAGTTTGTTAAACTGTGTATTTCATCTAAACTGTTCTCCCAGACAGAAAATTCACATTGTACTTTGTGCTCATGTCAGTAAAAAGGCAATTCCATTAGCAATCAGCACAACAGAGCTAAGTTTTACTGGAGATCATTGAACAGCAGTCAAATATGTGACCATCATTGCAAACATGATTTCACACCTCGCTCTTTAGCTGGTCTGCACATAGAAGGTGACTTAAATGTGCCACAAAACAGCCTACAGCTGGCATTTGTAGTAAAATAAACTGATGACAAATGTGAGAAAAAATGTCCGTTTGTGATTTCTCAGGACAGTATGCTGCTGTTTCCTCAGATATCTTATCATTTAAAGCTGAGTTTTCTCTGAGCCATGAATTAAACTTTAATTTGATCCTTTTATCTGAAATAAAAAATCAGTATTGGCGCAGTACATATCCTACCAAATGCCTTATTATAAACTAAATCTCTGGTAATAAGGTTCAGAGTAATTCAACACTTTGAATCAAGATTTTGCAGAATAGACTACACCTCCTTTAGCACAATCTCATTGAAGCATGCAGAAAAGGTTTGCATCCAAAGGCTGTATTTGTGTTTAATATAACATGTTTTGTTGCAGAGAGGCAAACTTGCAGCCCTAATCAGCTAAATGAGTGACTGTCTTGAGAGCCTTTCAAAATGAATCCTGGCAGCCTCCTCTGCCTGTGTGATTAACCTAGCCACTCCAGGCAAGTTCTTGGCCTCCATCACTAATCAGTGTCCAAAAAAAAAAGTTAGCACAAATCCTCAAATTCAACAGATTCCTTTGTGTCATATGAAATCTGCTTCAAGGTCTGTTGTTTATTGTTAAAGATGCTGTGAGAAATTACAATTTCTTTTTTTTTTTTTTTTTTTCCTCCTGGTAAATTTAAGAAACCTTCTCGAGAAAATGGATGAGCTTGATTGCTTTTGCATTTCAGCATCTTGCCTGTCAGCTCTGATGGAACCATTGGGGTTATCCAGGGCTTCTGAGAATTGTTTCCATAGCAACAGGATGTAGTAAGGCCCTGTATCTTTCTGTGTTAGCATCAGGTAAATGGAGTTTAGGCAAAGAAGAGAGAAAAGTTGAATGGATCTTTCAGATTAGGCATTTTGTTTCAGAATCTACAAAGAGGTTCAGCTCTTATGTCTTTTAAGACACACAATTTAAAAATACCAAACAAAGCTGTAATGTTGACTTTATATGCTTTAGACCTTATAAATGAGCAACGATGTATTATTGACTAAAACCAGGTGCTGGTGTTTATTCAGTTTTAATTTGCAACTTATGTCCAATCATTAGATGGGTCAGCTGAGTCCCACTTACGCAGTACCTGTCCGTTACACTGCTGCCATAACATTCATTTTCAGGAAAGGGAACAATAAGAAACAGCCAGATACATACGAGTTGTGACCCACGCTCAAGTGCGTACTGTATGTGTATTTATTGATTCACGGATAAGGTTGGATACCGCTGTTCCTTCCCACCAGGACTCATTATTTTCAGTTCTGAGCTCCCGCTGGTTATGTTAATGTATCTTGAATTTCCATAACAAAATAGGCATCAAGGTAGGCAGAAAAATCACTTCAGCACTGAAGTCTGGATGGTTGCAGACAGACACACTAGTCATCTCTAAAAGCTAGTGCAGGGTAGGTGGCAGGTAAAGGCCAACAAAGTGTGGAGATTTTTTATTCCAACATCTTCTTCCTTTTTAACTGTCATCAGTCATCTGTCATACGCTTTGTCTTTCAATCTCATTAAGCTGAATAATTTCAGCTTTTCTACAACAGTAATGGAAGAACAATTCACAGTGAAACTTTGGTGTTGATTTATTCTGGTGATGCATACGTTATGAACTCCATTAATAAGAGAGATGATTCATTTAGCATCATTGTCAAATTGCCCAGCCGGCTGGAAAGGTGCTAACAGTTCAAAGAAGCTGATTAAAATGGCACCAAATGCCACATTTTAGTCACACAAAACCACAGTTTCTCTGCAAGATGCAAGTCACAAAACACTTCGCACTGCAACAGACAGGAAGGTTTTTTCATTCACTGTTAATTGGCTCATTTATTCCTGCATGCAGAGAAAAATAAAAGAGCTGCGATCAAACAAACTTGAATAACAAAGTTGGAGAGCACGTTTGCGTGCGTGAAGCTGTCTGGACTGGATCAGACTATGACATTAAAAAAAGATGGAGGCCAGAGTGTCCGTCCACAGTCTGTGCCACCCATCTCTTGTCACGAGGCTAAACACCTCTTGTCACAGCTGACAAGTCTTGCAATTGATTAAGTCAGTCTTGCTGACAAGAAGACACAAGGTCACAATTATGATGAAAGCTATTTATTCTTTTTTTTCCAGAAATATAGAGTCACAGACTACTTTATCTGACAAATATTAGACTGCAGCCAACAAGGGATAATGCAGTTGGTTTTCATACTACAAAATATATCATTTTGTAAGATTCGCTTGGTTGATTTTCAAAAAAGCTACAACACTGTGACAACTTTTCCCGCCGGCTGTATAGCGAAAAGGAAAGAAAATTCAATTTGTGGTGCTGAAGCAATTTATTCATCGCAGCATTCCATTGTGCATCTATCAGTTCACCAATCTATTAATGTAGCCTGTCAGATAAGCTTAGGTCCCCCTCACCTTCAGCATCTGTGCACCTCAATATCTCCCATATCTCCAGCTCTTCATGGCTCAATACTCCCTTCTCTAATATATATGACCGATCCTTTCAGAAGCCAATTCAGAAGCTAACCAGCACATTCCGGACTTCTATCAGGCTCTGATAACGTGAGGTTTGACCATCTGTCAGCGCAGCGACTGCTGGCTATAAACTTCACGCTCTGTCTTTTTATTCATCTGTTTCTCAGAGGAGAGATGCAGCTGCTCTAAAAGCGACAGAATCAGACATGAGAGAGAAATCAATTACTGCCTTTGCCTCTACCTAAAACAAGCCGTGTCGGAGACCATCTACGAAAGGAAGGACAAAAGGGGTCAGTGGCCTCTCAAAGTCCAAGACCTCAGGAGACGAGGTGGAGAGCATCCTGTCATGAGCTCTGACATGTAGCCATCACCGCCTCCAGTGCAGAAAAGGCTCCTGTCACACCTCAAAATGGGATCCAGCCACTTCATGTGCAATCAGGCCAAGATCAGTGATTGATGGCCACAAAGTGAAATATGAGGGAAGACAGCAGAGAAATGGCAAAGACAGAAAAGTGAAACCATTATGATTTTGAAGTCCACGTTGAACAATTTCATTGTGTCCAAGAGAATCTAAACTTTTCATAGAAAAAACAAGAGAAGTCGTCAATGTTCTACTTTTCTAAAGGCTTAAAAGTAACATGTTGGAAAAAGAGAAATTAATGGTTGTGTGAGTGTAATTTATTTGACCTGTCTTTCTGGAATGACCAGTTGTATGTTTACTAATTTAAACCACCATCCATCTAGTTTCAGACTGATTATCTGAAATAACAACAGCCCATTTCTTTCACACACAGTATTTATTTTCATGTGAGTGGCAATGACATGCAGCTAGTTAAAGACGTGAGCATGGTTTGACATTTTATTTGTCAGAATGAACAGAGTAAACTTGTTCCATGACATGGAAATTCAGCATGTCCGTGCGCTCCAGGTGAGACAGCTGAAATTAGCCACCAGCAAAAGAAAATAACAAAATCACTAAGCTATTATAAAGAATACAAAATTAAGCTGGAATTATTGATAAAAGGGACTTTTTAATATAATATAATCTAATTGATATAAAAAATATCATTTATAAAAAAGTGGGTTACTACTGAGCCCTGATTGCTCCAGCTATTTTGAGCAATACGCAACTCCTCTGGCAACTTTAAAAGCAGAATAGGTTTTCATTTTGGACACCAGAGTTAAACAGAGCTGTCCCCACTAAAGTTAAGCCACCGAGATATGAACTCAGTAACACACCACTTTATTTTCTCAAACCATTTGGTCCAAACCAGCTGGTGAGGCCAGAGACAGAACTCAGCATCTGGCATGGGAGGCTGCAGACCCCTTGCAACTGCGTGCATCTGTCTGTCTTGGTATGTGTAAAGAGAATGGCATGGAAGTGCATGCATGGCGTCTACAGAGAGGAGATGTGACACAAATCGCTGCTTCTATCCACACGCCAGGGACAGTGTGCCCATCAGCTTAGCATGATTATGGGCATGAGAGAAGCTCTGATTGTGGGATGCTGGAGCGTGAAGCCACTGGAGAGGAACAGAGTGGGATGTGGCAAGCCCAGAGAGGAGGGATGAGAGAATGGAGGGGAAGCCCAGCTGGCGGCTGCTTCTAATTGGGCTGAGCAGGTTTCCATGGCTGACCAGACCCATATGCAGTATGTGGGGTGGGTAGATGGGGGACAGAAAGAGAGCGAGAGAAGCAAAGTATCAGGGCATGGAAGGCAAGGCTACAGGGGTGGAGAGAGAAAGGGTGGTGTAAAACGGGCAGGCGGGTGAGAGGCTCGTCACACTCCAGTCGTCACAGCCTTTTTGTGTTGGGGGGGCAGAAAGAGCCAGCTGTCACCCCCTGACAGGAGCACACACTCCACCATGTGCACTGATAACACAGGCTCAGTGAAAACACAAAACAGAAGCATAACAAAACACTTTTGAAACAACTATTTCAATCAAGGCACCCAGCTCTCAGGAAGGGAAAATGAATCAGTCCCAACATGAAAGACAGAGAGGGACCTGATGAGAAGAACCAGGGGGTATGAATGTACTGCAGTGTTCCCAGCGGATATATGCTGCATGCCACTGCAAACAATCAGAAGTGATTAAAACGGAGGTGAACCGACAAGGGGAGTGTGGATTCCCTGAGCAACCCCCCACCTCTTACTCCCCCATGCCTGTTAGATGGGGGTGCTAGTGCGTGTCGTGCTCAGGGGGCGAATCGATTCACTTCACACTCTCGGCAGCATTAATTAATGATCTGTTCTCTGTATTGTACAGTGACTGGTTGTCGCGCTATGCTTTCTTTTCTAACTTCATTCCATCCCACCTCTCATCCTTCCCCTGTACGTCCTCTTTTTTTTTTTTTCCCCCCTCACAAAGACATAACAGGGATGCACTTAAACATAAACGCTGACACAAACAATAAATGTTACAGTAAGGATTATAATATTGAAACTGAATCTATGCTTGCAGGTAACATAAATTCTTGGAGCGTCATTCATAGGCCTTTACTTTTATTTATTTGTTCCCTTTACAAGCAAGCAGATGTCTGGAGGGCAGACCACAATCCTGTTTATGAGAAAGGAGAGAGGAAGCAGAGAGAGGTAGCAAGTGAAAGCTGATCTATGTCATGGCTCACTGCTGCCCCCTGCTGTATTAACAGCGCACTACATTAAAGATGCGTTAAGGCTGTCACGCTGACATAAACTACAAACAAACTGCATTCTTAATATGCTTTTTATAGACTCACATCTGGGGTTTGATTTATCTGGGCAGAGATGTGTCAAAACCTTTCCAGTTCGTACAAAATCTACAATCAGAGAACATAGATTAGAGCATTCCTCAAACTACCTATCTGTATTTTTTTTTTTTTTTTGCTCCAAACCAGGTTGACATTTTTGTTCAGAACTTTAAAATGTCAACAAACCTCTGAAAATTTAAAGCCATGGCTCGTTCTTCCTTTGTTAAATATGAAGCAGCTTTATCATTTTATATGCATACTCACTCCATCTGACATGTCTGGTTAGGCATGGAGTAAGAGGAACAAGAGAGACTGCAGGGAATCTCCAGGGGGGAATGAGACAGACAGTAAACTAAGCCATGAGAAAAATCAGATCACCTTGAATTTGCATAAACAGTCTTCAAATGGCTGCGCAGAGGGTATAAGTGTTAGCCATCCGAGCTTGAATAACTTCCCAGCCGTGGATTAGTATTGGGTTCACTCAGGTCATTTAACACTTAAGACAGTCTCCGGGGAGCCTATTCATGTTGGACAAATTGTTTTGTCTTTACGGCAGCTCTGCACTGTATTGAGGTGTTAGTCGAGTTCTGAGAAGTAATTTGCCGCCTGTGGTGAGGGACATTTTGCACCCCGTTCCTTCTGTTCAGATAGTTGTGCTGTATCAAAAAATACCAAATGGCAAGAGGAATCGCACCAGCACCAATTATGTGGAAATAGTCTCAGTCTGGGCTAAGGTCCCAGTGATGGGCTCAAGACACATGGAATAATGAGCGATGTTTTTCATCTCCATTTTGTTTTAAACCAAACAGACACATCAAAGTACTCATGAAAAGTAGAACACTGACCTCAGTGATCCTACAAGATATGAAGACTTTGCAGAGGTGGACGTTGCTTGTCAAGCTGTCAAAGAATCAGAAGGTCATAATAAAATTATGTATGGCTTCACCAACAAAAGCTATTTTCTCTGCTGTAAGTCATCTGAATGTGGCTTCATGACACTGTACAGATCAGGGACATGCATGTCATCCTGCCAAGTGGGATTCACTGGGTGTAAACATCCCTCCTGTTCTACATGATAAAATGATTTGAACACAAGCCCAACCATGTGTTATTCAGTTTCTCCCAAGTATTCATTAGTTTGCCAGCCTTACATCAGGTGAGCAAACAATACTTCTGGTCTAAAGCATGGATCATTATCCCTGCAGAAAAAACATTTGGAACAAAACACATCCCCAACTGAATACAGCATGACTGTAAAATAGATTTGTTGCTAACTAATTATGCATTTCCCATGCAATTTATAACACAGCAATGCCTCCAGTAACACTTAACTTCTGGAGCTTGATTAATGGCACCATGCTGGAAGCTGGATGCCTAGAAATAGTAGGTGTGGAGAAGGAGGCTCACATCGCCAGCATCAACAGTCTGAACAGACTCCTTCTGTCACCATTCTCCCCCGTTTCCCATAAAAGTAAAATGCAGCAGGTTTTGAAAACAGCCTTGTCCGGTTTGTCGGGGCGGGGGTGGGCTTGTCGTAAATATCCTGTTTGCCAGGCCCCAGAGGAGAAAGCTGTGGTGATAGAACTCATCATCACCAAAGCACTTCATCTGCTGGTGCCAGCCTCACTTAGTGCGAGTGATTGTTTCAGATAGTGATAATTTGTTGCACTCTGAGGTCTGCAGCTCAACAAATGACAAGGCTTTATCCAAAGAGCTTTTGCTAGGGTTGTTGATCAATGCTTTTATAATCCATTTTGAATAGTTACTTGAGCATTTGTGGATCACAGTGCAATTCTGTTTTGGAAAAAAAAAAAATTCAAATAATTCACCTGCTCAACAGTGGAGGATGGTGCTACACAACAAGCAGGCGATCAGCATCACAAAACATTTTTTTCCAGGCTAAATCACAAAACACAGTTATTACAGTTTATTGCTCTTGTGATACACGATCCCATTTCCCTCGCTTCTCTTTGTCGCTAACTCATTTCCATTGTTAAAATGTGGTGTGATTATTTGTTTCAATTACAAGCCTTTGTGAGCCATGGCAGTAATATATCGATGTTGTTGCCATGTTCTCACTGATTACTTGATGATCCTTTTTTTTCTTTTTCTCCCCTATATCACCAGAGATAGTAATACTTTTTAATGCATTCAGCTGAAGCATGAAGCTCAGGCTTTACACATGACTGGGTGCACATCTGATCATAATCAAATTATTGAATATTATCAAACTATACAAGAACACTGTAATTACTCACTGATGGGACCTCTCCATATGCATATGCATTTTAAGTTTTTCTTACTAACAATCCCGTGGATTATTCACTTCACTGTTTTGCAGACTCCATTTGGTGAACCAGCAGAGTATGCAAAGCAGAAAGGGATTTCTCAGACTGGTAGTTTAATGCTATGAATACTGTGAACAAGGTGAAGAATTACTATGATTGCATATACAGCAAAAACATCATGTCACCTGTACAAGTAAAGTGAGGTTCAAAATTAAACTGAAAAGAGAAAAATTCAGATTATTCTTACAGACTATTCTTACAATTTACTGATCTAACTGAACAGCACTCCACTGACTTGAGCCTCAACATTTATATGCCAACAGCACAATTTGCTTCATAATGAAGCAAGAAGTTGAAACCCGGCTGCTAAAATACATGTGTATCATCTTTCTAAATGGAATACGCTGCCATGGCATGCATATCTAAACAGCAAAAATATCTGACTGTCAAACATTTGTATTATTCAGATGGTTTATAATGAGCTGACGTACTGCTTTACACACAATGAAATGCTAGCATTTTGACAAGCTGGAAACAACAGTAGGGCAATGTTAGCACATTAACAGTTTAAATGCAAACTTGTAAACCCAGAGCCAATGAATGGAAATATTTCTAATACAAATTCTGACCCATTTACATTTTTATAAAATAAACGCAAAAAATGTTAATTACTCAAAAATATCAAATTCCAGGTCCTTTGTCAACGTACTTTGAATAAAGAAAGAAAACAAATGCAAAATTACATCCATTTAGAGCAGCTCCTCATCTGCGCAGTGTCCTGCACAGCTATTCTGTCTCTTTTCATTAAAAGATTATTAGAAATATTCCAGGTTTCAAAAGACTGCAATGCCATCAGCACAACCAGAGGCCTGCTTTTTCAAGGTTTTACTTACTCACTTCATTTACTTTCATGAATAAAAGAACTGCACAAAAGCAACCACAAAGGCAAATCGCTGAGATGAAGGGTAATTAGCAGAGCGTGATACTGAAACAATCTATTTCTGTCAGTTTATAAAACAAAAACAAGCTAACAAACCTGATGCTTCTAGCAATATAGAACTTATTTGAATATTTTAACTGAGTCAAACTTAATTAAAACAAATATTTGAATTTTATGTCATCTCCCTGTTTTACCTCTTAAGCTCATTTACACTGAGGTGGCAAGTTCTATCTATCCTTTTGCAAGGAACTTTTCCACTGCCATCACAACTGATTAGTTTTTTTAAAAGAATTTTTACTGCATTAAACAATGATTTACCCAAGCTGCATCCCCTGTATCTGTTGGTATGGCTATGCTTTGTCATCTGCAGGACCAGAACATGAATAATCTCTGAACATTCGAGCATCTGCCACTATGCACAAGCATTTTTCAGAAATCAAGATGGCATCAAATTTCCTCAGTTGCCAGCCAATTATCCATAGAATACCATCAGAGAAAAAAACTGGACAAAAACATTGAATTGGAGGATTTACCAACCCAAAGTTCTAATAATAGAATGAAGACAGGGCTAAGCTGATGTGAAAAGGATGATATTGATTAGGACACGAGCTTTAATATCTAAAAAAGGTTAGGTTCATTTAGCTGACCTTTTGTTAAGTTCAAACGGTTAGCTAAATGCTAAAGAACGGTCACACCTCAAAATCCATGGAGATCTAACTTCAATTTCAGTATTTTTCAAGTTTTAATTCCTTGACAAGAGTGGTAACTGGACTGTTAGTTAAGGCAGTAAGACAACATCTTATGGAAGCTCTGGGTACAGTCACAGTCAACAGATGGCGAGCACTGCCTCTTCCCCCTAGGGCAACAGTAAAAATGAGCTTGTGAAATCTGTCACAATCCACGGTGGTAAATGTCTCGCAGTTCCTGCAAATGCTAATGAAGCTCATGTGAGGTCCAAAACCGAGCAGGGCCGAGCGGGGAGAAATGAAGCCCAATTTAAAAATGACACTGCATGACAATCTCATTCTTCTAGAGGGCAGAGATTTTTCTCTGGCCTGCAGACAGAAAATCACAAATGAGTGCTGCTAAAAGATGCCAGTGACATTCAAGTCGCCATTGTGCCTCTTTCCTCTGAGAGTCAACCTGAACACATTCCATCAGAGGTCTGGATAAAACCTGCCATTGCTGGCAAACCTTAACCTTTATTAAACCAGAAAATAAAGACAAAGTTAATTATTTTATCCTTCTACTGAATGATTCATTCATTCATTTTCTGAACCACTTAATCCTATTCAGGGTCGCAGGGAAGCTGGAGCCTATCCCAGCTGTCTTTGGGCGACAGGCAGGGTACACCCTGGACAGCTCGCCAGTCCATCGCAGGGCCACACAGAGACAAACAACCACTCACGCTCACACTCACTCCTATGGGCAATTTAGAGTAACCAATTAACCTAACATGCATGTCTTTGGATGGTGGGAGGAAGCCGGAGTACCCGGAGAGAACCCATGCATACACGGGGAGAACATGCAAACTCCACACAGAAAGGCCACTGACCAAACCCCTCTACTGAATGAAATGTACTACATAGTAGGGGTGCTCATATAGCACATTTTAGAGACCTCCACTTGCTTTGAAATTAACAAGAAAAATGTTTTCTGACGTTTAGAAGGCAACTGATGTGACTTTATTATCCATAAAAGACCAAATCCACAAGACCATGACCTCATATTTCCCATAGTCATAAATAAAATTTTCAGCTTGATAAGTCAGTTATTTCTTGAGTAAAATATAGTTTGGTCAATCCAACAAGTAAATGTAGTGCATACAAAACTGAATAGCTACACTGTAGACATGGTATATTTAATCCATCATATAAGTAGCCGTGTAAAAGTGTTTATTGCTGATCTCAGTATGGCATTTATAGGAGTCAGAATTATTACTTACACTGTGAAATATCCATTAAATATAGTGATGAAAGGAATGAATTTCAAACGTAGTTTATCTGTGACTTTTCCCCTGCTACCTGCAGAGTAAAGAGTGGCAAGCTGCTTGAGCATCATGAGCTGAATTTAAAGACTGAACATATTAAGTATGACTCTTGTGATATAGAGTACACATGCGTGCACACACACACACACACACCCAAAAAAATAAAGATCTGAGCTCAGATGTTAATTTTAGAAAGGTGCTGTTAGTGTTTGTCGAAAAAGGACAGATGCTGCAAATGTTAAGGTTTTATTAATCTTCTGGTTCCTCAAATCTCAGCAGTAAGCAGCTGTGCACGCTGAATACCTAGAAAAGTTCAATTAAAAACACTGATGCCTCTAAGAAAAAAACCCTCTTAAGGTAGCTGTCATCAGAGTTTATAATGTAAACTGATTAATAGGTGGCAGTTAATAGGACCACTGAGGTGAAGTTGAGGTCTGGAGAAAATGTGGATACAACTGAGCAATAAAACTATGTAATTAAAAATCCTACTTGAATGCAACAGTTTTAGAAATCTGCAGAATAATGGTGCATTGTTGTACTTTGCTGCCACATCTGCACAAAAATGACCATCATGGAACAGTACCAAAATTCATCTTTTCATGCATTACTACAACATTCAGCATTGCAATGGCAATGTAGAATTTCATGATAATACACAACGAAGTGGAATAATGCTCATTTCAGATTGTGTTGGAACCAGTTGCAGGAATGCTTTACTGGTAAACAATAGATTAAGTTAACTGGGTGCAATTTCTACGATAGTCATACTCTCAAAATAAAATAAAATGAAATGCAATAGAATAAAATGCAATAAAATAAAATATGATAAATAAAATAAAATAAGAGAGAGAAAAACAGGATAATATCCCTTTAAAAAAAAACTGGACACCGCAAAATCCATTTTCAAGAGTTGCAGTCTACCATTCAAAGTCCAAAAGCTTACCACTGAAGAGTCACTGACTGACTGACTGACTGATTGATTGATTGATTGATTGATTGATTGATTTTCTAGGAATGCTGTAAATTGCAGGTTGCTGAGAGGATTTCACTTTTGATGGTATTTTTTTACTTTTATACACAGGGTGTGCATAAAGTCTCTTTACAGTTTTAACATATTATTTAAAAAACAAATAAATAGATAATAATTTTTGTAATAACAATTATTACAAAAGGAGGAGCAGGTATTTAAGTCTTTTTTGGGAGGAGTCCCATCTCCATATAGTAAAGTTGTTTTTTTCTGATGTTCTTGGTCATCCACTCCTTCCATTACCCAATACTGTCCCTGTATCCATAAATTTATTGCAGATTTTTTTAAACATGAATAGCTTGGAGCAAAAAAAAAAAAAAAAAAAAAAAAGTTTTATGACCTGATAAACATTATACACTTATACAATGTGTCTGTTTCCTTTGAGTTTTGGGCTCATTTGGACAGTGGCATAGACCATAAGAGCAGGAGTTTCACTATAAAACTCATGATTGCATCAGTCTCTATAACACCTGCTAAAACCTTCAGAGGGAGTATGTCATAAGCACATAAATCCTTAGAGAGAAGTCAGCAGGAATATAAAGTATGCGTCAAGCAACTAAAAGACAATTGGCTCTATAGTATCAATAATATGAAATAATTAAAAACACACTATTAGCAAAGTAAAACTTTGCTTAATAGCAACTAAGTTAATTGAAAGTAAGAGTACTTTATACTGCTAAAAATTAAATAAGCACCAATAAAGCACCAATACTTTACCAAGACAGACGTTAATGTAAATGTAATATGGGCAAGTATCTAATAAAGCAACTTATACACAGGTGTGTCAAGTGAACCAAAGCTAGAGCTAGAAGCTGTAAGACTGTTCCTAAAGTAGAATTTATCAGTAGTTTACCAACTGTATATTTCAACAGGCATTTTGTCATTCATTCTTTCATTCATTTATTTCCTGAAAGCGCTTAGTTCAATGAAGGGTCGCAGAGAAGCTGGAGCCTATCCCAGCAGTTGCCCCCAGCAGTCTTTGGGTGATAGGCAGGGTACACCCTGGACAAGTCACCAGTCCATCGCAGGGTGCATTTTGTTATGTGATGCGACAGTACTTCATGCCTTCTTAGTCCAGGATAGCAAAGGAGAAGCGCTCTGTTGGTTTTGCAAAGGTAAGCATGCAGTGTTTTGTCTGTCAGTCTAGACTACTTAATCAAAATGGAATACTGTTTTGATAGATGACTTAGATGATTATATTTTATTTTGCAATAGATATTTGAAAGTTAATCATTACATGGTAAATCTCACGCAGTTTGGGAGAAGGCAGTAGATGCTAATAAGTCAATGTTAGATGACTTTGCAACCTCACTTGCAAAAATATTAGCAGAAAAAAAACCTGACCTATAAGTACAATTTCATCCACTTCATCTGGGTTTTAAGTGCATTTCCTCTCTAGCTTTGTCATACAAGAGGACACTTAACCAATGAGCAATAATATGCAACAAGATACACAAAACAAAGTGCTTATAGCTTCACAGTCAACTGTCTGCTCACACAATTTTTGATCAGTCAGTTGTGCTGAATTGATTAATCTACAGCAATATTCTGTGCTATGCATACACATTAAGCAAGGCTATGCAAATCAGACAATGTATACCAAACTTACACAACACCTTTTGTTACTCCTAAGTATGACGAACACATTTTTTTCTGAAGATGTCATGAGAAATATAAACACTATATGCAAAACGTAAGATATGGGTCAGATTCAGTTATGGTTTTGACATAAGTGAAAGATAAGGGAGGAGTTTGTTTGGTAAATTGAATAAAAGGAAACTGAATGAATGTTTAAGTATGACATAGCTACAGAGTGACAAAGAAAAAAAAACGAATAGGGAAAATAGGTGGATTGAAAATCATGAAATTAATAACTGAATTGAAGGACCCTGAATTCTAATCAAATTGAATTTTGAGGTTTGCAATTGAAAGAGCTATGAACACTTTACAGGTGCCTCTTGTACCTAGTAAACTGGGCACCCTTTTGATAAGTTAGGAAACTAAGAAAAAATATTGTGACAGGGAATTGTTTTTTTGGTGGACGAATCCTAATCCACTTTCCCACAATGCTGTCTGGTTGTGCATTATGCTCTCTACAAACTTGTTACTCCACAGACTACTTACAGGTAGGTCACAATCAAAACAATAACAACCTATTCTATTCTATTCTATAGTTATTTAGCAGACTCTTATCAAAATTACCACCTGAAATTAAACAATGTAACCCTAAAGACATTTACATTAGGCCCATCTTTAGGTACCTTTAAAACCAAGCCTTGAATAAAGCCACCCTCTTTAAAATAGTTTAAACTCAATTTAGTACATTTTAAAACTGATTAACTACTGACTTCTGGTGAATCATGTTCTGCATAGTTTGTGAGCATTTGACTCTTATTTGCATCATTATTTTTTTTCTTTTTCAATTATAAAAATTGTAAAACAGTTTGTGAGCATTTCTCTCTTTTTTTTTTATTAATGTTGTGAGCAGTTGTCTTATTAGCATGTGTCTGCAAGCCAAGATAGCATACCCCTTGTGTTTTGCTCTAACAGGTATCCAAAAAGAAAAAAAAAGCTCTTCCCCCTGCATATCCTGCACATGCTGCATGAGCAGCAGCTAAGTTATAGTGGAGCGATGGGACGCAACATGTTCTGAGCAACATGTCTCCTGTGTGCTTACTGTTAGACTTGAGCTTCTGAAGCAAACCCAGTTTAACTGTGTGAAGGACATCCACATCTGCTGTGACTTTACAAGAAGGATCCTGGATCCAGAGAAGGACGGTCGCTGCAAGGGAGACAACAAAGCTTAATAATTTAACACTGATCAGAAGTACCAAAATGTCTGAAAGCAAGCACGTCATGTTAACTGATAACAGCACCAGCAGCAGAGCCAAAAATAAACATGTTTTTGCAAGCTTGTTCTCAGCTTGTTGAAGGAAGCTGTGGTCCTTTGGATCCCAGAGGAAAAGGGCTGACATTATGCATAAACAAATGTAATGTTGTCTGACCAGTATTGTTGTGATACTATTTTAATAATCTGTCATCTGCAGCAAAAAAAATAAAAAATCTTCCTTACTGCTTTCAGAAAATGCAACTAATTTGAGGAAAGTCTATCATATACAAGGAGGGAACCGTTTCTGCATTTCTGGAGTTTATCTTTTAAAATTCTTCCCACATGATAAAAGCACAAAAGCAAACAACTTGCACCAAAACTTCTATCCACAAGTATTAACAAATGATATTGTCAAAACATTTTACCACTATTAAAGCTGAATACTGAAGGGAGAAATGAAGTGAGAAGGCTGCTGATTCAAGCCTCGGCTGGGAGGAGGTCTGAACAGCGGCCTTTCTGTGTGGAGTTTGGATGTTCTCCTTGTGTATATGCAGATTCTCTCTGGGTACTACGGCTTCCTGCCACCCACATTACGTATGTGTTAGATCAACTGCTATGGTTAATTGATCACGTCTCACGTTAGTCGCTTTGGATAAAAGCGTCTGCCAAATGGCAGATCTGTGGAAAATAAAAGTGGAAAGTTCAGATAACAGACAAAATCTCTGCGGAACTTCGAGAAAAATCAAAGCGGTTTGGTAGTGTCTGTGAGGCCTCCGCGTACTTGTATGAGCAAAGATGCAGCGCAGGTTCTCTATGGTTTCTACAGACTATCATGTCTGTCACATGTGCTCAATGTGAATCAGCTCATTTGTAAAGAGCACTGGATGCCAGTGGCAATTCTGCCAATCTTGCTGTTCTCTGGTGAATGCCAGTCAATCTGCACGGTGTTGGGATGCAAGCACAGGCCCCACCTGTGGAAATCAGGCCATCACATAGACTGTTTCTGAGTGTAAGCAGAAAATTAACATCTCCTACTGGAGATTATTTTTTAGGACTAACAATGATCCTCTTGTTCCTCCTGCACAAAGCAGCCAAAAGCACTCCTATGACCCCCTCCATGTCACTCAGTATCTTCCTCATGATCTCAACACTGGGATGGAAGACACGGAAAACTTTGTATTGACGTGTAATTCTGCATGAGCGGCACTACTTGAGCAATTTATGTGTCTTGCAGACATTGTCTTACGTTTCCTATTGTGACGGCACTGGCAAGAAGCAAACGTGACCAAACATCAGCCAGAAAGGATGAAGGAAAGTAAATGGTCAGTGGAAGCCCCTTTCAGGACCACTTATACAGGACTGTGTCCTTATTGGTACAACAGTTTGCGAAATTGATCCATAATCAGTGTTACTTCTGACCTGGACTCACTTGAGTTACAGGTTTCTTTTATTTTAGAAAAGTGTATGTTGCGTAGAAGATCAAAGAGTTAAGACCAGTTTATATATAATGATGTCCAGTCCTAAGATCTTTACACCAGCTTCATGTCTGTCAAAGAATTGATATCAAAATCCTGCTGTTTAAAAAGCACTGAATGCTTTCGGACAAAAACACATTCAGAATCTTCTGGTTTGTTATGAACCGACCAGATTCCTCAGGTCATCAGGGTGAAATCTACTTTCTGTTCCAGAGTCAGAACTGAACATGGAGAAGCAGTGTTCAGTTGTTATGCTCCTCCCAAATTCCCAGAAACTGCAGGTCTGCTGAAACGCCCCCCTGTAAATTAAGGATAAAAACTTTATTTGCTCCTTTTTTAAGTAAATTCCTCGCTCTAACTTCTTTTTCATGTATTTTGTCCACTTCATTTTTCTCTTTCCATTTGTGTTTAAAGTTTGTTTTATGCTTCCTGCATAATGTTTTTATGGAAAGCACTTTGAATTGTATGTACATGAAATGTGCCATACAAATAAACTTGCTTTGCATTTGTAAAAAATCTACGCATCCTGACCTATTTGCAGATGTGAAGCAGATCATAAACCATTAACACCCCTCCCTATTCCAAGTTTAGGGAGGAAAAAAGTAATTGACTTTGTGAAGGTGCAGGGTGGGGACTTGAAGATCAAAATAGACCAAATAAAGATTGACTCTATTAATGACTAA